>NC_057807.1:572635222-573000731 GCF_018294505.1 Triticum aestivum | reverse complement strand
ACATGCAAGATCATGGTGATGCATAGCAACGAGAGGGGAGAGTGTTGTCCACGTACCCTCGTAGACCGAAAGCGGAAGAGAGAACAACGCGGTTGATGTAGTCGTACGTCTTCACGGCCCGACCGATCAAGCATTGAAACTACGGCACCTCAGAGTTTTAGCACACGTTCAGCTCGATGATGATCCCCGTACTCCGATCCAGCAGAATGTTAGGGAAGAGTTCCGTCAGCATCACGACGTGGTGACGATTTTGATGTTCTACCGTTGCAGGGCTTCGCCTAAGCACCGCTACAATATTATCGAGAAGGACTATGGTGGAGGGGGGCACCGCACACGGCTAAGAGATCAATAGATCAATTGGTGTGTCTAGAGGTGCCCCCTACCCCCGTATATAAAGGAGCCAGGGGGGAGGTGGCGGCCGGCCTAGGAGGGGGCGCGCCAAGGGGAGTCCTACTCCCACCGGGAGTAGGACTCCCTCCTTTCCTTGTTGGACTAGGAGAAGGGGGGAAGGAGGAGGGAGAGAGGAAGGAAAGGGGGGCGCCGCCCCCCTCTCCTTGTCCTATTCGGACTAGGGGGGGAGGGGCGCGCGGCTCAGCCCTTGCCTCCTCTCCTCTTCTCCACTAAGGCCCATGTAGGCCCATTAAGCCCCCGGGGGGTTCCGGTAACCTCCTAGTACTCCGGTAAAATCCCGCTTTTACCCGGAACACTTCCGATATCCAATTATAGGCTTCCAATATATCAATCTTTATGTCTCAACCATTTCGAGACTCCTCGTCATGTCCGTAATCATATTTGGGACTCCGAACAAACTTCGGTACATCAAAACTCATAATATAACTGTCATCGAAACATTAAGCGTGCGGACCCTACGGGTTAGAGAACTATGTAGACATGACCGAGACATGTTTTTGGTCAATAACCAATAGCGGAACCTGGATGCTCATATTGGCTCCTACATATTCTACGAAGATCTTTATCGGTCAAACCGCATAACAACATACGTTGTTCCCTTTGTCATCGGTATGTTACTTGCCCGAGATTTGATCGTTGGTATCTCAATACCTAGTTTAATCTTATTACCGGCAAGTCTCTTTACTCGTTACGTAATGCATCATTCCGTAACTAACTCATTAGCTACATTGCTTGCAAGGCTTATAGTGATGTGCATTACCGAGAGGGCCCAGAGATACCTCTCCAACAATCGGAATGACAAATCCTAATCTTGAAATACGCCAACCCAACATGTAACTTCGGAGACACCTGTAGAGCTCCTTTATAATCACCTAGTTATGTTGTGACGTTTGGTAGCACACAAAGTGTTCCTCCGGTAAACGGGAGTTGCATAATCTCATAGTTGTAGGAACATGTATGAGTCATGAAGAAAGCAATAGCAACATACTAAACGATCAAGTGCTAAGCTAACGGAATGGGTCAAGTCAATCACATCATTCTCCTAATGATGTGATCCCGTTAATCAAATGAAAACTCATGTCTATGGCTAGGAAACACAACCATCTTTGATCAACGAGCTAGTCAAGCAGAGGCATACTAGTGACACTATGTTTGTCTATGTATTCACACATGTATTATGTTTCCGGTTAATACAATTCTAGCATGGATAATAAACATTTATCATGAAATAAGGAAATAAATAATAACTTTATTACTGTCTCTAGGGCATATTTCATTCAGTCTCCCACTTGCACTAGAGTCAATAATCTAGTTCACATCACCATGTGATTTAACACCAATATTCACATCTGTATGTGATTAATACCCATAGTTCACATTGTCGTGTGATCAACACCCAAAGGGTTTATTAGAGTCAATAATCTAGTTCACATCACTATGTGATTAACACCCAAAGAGTACTAAGGTATGATCATGTTTTGCTCATG
Organism: Triticum aestivum; assembly: GCF_018294505.1. NCBI lineage: Eukaryota > Viridiplantae > Streptophyta > Magnoliopsida > Poales > Poaceae > Triticum > Triticum aestivum. Next base: position 572,998,833 of record NC_057807.1, on the reverse strand, counting down.
AGAGAAGTTTAGTCAACGGGTCTGTCACATTCAGAGCTGTATGTATTTTGCAAAATATTCTATGTCTACAATGCTCTGCACTGAGCTACTCTAGCTAATTGCTCCCACTTTCAATATGTATCCAGATTGAGACTTAGAGTCACCTGGATCGGTGTAAAAGCTTGCACCAATGTAACTCTTTACGACGGGCTCTTTTATCACCTCCATAATCGAGAAGTATTTCCTTAGTCCTCACTAAGGATATTCTTGACCGCTGTCCAGTGATATACTCCTAGATCAAAATTGTACTCCCTTGCCAAGCTCAGAGCAAGGTATACAATAGGTCCGGTACACAGCATAGCATACTTTATAGAACCTATGACTGAGGCATAGGGAATGACTTTTCATTCTCTTTCTATTTTCTGCTATGGTCGGGATTTGAGTCTTACTCAACTTCACACCTTTGCATCACAGGCAAGAACCCTTTCTTCGACTGATCCATATTGAACCTTTTCAAAACTTTATCAAGGTATGTGCTTTGTGAAAGTCCAATTAAGCGTCTTGATCTATCTCTATAGATCTTGATGCCCAATATGTAAGCAGCTTCACCGAGGTCTTTCATTGAAAAACTTTTATTCAAGTATCCCTTTATGCTATCAAGAAATTCTATATCATTTCCAATTAACAATATGTCGTCTACATATAATATCAGAAATGCTACAGAGCTCCCACTCACTTTCTTGTAAATATAGGCTTCTCCAAAAGTCTGTATAAAACCATATGCTTCGATTACACTGTCAAAGCACTTATTCCAACTCCGAGAGGCTTGCACCAGTCCATAAATGGATTGCTGGAGCATGCACACTTTGTTAGCACCTTTTCGATTGACAAAACCTTCTGGTTGCATCATATACAACTCTTCTTCCAGAAATCCGTTCAGGAACGCAGTTTTGACATCCATTTGCCATATTTCATAATCATAAAATGCGTCAATCGCTAACATGATTCAGACAGACTTAAGCATTGCTATGAGTGAGAAAATCTCATCATATTCAACACCTTGAACTTGTCGAAAACCTTTTGCAACAATACTATCAGTGTCCATCTTCCTCTTGAGGATCCATTTATTTAACTTGGCTTGCTGATCATCGAGCAAGTCAACCAAAGTCCACACTTTGTTCTCATATATGGATCCTATCTCAAATTTTATGGCCTCAAGCCATTTCGCGGAATCTGGGCTCATCATCGCTTCCTCATAGTTCGTAGGTTCGTCATGGTCAAGTAACATGAATTTTAGAATAGGATTACCGTACCACTATGGTGCGGATCTTATTCTGATTGACCTACGAGTTTCGGTAGTAACTTGATCTGAAGTTTCATGATCAATATCATTAGCTTCCTCACTGATTGGTGTAGTTGTCACAGGAACAGTTTCTTGTGATGAACTACTTTCCAACAAGGGAGCAGGTACAGTTACCTCATCAAGTTCTACTTTCCTCTCACTCACTTCTTTCGAGAGAAACTCCTTCTCTAGAAAGGATCCGAATTTAGCAACAAAAATCTTGCCCTCAGATCTGTGATAGAAGGTGTACCCAATAGTCTCTTTTGGGTATCCTATGAAGACACATTTCTCCGATTTGGGTTCGAGCTTATCTGGTTGAAGTTTCTTCACATAAGCATCGCAGCCCCAAACTTTAAGAAACGACAACTTTGGTTTCTTACCAAACCACAATTCATAAGGCGTCATCTCAACGGATTTTGATGGTGCCCTATTTAACATGAATGCGGCCGTCTCTAAAGCATAACCCCAAAATGATAGCGGTAAATCAGTAAGAGACATCATAGATCGCACCATATCTAGTAAAGTACGATTACGACGTTCGGACACACCATTTCGTTGTGGTGTTCCAGGTGGCGTGAGTTGCGAAACTATTCCGCATTGCTTCAAATGCAAACCAAACTCGTAACTCAAATATTCTCCTCCACGATCAGATCGTAGAAACTTTGTTTTCTTGTCATGATGATTTTCCACTTCACTATGAAATTCTTTGAACTTTTCAAATGTTTCAGACTTGTGTTTCATCAAGTAGATATACCCATATCTGCTCAAATCATCTGTGAAGGTGAGAAAATAACGATACCTGCCACGAGCCTCAATATTCATTGGGCCACACACATCGGTATGTATGATTTCCAATAAATCAGTTGCTCGCTCCATAGTTCCGGAGAACGGCGTTTTAGTCATCTTGCCCAAAAGGCACTGTTCGCAAGCATCAAATGATTCATAATCAAGTGATTACAAAAGTCCATCTTTATGGAGTTTCTTCATGCGCTTTATACCGATATGACCCAAACGGCAGTGCCACAAATAAGTTGCACTATCATTATCTACTTTGTATCTTTTGGCATCAATATTATGAATATGTGTATCACTACGATCGAGATCCAACAAACTATTTTCATTGGGTGTATGACCATCGAAGGTTTTATTCATGTAAACAGGACAACAATTATTCTCTGACTTTAAATGAATAACCATTTTGCAGTAAACATGATCAAATCATATTCATGCTCAACGCAAACGCCAAATAATGTTTATTTAGGTTCAACACTAATCTCGAAAGTATAGGGAGTGTGCGATTATGATTATATCAATCTTGGAACCACTTCCAACACACATCGTCACTTCACCCTCAACTAGTTTCTGTTCATTCTGTAACTCCTATTTCGAGTTACTAATCTTAGCAACCGAACAAGTATCAAATACTCAGGGGCTACTATAAACACTAGTAAGGTACACATCAATAACCTATATATAAAATATACCCTTGTTGTGACACTCCAAAATTTTTGTGATTTTGTTTTCAGACGAGCCTTGCTTGGTTTGAAAGAAGGTCATTTAAACCCTTCCTAGAAAACCATCTTCTAAGTTTGCCCTCTCAAAAATCCTTTTCTTGGATTTAGTTTCTTTTAAAAAGAAAACCCTTTTAGTTTTTGGGCTTTTAATTTGGTTTTGATCCCTTCTAAATTTTACCATGCCTCCTATGGTGAAATTTTCCCAAAACCTCTCCTCCCACTTTGGTACAACCCAAACATTCTGTCCAAACTAATAAAATCAATTTTTGGATTTTATTCCAACTATTTCTCCTCCCAAAATAATTCTGTCTTTTCTTTTGAGCCTAGGTGGATTGCAAAGCAAGTACCCTAATGCTTTTGACTTTTGACCTCAACTCAACACCCCTGGATAGTCCTTTGTACCCACAACCCAGAACCATCTTGATCCACTCTTCTCCTGTTCAAATATTTCAATTTTCACTCACTGCAAGTTTGGACCAGATTTGCCAAATTTGGTGAAATTCATATCTACACCTCTCCAAAAATTCCACAAATATTCATGCAGCCTCTAGATGCAATGAGAGGCCCCTCCACCAAAAACCAGCTCAGGGAAAAATCCCTACATGCCTAGATCATTCTGTCGAACACCTTGCATGCACTGTTTCTGTTCATCTTCAGTTAAGTTCAGAGTTTCAGTGTCGATTTTCGTCAGAAATTCAGTCACATGCTCACAGTGCACTTGGCACGTTGCTCACGGCCTAGCTTGCTTGTCCGGAGCCTCACACGCGCGCTTGGCGCCTTCCTGGCGTCGGTGGCGCCCTGGCCCGCCTGCGCCGGCGTGCTTTGCGGCGGCCGAATCACCGTAGCGGCCGACAGGGAGCAGAACGGCGGCATAACGCCGTTCGGCGCCGCCCAAACCCCCTGGTGGCTCCGCGTGGCCATTTCCTCGCCAGCGCACGCATGCAGCACCGTCGCCGTGGCGCGGCACGCACAGAGCATGCTCCCTGCCGCCGACGGGCCCGCACCGCCCCGTTCCGTCGAGCTCCCCCTAAGCAACCAAATCCCGACGCGGTTAGCACCTAAACGGAACCAGGGGACACCCACGACGACGCTCAACCTCTGAACCCTCCCGTGCAACCGCAGCGCCGCCGTAATCACCTCGCCGGAGAACCCCGTTCTCGGCAACCGCCTCGGGGCGGCTATATATAGCACCCCGAGCTTGCTCTCGCCCCCGCACGACTCCACCACCTCACCAGACCCCGCCCAGCCACTGAACGAGCCTCGAGGGGCCTTTCCTCCTCGACTCCGGCCACCTCCGTCCGCCTCGGGCTCCGGCATCGTTCACTCCGGTGAGGTCATCTCCGGCGCCCTAACCTCGTCAGATACCTTCTCATGCTATCGCGAGTCTAACCCCCTCCCCAATTCCACCTCCGCAGCTCTCTCCGACAAGGTCCACGACCACCCGAATCGCCGTCCGCCGGAGCAAGCGTCACCACCGACGTGGTACTCGCGGCGACCACCACCACCTCCCACAGACGCGGAATGGCGCCCTGAACACGGAGGTACTCTCCGATCTCCCTGCCTCGCTGTGGATCACCGCCGGCAACCACCGCAGCTCTTGGGCGCCGACGAGCCCCGACTCCCTCGTTTGAAATTTCAAACCTGACGGGTGGGGCCTGCCCGTCAGCCTCTCCTTTTTTTGAATCATTTACTAAAAGCATACTCTGGCAAATACGCTTCCACTCTGAACCATTTTTCTGGATTTTTCTGCAAAGCCCCCTGGAAGTTTTCTGTTTCATTACAGATGGGTCCTTGGGTTAAAACCCTTATAACTTTTTAACAGAAAGGAATTTTTGAGTGATTCTTTTTCTGTCCTCTTCAAATTTTGTCTAGTTTTTTACATTTTTATTTGAAAAATATTTGAATAATTTTCTGTACACTCACGGTATTTACGTTGCGTACGTATTTTTCTTATACCGTAGATACCGGAGGAGGTGACGGAGCTGCAAACTTCGCACAGTTAGACTCCGACTACTCTGAACAAGGCAAGCATGTTTGAACTCTTGATATGATGAGTGTTGTTGCATGTTTGCATTTTAGTATGGTCATGGCATGTTTAGGAACATCACTTTGAATGTTATGTTTCATGCACATAATCGGAAAGTAAGTTTCGGAAAGCATTATGTTGTTGGATACATATTTGCATAGCCATGTGTTGGCATGAAGATGGGTAAGATGGCAGTGTTGTGACATGCCAGTCTTATGCCAGATTATTTGACTTCCGTGTCATCGTGAAACAAATCACATTTCCATCCATTCCTTCCTACTGTCACATGTTTTCCGAAAGGAATATGGCATAGTAAGTTGCAAATCGTTTTCCTGGTACACACCAAATAGAGAGGCCGGGGTGAGGGTTCCATGGCCCTGGATTAAAGCCCGTCATCCGGTCAGGGGGCATGGGTGTTTCCGGTTGGGACCGAGAGGGGGGCACCCCTTAGAGCGCGCGTATAGAAATTTGATCCCATGCTATTCGAGGTTGTGGCCTCCCCGTCTCAAAGTTTTTCTTGGACGTTGTCCAGGGTGATTCCTGGCATCGTGAGGTGAAATGGGTGTGTACTAGTTAAATGTGTTTCTACTGAAATACCGTAAACGGAACTAGTCCTCCGTGACTACGGAAATCCGTTGGTTGTGGTCAGTTCATCCAAACTCTGCAGAGTCCTAAATCATTCAATTATCTTGTACTTTGTTCAAGTACTATATTCATCTTATCTTGTCAGGTATCAGCCTCAGTGACAAAACTTTGGTGGGATTTATGTGTGATAAATCCGGTTAAAAGATTATTCTTGTGGATGGACTAATCTTGTTATTTACATTTATTACAAGCCCTGTCTGCGATGTCGCTCAGACGTCCGACGGTAGTAGACCTGTTATTTACTTTTGTTATAAGCCCTATCTGCGATGTCGCTCAGACGTCCGACGGTGGCAGACCTGTTATTTACTTTGTTATAGGCCCCGTCTATGATGTCGCTCAGACATCCGACTGTGGCATTTCTTTTAAAGCCCTTTATGTGATGTCGCCCAGACGTCCGACTGTGGCAATTCTTTTAAAAGCCCTTCATGTGATGTCGCCCAGACGTCCGACTGTGGCATTTCTTTTAAAGCCCTTTATGTGATGTCGCCCAGACGTCCGACTGTGGCATTTCTTTTAAAGCCCTTTATGTGATGTCGCCCAGACGTCCGACTGTGGCATTTCTTTTAAGCCCTTTATGTGGTGTCGCTTAGACGCCCGACTGCGGCATGCATTTTATTTATTTACCTTTCGAGGCGTCGCTCCAGACACCCGATCGGTTTTCAGTTATTTATTTTATTTATCAAGTCCTGCAATCTTACCGTTGTTATATGAGCATCATCCTTTTTTTCATGACGCATTCATGCATTCATTGATTATGTCTTTTGTCCGAACTGTCTTGCGAGTACTTTCAAGTACTCACCTGGCTTGTTGATTTGGCCAGATGTTGATGAAGGCGATCTCATGGATGAAGAGTTTGATAGCGAGTCCGACGCCTAGAGGAGTCCCAGTCAGTCCCGTGCGATCCTGTCTTGGTCATTGTATTATCCGCTTCCGCAACCCCGAAATAAATTCATCGAGCCTCACCTCGACGCTCGATGAGCTGCCAGTAGAAGTCAAGTTATCCGCCACCACGTTTCCTCGAGCTAGTAGCATGCCACCACACCCCTGTGTCATAACCGCCCATATGTAAGATATTGGCGAGTTTGTAATAAATTGTTGAGCAGCCTCAGCTCAACCCTGTAATATTTGATGCTACTGGTTCTCTGTTTATCAAGCTTTTGTCTACCAGAAAGGATGACTTTTCCTATACTGGGTTTAAAAGATCGGTTTTATCAATAAATATTTTTATTGAAAAGCCGGTCGTGACAGACTTGGTAACCAGAGCCAGGCTGACTGTAGGAAGCCACTAGGTGCGATCGCTAATTGGTTATTAGCATGATAGAGTTATTCATGTTTTTACAAATGTAGTCATTTTTCTGACAGTCAGCATAAAATTTATGATCTGATCACTCAGAATTTTTGCCTACTTTTGTAGATGGCCGGCAACGACTGCGAGTCTCAAATGTTCGCCAACGTGCCTGAGGGGTTCGTCAAACTCCTCTCCTTCATCGTTCAGGTCGCGATGGGGCCATCCGTGCGCCCAGTCTTCACGCTTTATCCACACAAGATCAACGACAGTCTGACTATGCACCAGGCCGCGGTGCAGTTCAGGGGAGGCCATGCTGAAATACGCCGCCTCCGATTCGTGGGGAGAGCCATGCCTACAGAAAGGCATGCTATGCAGATGGCTGCCCGCGAGACGATAGCCCGTCTTCGGGATGTTCTTCCTGCAATGAAGACCCGTCGCTACCGCTACCTTCCATGCCATGTGCCTTACACCTGTCACTACTCTTTCTCTTGCCCCAGAGGAGAGCGAGACGAAGCCTTTGAGATGCTTGTCGAGTACCTCCGAGCCCTGGAGGCAGCATTCGACTGCATGGTGGATGACCTCGTAGCTGCACGCATGGACTCAGTTCATGGCTGTGCTGCTAACAGGAGGGAACTCCTGCACACCGCTCCACCACTGACTTTTGTGTCATCCGCAGCCTCTCACTCACCTACCATACTCGCCTCTGCTCGTCGTCTGCCTACCACAGAGGAGTTTAACCAGGCTATTGCACCCACTCCCGTCCGCTCTGCACCACTTGTTGCACCCACTCCCATACGTGCTACTCCACCTATTCCACCCACTCGTATTCGTGTTATTCCGCCTACGGCACCTGCTCCATCAGCTCAGCACAACGTTTCTCGTCTGGAACCTATTAGCGAGGAGGAGGTTGATTCCCCAGCGTCTCTGCGTCTCACCCTCGGCAGGCCAAGGGAGATCCTCACCATCTCCGACTAAGTACGCATAGACGCCATGCGATGTATCGACTTGTGTAATATGTTTATATGTACATAGGTTGTGAGAAGTAGCCTGTTTGCGCATCATGTAGGATCTGGAGGAGTGCACTAGTTTAAATAACATGTCAGGATTATGTACGCATATCCTGAGTGATGTAATGTATAATTATGCCCGCGTGTAAGATATGCACTAGTCCTTCTCCGCGCGAAATCGTGTGTTTCCAAAAATATCCTGGAGTTTAAAAATGTTCTTTGTGTGTGATTTTATTGACTTTTGCGACTCTCTTTCTTATCTTACGAGTTCACAAAATATATCCCCAGAGTGAAAGATGTCTCGTCCTTGGACGCGCTCCATGCCAACTCAGCCAGAAGAAAATTATGGCACACCGCAGAACCACAATTTCACTCAGGGTCAGACAAGTCAACAGGACAGTGAAACAGCTTTTACACAAGTTTGTCGTTTGTATGAACAGAGTCAGCAGCAACACCAGGAAATGATGAACCAATTCATCAATATGGGAAGTAACCGTGGTCAGTATCAACCGCAATCCAAATTATCTGAGTTACAAAAGACGCGTCCTCCAACATTTTCTCATACTGACAAGCCTCTTGAGGCCGATGACTGGCTTCGGGACATGGAGAGAAAATTAATTATCGCACAGTGTTCAGACCGTGAAAAAGTATTGTATGCACCACACTATCTCACAGGAGCAGCTGCATCGTGGTGGGAAAACTTCCTGCACATGCACCCCAACGAAAATGAAATCACCTGGGAAAATTTCAAAGAAGGTTTTCGTGGGGCACATATTCCTAAGAGCGTCATGAAAATCAAGAAGAAAGAATTTGATGAACTCAAGCAAAGGGCCATGACAGTGTCAGAATACAACAGCCAATTCACTCTGCTGTCTCGCTACGCCAATGAAGAACGCATGACCGAGAGCAAGAAGATGGAAAAATTCTTGGAAGGCCTGGCACCCGCCCTTAAGTGCCAGCTAGTTGTGCATACCTTTCCAGATTTTAAAACACTGGTGGATAAGGCCATTACCCTGGAAAATGAGCGACGTAGCCTGGAAGATTTCCGCAAACGAAAAAGGGATCAGACTACTTTTGCTCGCAATCACAGAAGCAAGAAGGAATTTCAGAAGGGGGATTCACACAAAACCCCGACGAATAATTCACGTCCAATCAAGAATTTCCATGCAAGAGACAAAGAGTTCACCTATCGCCCAGGCGTTACCTGTTATGCTTGTGGAGAAGAAGGGCACTATGCCAAGCAGTGCCCCAAGCCAAGGAGCTCAACCCCGAAGCTCAATAATGGTGGAAATAATTCAGCACCAAAGCGAAGCAATTTCAACCCCAACAACAACCACCGGAAAGGTCACTTGAACCACGTGACCCGAGAGGAAGCACAGAACGCCCCAGATATCGTACTCGGTACGTACCCCGTCAACACAATACCTGCCATGGTTTTGTTTGATTCTGGAGCTTCTCACTCATTCGTTTCGAAAAGTTTTGCTTTGCAAAATAATTTTTCGATGCTTCCCTTGGAAAAATCAATGATCATCAAGTCCCCTGGAATTAAGCAAGTGACCCAGAGTTACTGTCAAGGTGTGGTTATTGAATTTGAAGGATTGAAGTTTTACGCCAACCTTATTGTACTGGAAAGCAAAGGACTGGATGTCATCCTAGGAATGGATTGGTTAACCACCAACAAAGGTTTTATTGACTGCTTCAACCGTACCGTGATTCTCACACACCATCATGGGAAGAAAATAAAAGTTTCAGCCAAAGAGAGACAAATACCTCGGCAACCTAGATTAAACAAGGTGGACGTTTCTGAGCTGAACAAGGTTCCAGTAGTATGTGAATTCCCAGACGTATTTCCAGAAGAACTACCAGGCATGCCACCAGACCGAGAGATAGAATTCAGCATTGAGCTAGCACCCGGAACCGCTCCTATTTACAAGAAACCTTACAGAATGGCACCATCCGAATTGGTAGAGTTGAAGAAGCAAATAAAAGAATTATTGGAGAAAGGATACATACGAGCCAGCTCCTCACCTTGGGGTTCTCCAATTTTATTTGCCAAGAAGAAGGATGGAACAATGAGGTTGTGTATTGATTATCGAGCTCTCAACATGGTCACAATCAAGAACAAATACCCAATGCCCCGAATAAATGATTTATTCGATCAGCTCGCACAGGCCAAAGTCTTCTCAAAAATTGACTTGAGATCAGGATACCACCAATTAAAAGTACGAACAGAAGATATTCCCAAGACCGCATTCACCTCCAGATATGGGCTGTATGAGTTCACAGTGATGCCATTCGGACTAACCAACGCCCCCGCATATTTTGTTCACCTCATGAACAAAGTATTTATGAAGTATATGGACAAGTTTGTTGTGGTATTCATCGATGATATTCTGATATATTCCAAAACACCAGAAGAGCACGCCGAACATCTCAGGATTGTACTAGGAGAACTCAGGAAACATCAATTGTACGCCAAATTCAGCAAATGTGAATTTTGGCTAAAACAGGTGGGTTTTCTGGGCCACGTGCTAACCCAAGAAGGTATTGCAGTAGACCCGGAAAAAGTCAAGGCCGTACTTGGCTGGAAACCACCAGCTAACGTAACGGACGTACGGAGTTTCTTGGGAATGGCAGGCTATTATCGGAGATTTATTGAAGGATTCTCTACTATAGCAAAGCCCATGACACAATTGCTCAAGAAAGGCAAGAAGTTTGAATGGACAGAAGCATGTGAGAAAAGCTTCCAAGAGCTAAAAAGCAAATTAACAACGGCACCAGTACTAATTGTGCCGGATATACACAAGAATTTTGAGGTATATTGTGACGCATCCCGGAAAGGCCTCGGATGCGTATTGATGCAAGAAGGCAAGGTAGTGGCGTATGTCTCTAGACAACTACGCAAGCATGAGGAAAATTACCCCACACATGACTTGGAATTAGCAGCGGTCATTCATGCACTCAAGGAATGGAGACACTTCCTACTTGGGAATCGTTGTGAGATATACACAGACCATAAGAGTCTTAAGTATATTTTCACACAGCCAGAGTTAAATTTACGGCAACGACGCTGGTTAGAGTTGGTGAAGGATTATGATGTTGGAATCCACTATCATCCCGGAAAAGCAAATGTTGTGGCAGATGCACTTAGTCGAAATCCCAGCACGGACGACGACAGTATACCAAAGTTGAGGCCAGAATTTCAGCAGGAATTTGCCCGACTCAATCTAATAATGGTTACCGAAGGCAGTGTGTCGAATATAGAAATACAGCCTACCCTGATGGAAAGGATCAAGGAAGCCCAGCACGGACACCCCAGCATTGAGGGCATAAAAAGAAAAGTGAGTTTGGGAAGAGCCTCAGAATTCAACGTAGATGAGCAAGGAATATTGTGGTACGGAGAGAGGCTATGCGTACCAAATGTCAAGGACCTCAAACAGCAGATATTGACTGAAAGTCACATAGCTCCGTATTCAATCCATCCTGGGGGAAAAAAATGTACAAAGACCTTCAGGAATTTTTTTGGTGGCACGGTATGAAGAGAGATATAGCCACGTTCATTGCATGCTGTGACTCTTGTCAACGTATCAAGGCCGAGCACCAGAAACCAGCCGGACTGTTACAGCCAAATAAGATACCCGAGTGGAAATGGGACGAGATTGGAATGGACTTTATCGTTGGACTGCCACGGTCACGACACGGAAACGATGCCATATGGGTCATAACCGACAGATTAACCAAGGTGGCACATTTTATTCCGGTAAAAACAACTTACACCACTCAGAGACTAGCCCGACTTTATCTTGCCCGTATCGTCTGCCTGCATGGAGTCCCTAAGACTATCATCTCCGATAGAGGCACACAGTTCGTCTCTACATTCTGGGATCACCTACAACAGGCACTGGGAACCCAACTAGCCTTCAGTACCGCATACCATCCCCAGACTGATGGGCAGACGGAACGCGTAAACCAAATCCTAGAAGACATGCTAAGAGCCTGTGTCCTCACCTACGGGAACAGTTGGGAAGAAAGTTTGCCATATGCAGAGTTCGCATACAACAACAGCTATCAAGCCAGCTTGCAAATGGCACCCTTTGAAGCTCTATATGGGAGAAGATGTCGTACCCCGCTAAATTGGTCAGAGACCGGAGACAGCCATATTTTTGGCCCAGATATGCTCAAGGAGGCCGAGGAGAAAGTTAAGACAATTAGAGAACGACTCAAAACAGCTCAAAGTCGGCAAAAGAGTTATTACGACCGAAAGCATCGGGAAATCAGTTTTGAACCCGGAGAATTGGTATACCTGAGAGTTTCTCCTATGAAGGGTCTGCAACGATTCAGGATTAAGGGGAAACTAGCACCAAGATTCATCGGACCATTTCATATAGTGGCCCGACGAGGCAAGGTAGCCTACCAGCTAGACCTACCCGGAGACTTATCCGGTATCCACAACGTGTTTCACATCTCGCAGTTGAGAAAATACATGAGCAACCCAGAGAAGCAAGTTTCACATGAGTATATTGACGTGCAACCGAACCTCACTTACCGGGAGCACCCAATAAAAATATTAGAGGAGTCTGAGAGGAGGACCCGACGGAAAACCATCAAGTTTTTCAGAGTTCAATGGAGTAATCACACCGAGGGTGAAGCAACTTGGGAGAGCGAGGATTTTCTTCGGACAGAGCACCCACACCTGTTTAAGGATCAGCTGAAATCTCGGGGACGAGATTTTTCCTAAGGGGGTAGGTGCTGTGACACTCCAAAAATTTTTGTGATTTTGTTTTCAGAAGAGCCTTGCTTGGTTTGAAAGAAGGTCATTTAAACCCTTCCTAAAAAAACCATCTTCTAAGTTTGCCCTCTCAAAAATCCTTTTCTTGGATTTAGTTTCTTTTAAAAAGAAAACCCTTTTAGTTTTTGGGCTTTTAATTTGGTTTTGATCCCTTCTAAATTTTACCATGCCTCCTATGGTGAAATTTTCCCAAAACCTCTCCTCCCACTTTGGTACAACCCAAACATTCTGTCCAAACTAATAAAATCAATTTTTGGATTTTATTCCAACTATTTCTCCTCCCAAAATAATTCTGTCTTTTCTTTTGAGCCTAGGTGGATTGCAAAGCAAGTACCCTAATGCTTTTGACTTTTGACCTCAACTCAACACCCCTGGATAGTCCTTTGTACCCACAACCCAGAACCATCTTGATCCACTCTTCTCCTGTTCAAATATTTCAAATTTCACTCACTGCAAGTTTGGACCAGATTTGCCAAATTTGGTGAAATTCATATCTACACCTCTCCAAAAATTCCACAAATATTCATGCAGCCTCTAGATGCAATGAGAGGCCCCTCCACCAAAAACCAGCTCAGGGAAAAATCCCTACATGCCTAGATCATTCTGTCGAACACCTTGCATGCACTGTTTCTGTTCATCTTCAGTTAAGTTCAGAGTTTCAGTGTCAATTTTCGTCAGAATTTCAGTCACATGCTCACAGTGCACTTGGCACGTTGCTCACAGCCTAGCTTGCTTGTCCGGAGCCTCACACGCGCGCTTGGCGCCTTCCTGGCGTCGGTGGCGCCCTGGCCCGCCTACGCCGGCGTGCTTTGCGGCGGCCGAATCACCGTAGCGGCCGATAGGGAGCAGAACGGCGGCATAACGCCGTTCGGCGCCGCCCAAACCCCCTGTAGCACGCATGCATTAGTGTCGCCGTGGCGCGGCACGCACAGAGCATGCTCCCTGCCGCCGACGGGCCCGCACCGCCCCGTTCCGTCGAGCTCCCCCTAAGCAACCAACTCCCGACGCGGTTAGCACCTAAATGGAACCAGGGGACACCCACGACGACGCTCAACCTCTGAACCCTCTCGTGCAACCGCAGCGCCGCCGTAATCACCTCGCCGGAGAACCCCATTCTCGGCAACCGCCTCGGGGCGGCTATATATAGCACCCCGAGCTTGCTCTCGCCCCCGCACGACTCCACCACCTCACCAGACCCCGCCCAGCCACTGAACGAGCCTCGAGGGGCCTTTCCTCCTCGACTACGGCCACCTCCGTCTGCCTCGGGCTCCGGCATCGTTCACTCCGGTGAGGTCATCTTCGGCGCCCTAACCTCGTCAGATACCTTCTCATGCTATCGCGAGTCTAACCCCCTCCCCAATTCCACCTCCGCAGCTCTCTCCGATGAGGTCGACGACCACCCGAATCGCCGTCCGCCGGAGCAAGCGTCGCCGCTGACGTGGTACTCGCCGGCGACCACCACCACCTCCCACAGACGTGGAATGGCGCCCTGAACACGGAGGTACTCTCCGATCTCCCTGCCTCGCCGTGGATCGCCGCCGGCGACCACCGCGGCTCTCGAGCGCCGACGAGCCCCGACTCCCTCGTTTGAAATTTCAAACCTGATGGGTGGGACCCGCCCGTCAGCCTCTCCTTTGTTTTTTTGAATCATTTACTGAAAGCATACTCTGGCAAATACGCTTCCACTCTGAACCGTTTTTCTGGATTTTTCTGCAAAGCCCCCTGGAAGTTTTCTGTTTCATTACAGATGGGTCCTTGGGTTAAAACCCTTATAACTTTTTAACAGAAAGGAATTTTTGAGTGATTCTTTTTCTGTCCTCTTCAAATTTTTGTCTAGTTTTTTATCATGTTTATTTGAAAAATATTTGAATAGTTTTCTCTACACTCACGGTATTTACGTTGCATACGTATTTTTCTTATACCGTAGATACCGGAGGAGGTGACGGAGCTGCAAACTTCGCACAGTTAGACTCCGACTACTCCGAACCAGGCAAGCATGTTTGAACTCTTGATATGATGAGTGTTGTTGCATGTTTGCATTTTAGTATGGTCATGTCATGTTTAGGAACATCACTTTAAATGTTATGTTTCATGCACATAATCGGAAAGTAAGTTTCGGAAAGCATTATGTTGTTGGATACATATTTGCATAGCCATGTGTTGGCATGAGGATGGGTAAGATGGCAGTGTTGTGACATGCCAGTCTTATGCCAGATTATTTGACTTCCGTGTCATCGTGAAACAAATCACATTTCCATTCATTCCTTCCTACTGTCACATGTTTTCCGAAAGGAATATGGCATAGTAAGTTGCAAATCGTTTTCCTGGTACACACCAAATAGAGAGGCCGGGGTGAGGGTTCCATGGCCCTGGATTAAAGCCCGTCATCCGGTCAGGGGGCATGGGTGTTTCCGGTTGGGACCGAGAGGGGGGCACCCCTTAGAGCGCGCGTATAGAAATTTGATCCCATGCTATTCGAGGTTGTGGCCTCCCCGTCTCAAAGTTTTTCTTGGACGTTGTCCAGGGTGATTCCTGGCATCGTGAGGTGAAATGGGTGTGTACTAGTTAAATGTGTTTCTACTGAAATACCGTAAACGGAACTAGTCCTTCGTGACTACGGAAATCCGTTGGCTGTGGTCAGTTCATCCAAACTTTGCAGAGTCCTAAATCTTTCAATTATCTTGTACTTTGTTCAAGTACTATATTCATCTTATCTTGTCAAGTATCAGCCTCAGTGACAAAACTCCGGTGGGATTTATGTGTGATAAATCCGGTTAAAAGATTATTCTTGTGGATGGACTAATCTTGTTATTTACATTTATTACAAGCCCTGTCTGCGATGTCGCTCAGACGTCCGACGGTGGTAGACCTGTTATTTACTTTTGTTATAAGCCCTGTCTGCGCTGTCGCTCAGACGTCCGACGGTGGCAGACCTGTTATTTACTTTGTTATAGGCCCCGTCTGTGATGTCGCTCAGACGTCCGACTGTGGCATTCCTTTTAAAGCCCTTTATGTGATGTCGCCCAGACGTCGGACTGTGGCTATTCTTTTAAAAGCCCTTTATGTGATGTCGCCCAGACGTCCGACTGCGGCATTTCTTTTAAAGCCCTTTATGTGATGTCGCCCAGACGTCCGACTGTGGCATTTATTTTAAAGCCCTTTATGTGATGTCACTCAGACGTCCGACTGTGGCATTTCTTTTAAGCCCTTTATGTGGTGTCGCTTAGACGCCCGACTGCGGCATGCATTTTATTTATTTACGTTTTGAGGCGTCGCTCCAGACACCCGATCGGTTTTCAGTTATTTATTTTATTTACCAAGTCCTGCAATCTTACCGTTGTTATATGAGCATCATCCTTTTTTTTCATGACGCATTCATGCATTCATTGATTATGTCTTTTGTCCGAACTGTCTTGCGAGTACTTTCAAGTACTCACCTGGCTTGTTGATTTGGCCAGATGTTGATGAAGGCGACCTCATTGATGAAGAGTTTGATAGCGAGTCCGACGCCTAGAGGAGTCCCAGTCAGTCCCGTGCGATCCTGTCTTGGTCATTGTTTTATCCGCTTCCGTAACCCTGAAATAAATTCATCAAGCCTCACCTCAACGCTCGATGAGTTGCCAGTAGAAGTCAAGTTATCCACCACCACGTTTCCTCGAGCTAGTAGCATGCCACCACACCCCTGTGTCATAACCGCCCATATGTAAGATATTGGCGAGTTTGTAATAAATTGTTGAGCAGCCTCAGCTCAACCCTGTAATATATTTGATGCTACTGGTTCTCTGTTTATCAAGCTTTTGTCTACCAGAAAGGATGACTTTTCCTATACTGGGTTTAAAAGATCGGTTTTATCAATAAATATTTTTATTGAAAAGCCGGTCGTGACAGACTTGGTAACCAGAGCCAGGCTGACTGTAGGAAGCCACTAGGTGCGATCGCTAATTGGTTATTAGCATGATAGAGTTATTCATGTTTGTAGTACCCAGACAATCTAAGCACTTGCTCACTAGTTGAGCAATTCTCCTCCATCTTTTATCTATAGGACTTGTTGGAGACTTCATATCTCTCAACTCGGGTATTTGCTTGAAATATTAACTTCAACTCCTGGAACATCTCATATGGTCCATGACGTTCAAAACGTCTTTGAAGTCCCGATTCTAAGCCGTTAAGCATGGTGCACTAATCTATCAAGTAGTCATCATATTGAGCTAGCCAAACATTCATAACGTCTGTATCTGCTCCTGCAATAGGTCTGTCACCTAGCGGTGCATCAAGGACATAATTCTTCTGTGCAACAATGAGGATAAACCTCAGATCACGGACCAAGTCCGCATCATTGCTACTAACATTTGTCAACTTACTTTTCTCTAGGAACACATATAAAGCATAGGGAAGCAAAAACATAGGGAAGCAACAACGCGAGCTATTGATCTACAACTTAATTTGCAAAATACTACCAGGACTAAGTTCATGATAGATTAAAGTTCAATTAATCATATTACTTAAGAACTCCCACTTAGATAGACATCCCTCTAATCATCTAAGTGATCACGTGATCCAAATCAACTAAACCATGTCCGATCATCACGTGAGATGGAGTAGTTTTCAATGGTGAACATCACTATGTTGATCATATCTACTATATGATTCACGCTCGACCTTTCGGTCTCAGTGTTCTGAGGCCATATCTGTATATGCTAGGCTTGTCAAGTTTAACCTGAGTATTCCGCGTGTGCAACTGTTTTGCACCCGTTGTATTTGAACGTAGAGCCTATCACACCCGATCATCACGTGGTGTCTCAGCACGAAGAACTTTCGCAACAGTGCATACTCAGGGAGAACAGTTATACCTTGAAATTTAGTGAGAGATCATCTTATAAAGCTAACGTCGAACTAAGCAAAATAAGATGTATAAAAGATAAACATCACATGCAATTAAAATATGTGACATGATATGGCCATGATCATCTTGCGCCTTTGATCTCCATCTCCAAAGTACTGTCATGATCTCTATTGTCACCGGCATGACACCATGATCTCCATAATCTTGATCTATATCAATGTGTCATTACATGGTCGTCTCGCCAACTATTGCTCTTGCAACTGTTGCTATCGCATAGTGATAAAGTAAAGCAATTACAGGGCGTTTGCATTTCATACAATAAAGCGACAACCATATGGCTCCTACCAGTTGCTGATAACTTCGGTTACAAAACATGATCATCTCATACAATAAAATATAGCATCACGTCTTGACCATATCACATCACTACATGCCCTGCAAAAACAAGTTTGACGTCCTCTACTTTGTCGTTGCAAGTTTTACGTGGCTGCTACGGGCTGAGCAAGAACCGTTCTCACCTACGCATCAAAACCACAACGATAGTTCGTCAAGTTAGTGTTGTTTTAACCTTCTCAAGGACCGGGCATAGCCACACTCGGTTCAACTAAAGTTGGAGAAACTGACACATGCCAGCCACCTATGTGCAAAGCATGTCGGTAGAACCAGTCTTGCGTAAGCGTACGCGTAATGTCGGTCCGGGCCGCTTCATCCAACAATACCGTCGAACCAAAGTATGACATGTTAGTAAGCAGTATGACTTGTATCGCCCACAACTCACTTGTGTTCTACTCGTGCATATAACATCAACGCATAAAACCTAGGCTCGGATGCCACTGTTGGGGAACGTAGTAATTTCAAAAAAAATTCCTACGAACACGCAAGATGATGGTGATGCATAGCAACGAGAGGGGAGAGTGTTGTCCATGTACACTTGTAGACCGAAAGCGGAAGCGTTAGAACAACGCGGTTTATGTAGTCGTACGTCTTCATGGCCCGACCGATCAAGCACCGAAACTACGACACCTCCAAGTTTTAGCACACGTTCAGCTCGATGACGATCCCCGTACTCCGATCTAGTAGAATGTCGGGGAAGAGTTCCGTCAGCACGATGGCGTCATGACGATCTTGATGTTCTACCGTTGCAGGGCTTCGCCTAAGCACCGCTACAATATTATCGAGGAGGACTATGGTGGAGGGGGCACCACACACGGCTAAGAGATCAAGAGATCAATTGTTGTGTCTAGAGGTGCCCCCCTGCCCCCGTATATAAAGGAGCCAGGGGGAGGGGGCGCGCCAAGGGGAGTCCTACTCCCACCGAGAGTAGGACTCCCTCCTTTCCTTGTTGGACTAGGAGAAGGGGGGAAGGAGGAGGGAGAGAGGAAGGAAAGAGGGGGCGCCGCCCCCCCTCTCCTTGTCCTATTTGGACTAGGGGGGGAGGGGCGTGCGGCCCAGCCCTTGCCTCCTCTCCTCTTCTCCACTAAGGCCCATGTAGGCCCATTAAGCCCCCGGGGGGTTCCGGTAACCTCCCGGTACTCCTGTAAAATCCTGATTTTACCCGGAACACTTCCGATATCCAAATATAGGCTTCCAATATATCAATCTTCATGTCTCGACCATTTCGAGACTCCTCGTCATGTCCATAATCACATTCGGGACTCCGAACAAACTTCGGTACATCAAAACTCATAAACTCATAATATAAATGTCATCGAAACTTTAAGCGTGTGGACCCTACGGGTTTGAGAACTATGTAGACATGACCGAGACATGTTTCCGGTCAATAACCAATAGCGGAACCTAGATGCTCATATTGTCTCCTACATATTCTACAAAGATCTTTATCGGTCAAACCGCATAACAACATACGTTGTTCCCTTTGTCATTGGTATGTTACTTGCCCGAGATTTGATCGTCGGTATCTCAATACCTAGTTCAATCTCGTTACCGGCAAGTCTCTTTACTCATTACGTAATGCATCATTCCGTAACTAAATCATTAGCTACATTGCTTGCAAGGCTTGTAGTGATGTGCATTACCGAGAGGGCCCAGAGATACCTCTTCAACAATCGGAATGACAAATCCTAATATCGAAATACGCCAACCCAACATGTACCTTCGAAGACACCTGTAGAGCTCCTTTATAATCACCCAGTTACGTTGTGACGTTTGGTAGCACATAAAGTGTTCCTCCGGTAAACGGGAGTTGCATAATCTCATAGTTGTAGGAACATGTATAAGTCATGAAGAAAGCAATAGCAACATACTAAACGATCAAGTGCTAAGCTAACGGAATGGGTCAAGTCAATCACATCATTCTCCTAATGATGTGATCCCATTAATCAAATGACAAGTCATGTCTATGGCTAGGAAACACAACCATCTTTGATCAACGAGCTAGTCAATTAGAGGCATACTAATGACACTATGTTTGTCTATGTATTCACACATGTATTATGTTTCCAGTTAATACAATTCTAGCATGAATAATAAACATTTATCATGAAATAAGGAAATAAATAATAACTTTATTATTGTCTCTAGGGCATATTTCCTTCAGGAAGAGATCCGGTTTACTCAGACGCGGAGAGGAGTAATATACTCGGGTGGATAGGAAAGGAGTAAAAATTATACTCCACTAAGCTATTTTGTGGATCGGTTAGGTCAAACTTAATCGAGTAAAAAGCCAAATATACTCCATTAAGTTGATATAGGGTATCAGTCAGAAATGCCCTTAAAAGAATTGTTTGCTTTAACTGTACCGTTTTTTATGGCTTTTAACTAGACCAACTTGACCGTTTCCTGTACACCTGGTCCTTCCATCTTAGCTAGCAGTAGGCGAGGGGTCCACCACATTCCCTGTTTAGCTCTCCCTGTTGTTCATCTGCTCCAGATCGCAAGCGCGGAAACTACGTGTGTGTAAGCGTCGCGTGCCCTACATCGATCAGAGACGGGTAGGTGGAGCACTGACGGCCGGCGAGTGCCCAACCAGAGGGGGGTGGGGGAGAGATGGCGCGTGGCCGTGACTTAGAGCAACTCCAACATGCGCCGAACGCGCCACACGCTAAAAACTGATTTGGCGCGCGCCCATCGCCTAGTTTGGCGCGGCGCGCAGTGTTTGCTCCAGCAGCCGCGCTGAAAAGCCGCGCGCGCATGCAGCTCCAGCGGGCGCGGTAAAAATGCAGCGCGCGCGCTCATTCTGAACTTTTTTTGCATAGATAAAAAAACGATACAAGATATTTTACATCAGTGCAACTAGATAGATAGTTCGACATACATAGATAGATAGATACTACTATGGCATAGGTAGATAGATAGAAACTACTACGGCATACATAGATAGAAACTACTCCAAGTCGCTACCATCACCATCATCATCCTCGTCGGTGTCGTCCGAGGTTGAGATCCATATGTCGTCCCAACGTTCGTCGTTCGCGGTGAAGAACGACCTCCCACCTCCTGAAACGATATCACACTGCTCGTTCGCCAATGCCTTCCGCTGAGGCCGGTCAGCCCGCTCCGCGCGGCGCCTTGCCGTCCTCTCCGCCCAGTAGGCCCGCTCATCGGCGACGTCCTCCGGGTGGTGACGGCGCCACTCCGCCATGGCTCGCTCATCCTCCTCGGCGACAAGTAGGCGGCGCTGCCGCCGAGCATGGTCTGCACGGTCCATGTCGGTGATGAGACGCGATGGAGGGGCGACGCGCTGCACCTGCTCGCGCGTGAAGATGTCCCGGAAGTTCATGTGTGACCGGGGCCTGTCCCGGAAGTTCATGTGTGCCTCCTGCGTGCTCCGGAACATCCCGAGGCCGAGCCGAACATTGCTGGAGCGTATCTCGGCGGAGTACCAGCCGTTGGAGCGTTCGCGGACGCCGCGATAGCCTGACGCACCCCGGCGGCGCGGCGGCATGGTGGCGCGGAAAGCGGCGAAGCGGCGAGGCAGCGAGGTTGCAAGGGGAGGCCGCGTGGCTGTGTGCTGTGCGTGTGGCGAGAGCGGGAATTTATAGGCGCGCGGTAACCGGCGCACAAAATCTACCGCGCCGCGTGCCGCTTTCTCCCCCCGCGCGCAAACTCTTCCCACGCGTGGTAAGTTCCCACCACCGTTGGAGCGCGCGGAACCAGCCGGCGCGCGCTAAAAGCAATTTTTAGCGCGCGGGCGCGCCTTTTGCCGCGCATGTTGGAGATGCTCTTAGTTAGGCCACACCTCAGGCGAGCGACAGTGACAATCTGAAGCGAAAGCACAGGAGCTTTAGACAAACGGTCCTGGCCGTGCCCAGGACAATGAGGCAGAAAGCAACAATGGACCAGCGGCAACGAGGTCCACCGGCGACCCGACAGCTAGGTTAGTTATTCTATGTAATTCATCTAGATTTTCTTCAATTAAACTAATTAATTATGACCATTTTCAATAAGGGTTGTGCGACGCGTTGACCAGCGGATTTTTTTAAGAACCGCCACCTCACAAGTCGCAAGTCATGCAACTGTGCGAGGTGAGCCATCAATTCTTCTCTAATTTCCTGCAATAATGCTCTTGTTGCAGAACCTTCTCTGATTTAATTTTCTGTTACAAAATGTTTTATTCTCTAATTTTCTGCAATAAGAACTCTGTTGCAAATTCTTCTCTTCTCTAATTTTCTGCAAAAAGTACTTGTTGCAAAACTTCGTATTCTCTATTTTTCTGCAACAGACCTTGTTGCAAAATCTTCACTTCTCCAATTTTCTGCAACAATATACTTGACGCAAAACTTCATGTTCTCTATTTTTCTGCAACAGACCCTTGTTGCAAAACCTCCATTGCAACATGACCCAACATTTTCAGCCTCTTTTATGTAATCCTGCGACAATACTGTTGTTGCAAAAACTTGCAAGAACACCGACGGCTGCAACGGAGAGAGCACCATGTGGTCTCTGCAGCGCACAGTGGTCGCCGTCGATGTGCTGGGGTTGCAGCAGCATGCTTATTTGAGAAGAGGTGTGGATGAGATCCATGGAAAGAGGCAGGGGATGGAAAGATAGAGGTAGGGATGGGAGGGACAACGGAAGAATGTGTGGCTGTCAACGGAGAAGACATGATGCACCTGGATCCATTAAAGACAAACACCGATCGAATCCTGCGAGAACCACTGGAGACAAACCTCCACGCGCCCTCTAACGATGTTAGAAACACCACCAGGATGGGGATTAGAGGGGGAGAAACTTATTACATATTTAGAGAGCCGTCATCGTCTCGTCTCTTTGAGCAGGACACATACCCTAACAAAACTCAAAAGAGCATAAAAATGGAGCCCTGCCATCGGCAAGGGCCGAGATCCACCACGCCTCCATGGCACTAAGGACATATCCAACAGTGACCCGCAAATTTGCTCCCTCATCCATCCTCAGATAGGGGGAGACCAGCCCGCAGACTTGGATGCTGGAGGCCGTCATCCAACGCTGCCCGCATACATTTGAAACACTTTGTGAACAAATAGGATGAAATTCATGCACACATCGGATTTCAAACAAACCGGACCATACGTTTACATTTTGGACATATTTATTAACTAAAAATGGTACCGGACTAAGATAAAACTAGTCTATGGCAGGCGCCAGTGGATCATTCCGACTACTTGGACACCCTTGACTAGTCTACTGTCGGTCGCGACATATCTCCATTATCGTCCCCATGTCTGGCAGCCATGAGCCGTGAACGACTTGGTCAGGCCATCTCGATGGGACCGAGAACCATTTTGTTCAAATTGAATTGCTACGCTTTTGGCTATGGCAAATAAATGATCATCTCGGTAGGTGTGGAGTAGGTGATATCGGTGGGACCGAAATGAAGTTTTAGGGTTTTGTACAGATGTGTTTGGGAAAGTGATTGAGAGTTTTTGGAGCAATACCACTAGGCACTTGAGCAACAACCTCATCAACAGTACATCATCCCCTTTTAATAGTATTGGATTTCCTAAGGGACTCAATGTGATCTTGGATCACCAAACAAAAATATAGAGTCTTGGAGTAGCCAATTCTTGTCTTTGATATTTTGAGGGGTCCACATCCATTAGTCCTTGCACTACTGCAGGATGCTGCTAACGCGACACTACAATCAGAGACCCTTTGACGAAACTGTGTGCGATGCATTAATCACAGATGGTGATGTAAGAAACCTGTCAAAAAGATACAAAATGTTTGCGATGGCGGAGACATCAAACACGATCCATATTATAGTTGCATGTGCAATGCGTGGCATACGGTTAATCCATAAGAACTATTTGCGATGAGGCAGAACAACAGAAACGGGCATCCATATGAAGGTGTGTGTGATATACGACATATAGTTCACTCGGATGAACTGTTTGCGATTAGGGAACACAACATAAACACTCAGTCAGATAAAGTGTGTGCGATCTACGACATATAGTTCACTTGGATGAACTATTTTCGATTAGACAACACAAAAGAAACGGTTCAACTTAACAAGATGTGTGTGATATACGGCATAGAATTCACATAGATGAACTATTTGTGATGAGCCAAAAGAACACTAACGATTCATGTAAACAAGATGTGTGTGATACGCGGCAAACAACCCACTCGGATGAACTATTTGCGATGAGAAAATATAACACAGACGGTTACTACAGTTAATTCGTGTGTGATTCTGTGTGTAGAAAAAACTCTATAAAATGCAAACTAGTTGCTTGTGATGGCTAGGAGTATCGCACATGATGCGTGTGCGAGTACTCATGTGCGATGATTAGTAAGTTATGCATATGTTTCCTTATGTTAACACGTGACACCACATTCGGTTTTCGGGTTGTGTGCTACAGTTAGTCTTCTCGCGCTCCAGCGAAGGCTTCCCATACTCCACAGGGGTGAATTATAAAATCCCCAATCCTTTAGCTAGCTACTAGCTATAAATAAGCACAACAATGGCCGGCGGCGGTGACTCACTACTGATCCACTTGCTAGCTAGTTACCCACACATACCGGCATACCCCCAACGGACAGGATGGAGTTGTGTGACGGGAACGGGCACCGAAGAACATAGTTTAGGTTAATTAATTATACCTCAAGAGCTGGATGATTTCGGGTCTGGAGGTATAATTAATTAACATAATCTGAGATCAAATAAGTAAAGATTCCCCAACATGATCGTGCGTCGGCCCCAATCGCTAGCATAGTGTCCGCGGAGGGACGCGACCCGAGCGCTCTTTGGAGCCTAAACAGCGAGCAGAGCGCGTCGCGGCCTCCTACACGGTGAGCAAGCACATGCATAATTATTGCATATAGCAGTTGAACATAGCATGGAATAACCGTCGAACAATATTATTTTCGATGACTTGCATTAATATATTCTTAGTTAAATGTAAGGTCAAATTTTTGTACTACAAAATATGAAGGGGACCAATAAACCACGACAGAGGTAGTACCTATACCAACATAGATGCCCAATGAACAATTAATGATGTTATACACGTGTCCCGCAATCCACGCAAATGCTTCCTGATAACCCACAAGTGTAGGGGATCGCAACAGCTTTCGAGGGTGAAGTACAACCCAAATTTATTGATTCGACACAAGGGGAGCCAAAGAATATTCTTGAGTATTAGCAGTTGAGTTGTCAATTCAACCACACCTAGATAACTTAGTATCTGCAGCAAAGTATTTAGTAGCAAAAGTGGTATGATAATAAAGGTAACGGTAGCAATAGTAAAGATAAATGTTTTGGGGTTTTTGTAGTAGTTGTAACAGTAGCAACGGAAAAGTAAATAAGCGAAGAACAATATGCGAAAAGCTCGTAGGCAATGGATCAGTGATGGATAATTATGCTGGATGCGATTCCTCATGCAATAGTTATAACATAGGGTGATATAGAACTAGCTCTAATTCATCAATGTAATGTAGGCATGTATTCCATAAATAGTCATACATGCTTATGGAAAAGAACTTGCATGACATCTTTTGTCCTACCCTCCCGTGGCAGCGGGGTCCTAGTGAAAACTAAGGGATATTAAGGCCTCCTTTTAATAGAGAACCGGACCAAAGCATTAACACATAGTGAATACATGAACTCCTCAAACTACGGTCATCACCGAGAAGTTTCCCGATTATTGTCACTTCGGGGTTGTCGGATCATAACACATAATAGGTGACTATAGACTTGCAAGATAGGATCAAGAACACACATATATTCATGAAAACATAATAGGTTCAGATCTGAAATCATGGCACTCGGGCCCTAGTGACAAGCATTAAGCATAGCAAAGTCATAGCAACATCAATCTCAGAACATAGTGGATGCTAGGGATCAAACCCTAACAAAACTAACTTGATTACATGGTAAATCTCATCAAACCCATCACCGTCCAGCAAGCCTACGATGGAATTACTCACGCATGGCGGTGAGCATCATGAAATTGGTGATGGAGGACGGTTGATGATGACGACAGCGATGAATCCCCCTCTCCGAACGGACTCCAGATCAGCCCTCCCGAGAGAGAGCTTGGCGGCTGCTCCGTATTGTAAAACGCAATGAAACTTTCTCTCTGATTTTTTTCTCCCCGAGACGGAATATATGGAGTTGGAGTTGAGGCCGGTGGAGGTCTAGGGGGCCCACGAGATAGGAGGTCACGCCCTAGGGGGGCACCCCCCTATCTCATGGACAGGCTGTGGGCCCCCTGGCATTAATTCTTTCGCCAAAAATTCTTATTAATTCCAAAAAGTGCCTTCGTGGATTTCCAGGACATTCCGAGAACTTTTCTTTTCTACACATAAAACAACATCATGGCAGTTCTGCTGAAAATAGCATCAGTCCGGGTTATTTTCATTCAAATCATGCAAGTTAGAGTCCAAAACAAGGGCAAAAGTGTTTGGAAAAGTAGATACGTTGGAGACGTATCAACTCCCCCAAGCTTAAACCTTTGCTTGTCCTCAAGCAATTCAGTTGATAAACTGAAAGTGATAAAGAAAAACTTTTACAAACTCTGTTTGCTCTTGTTGTTGTAAACATGAAAAGCCAGCATTCAAGTTTCAGCAAATATTATGAACTAACCGTATTCACAATAACACTTAGCTCTCACAGTTACTCATATCAATAGCATAATCAGCTAGCGAGCCATAATAATAAAACTCGAATGACAGCACTTTCTCAAAATAATCATAACATGATATAAGAAAATGGTATCTCGCTAGCCCTTTCTGAGACCACAAAACATAAATGCAGAGCACCTTTAAAGATCAAGGACTGACTAAACATTGTAATTAATGGTAAAAGAGATCCAGTCAAGTCATACCCAATATAAACCAGTAATAATGAATGCAAATGACAGTGTGCTCTCCAGTGGGTGCTTTTAATAAGAAGGATGATGACTCAACATAAAAGTAAATAGATAGGCCCTTCGCAGAGGGAAGCAGGGATTTGTAGAGGTGCCAGAGCTCGATTTTAAAATAGAGATTGAATAACATTTTGAGCGGTATACTTCTGCTGTCAACGCAACAACTATGAGATGGCTGTATCTTCCATACTACATGCATTATAGGCAGTTCCCAAACAGAATGGTAAAGGTTTATACTCCCCCGACCACCAACAAGCATCAATCCATGGCTTGCTCGAAACAATGAGTGCCTCCAACATACAACAGCCCTGGGGGAGTTTTGTTTAATTATTTTGATTTGCTTTGATCTTTTTGGATCATGGGATTCGGCATCCTGGTTACCGGCCCCTTTCTCGTGAATGAGGAGCGGAGTCCACTCCTCTTGAGAATAACCCACCTAGCATGGAATATATAGGTAGCCCTAGTTGTAACATGAGCTGCTCGAGCATACAAAACAGAATTTCATTTGAAGGTTTGGAGTTTGGCACATACAAATTTACTTGGAACGACAGGTAGATACCGCATATAGGTAGGTATAGTGGACTCATATGGAACAACTTTGGGGTTTGAGTTTGGATGCACAAGCAGTATTCTCGCTTAGTACAGGTGAAGGCTAGTAAAAGACTGGGAAGCGACCAACTGAGAGAGCGACAATAGTCGTAAGCATGCATTAAAATTAATTCACACTGAGTACAAGCATGAGTAGGATATAATCCACCATGAACTTAAATATCATGAAGGCTATGTTGATTTGATTCAACTACATGCGTGAACATGTGCCAAGTCGAGTCACTCAATTCATTCAAAGGAGGATACCATCCCATCATATCACATCATAATCATTCTAATAGCATGTTGGCACGCAAGGTAAACCATTATAACTCATAGCTAATCAAGCATGGCACAAGTAACTATAATCTCTAAATGTCATTGCAAATATGTTTACTTCATAATAACTGACTCAGGAACGATGAACTCATCATATTTACAAAAATAAGAGAGGTTGAGTTCATACCAGCTTTTCTCATCCCAATAAGTCCATCATATATCGTCATTATTGCCTTTCACTTGCACGACCGAACGATGTGTATAATAATAAGAGTGCACATGCATTAGACTAAGCTGGAATCTGCAAGCATTCAACTCAAGAGAGAAGACAAGTAATATGGGCCCTAAATTAAATAAACAATCATGCATATAAGAGCCACTAAGCATTTTCAATATGGTCTTCTCGACCCCCAAAGGAAAGAAAAGAAAATAAAACTATTTACATGGGAAAGCTCCCAACAAGTAAAAGAAGAACGAGAAATCCTTTTGGGTTTTCATTTTAATTCTACTACAGGCAAGGGAATTAAACTAACTATTTTTTTTGGTTTTTTCTTAAGGTTTATCAAACACACAAGAAGAAAACTAGAAAAAGAAATTTAAATTAGCATGGATAATACAATGAAAGAGTATGAGCACCGACGACTAGTGTGTGAACATGAATGTAAAGTTGGTGAGAAATACGTACTCCCCCAAGCTTAGGCTTTTGGCCTAAGTTGGTTTAATACCAAGGACCGCCGCTACTCTCCCCGGTGTACTAGGAGGTGTAATCAGGATACCACTGGCTGGTCATATCCGGATCCCACTGGACAGATGATGCACGATAAGGGTCCAACTCAGGTTCCGGTTCTGGAGTAAAAGCTTGAGCTCGATGATTGTTCACCGCCTCCGGTGTGACGAGAAAATTTTCTGCAAGCAAATCAAACAACAAAGGCACAGGCAAAATAATAATCTCAAAGTGTTTCTTATTGAATCTAAGTTTATACAAGAGCATCCTATCTTCGTTGTCAACAATAAACTTGTGTGCTACCATGCTCTTGTAATCTAAAATGTGAGGAGGCAATATTGTCTCCTTTTCCTCATGGTGCCTAATGGGTATCCGAAAATGTCTAGCAAGACGTGCAACATAGATACCTCCAAATATGGGGCCTTTTGTACGATTCAGGGCTAGCCGTTTAGCAACGATGACACCCATATTAAAAGTATTGTCTCCCAGCAAAGCATGTTGAAGAATAATAATATCTGGAATGCTCAAATTTCCACTATTTCCATGACCAATCAAGCATCTACTAGCAAATATGGCAAAGTAGCGTAAAACAGGAAAGTGTATGCTAGAGACCTTTGCCTCGGAGCCCTTCTTTGGCTCCTCTACAGCAATAGTATTAACAAAGACACCCAGATCTTCACGATGGGGTTCATCTAATTCTCCCTCATAAGATATCCTACATACCGCTCAAAAATGACGTAAAGACATTTCTTTGAATTCATCATATAAATGAAATGATACTGCAGGCGGTGATTTCTTAGGATAATAATAAAAGTTTTGTACGAAAGTATTGGTAAGTAAGAGATACTGATCGATTCGGTCATTGATGAAACCGGTGAGGCCTGCAGTCTCGATTAAAGCATAAAAGTCTTCATGAATTCGAGTCTCTTTCAAGAAATCCTCGCATGGCCATTCACATGACCGTACTTCCGCTAAGCGAGGAAGATTATACTTGGCTTTTTTCCTTCTATTTGGCTTGTTTTTCCTGGGAGCTTTGGCTAGAAGAGCCCCTCAAAAGTTTCCTCAACATTTTCTAAAAATTTCTGAAATTTTAGTAACTTCAAAATAAAAGTGGATAAAACTAAACAAGATTGATAGCAACTACTCCTACAAGTGCCTAGAGCCCATATCATGCATTGGAATTGCTTCGGACCTAAAAAATTTAACATGCAAGCTCAAAAACATGGTCACCTAAGCATCAAAAATTTGCAATGAATAAAGCAGTAGAATAAAAACTAATTGGACCAATGGAGGAGTCACATACCAAGCAACAATTTCCCTAAGTAGTTTTGTGAATGGATCTTTGAGCTAAGAGATCGAAAATCGCAACAAAACGAGCTAGAACTCGTGCTTGAGATGGAAGGGGATTTTTTTGGGTAGAAGGTGAAGTGTGTGGGTGCTGGCATAAGTGGAGGGGAGCCACCAGGGGCCCACGAGACAGGGGGGCGCGCCCTACGGGGGGGGGGGGCGCCCTCCTCTCTCGTGGCCTGGTGCTTGCCCCTCCTGCAGTGTTTTCAGTGCCTAAATTCTCAAATATTCCAGAAAAAATCATACTAAATTTGCAGGGCATTTGGAGCACTTTTATTTTCGGACTATTTTTAATGCACGGATAATTCATTAAACAGACAGATAATACTATTTTTGCTTTATTTATTCTAAATAACAAAAAGTAAAAAGAGGGTACACAAAGGTTGTGCCTT
The DNA here is from genome assembly GCF_018294505.1 of Triticum aestivum. Lineage (NCBI taxonomy): Eukaryota > Viridiplantae > Streptophyta > Magnoliopsida > Poales > Poaceae > Triticum > Triticum aestivum. The sequence goes on along the minus strand of NC_057807.1, from coordinate 572,968,756 downwards.
CTAGTTTCATCCATCTCGTGATCATCAAAATGAACCCGCTAACAAGGTTGCTCAAGTCTTGTTAACAAACTCATTCCGAATAACACGGAACCGGAGAAATTTCGAATAACACTAAGTTACCTCAACGGGGATATGAAAATCCCCAACAATAAGAATATCATACTTTTTCTTGACAGTAGGGATAGGAAATTCAAAACCTCCAAAAAAGATAGTTGGAACTTTTTCAATAGAATTGATGCTATGAACTTGAGATTGTTTCCTCGGAAAGTGTACCGTATGCTCAGTACCATTAACATGAAAAGTGACATTGCCTTTGTTGCAATCAATAACAGCCCCTGCAGTATTAAGAAAAGGTCTACCAAGGATAATAGACATACTATCGTCCTCGGGAATATCAAGAATAACAAAGTCCATTAAGATAGTGACATTTGCAACCACAACAGGCACATCCTCACAAATACCGACAGGTATAGCAGTTGATTTATCAGCCATTTGCAAAGATATTTCAGTAGGTGTCAACTTATTCAATTCAAGTCTACGATATAAAGAGAGAGGCTAACACTAACACCGGCTCAAGATCACATAAAGCAGTTCTGACATAATTTCTTTTAATGGAGCATGGTATAGTTGGAACACCCGGATCTCCAAGTTTCTTTTGTATTCCACCCTTAAAAGTGTAATTAGCAAGCATGGTGGAAATTTCAGCTTCTAGTATCTTTCTTTTATTTGTGATGATATCCTGCATATACTTAGCATAAGGATTTACTTTAAGCATATCAGTTAAGCGCATACGTAAGAAAATAGGTCTAATCATTTCAGCAAAGCGCTCAAAATCCTCATCATCCTTTGACTTGGAAGGTTTAGGAGGAAAGGGCATGGGTTTCTGAACCCATGGTTCTCTTTCTTTACCGTGCTTCCTAGCAACAAAATCTCTCTTATCATAACGTTGATTCTTTGATTGTGGTTTATCAAGATCAACAACAGGTTCAGTCTCTACATCATTGTTTTTGCTAGGTTGAGCATCAACATGAACATTATCATTAGCATTATCACTAGGTTCATGTTCATCACCTGATTGTGTTTCAGCATCAGAGATAGAAATATCATTGGGATTCTCAGGTGTGTCCACAGTAGGTTCACTAGAAGCATGCAATGTTCTATCGTGTTTCTTATTCTTCTTTTTAGAAGAACTAGGTGCCTCTAAATTATTTCTCTGAGAATCTTGCTCGATTCTCTTAGGGTGGCCTTCAGGATACAAAGGTTCCTGAGTCATTCTACCAGTTCTAGTAGCCACTCTAACGACAAAGTCATTTTTATTATTCAATTCATCAAGCAAATCATTTTGAGCTTTGAGTACTTGCTCGGCTTGAGTAGAAACCATAGAAGCATATTTACTAATGCAGTGAAGTTCATCTTTAACTCTAGCCAGATTATCACCTATGCATCCTATCTTGAAAGCATTATTCTTTAACTCTCTACCAACATAAGCATTAAAACTTTCTTGTCTATCCATAAAGTCATCAAATTCATCTAAGCATGGGCTATGAAATTTAGTAGAGGGTATTTCAACTTTATCATATCTATAGAGAGAATGTACCTTTACTACCTGTGTCGGGTTATCAAGACAATGTGGTTCTTCAGGCAGTAAATTAAGACCATGTATTTCTTCAATAGGTGGTAAATTCTTAACATCTTCAGCTTTAATACCTTTTTCTTTCATTGACTTCTTTACCTCTTGCATATCTTCAGGACTGAGAAATAAAACACCTCTCTTCTTCGGAGTAGGTTTAGGAATAGGCTCAGGAGTTGGCTCAATTGGTTCAGGAATTACTTCAGAAACTGGCTCGGGAAGAGTCCAATTATTTTCATTAGTCAACATATTATTCAATAATATTTCAGCTTCGTCGACTGTTCTTTCCTTGAAAACACAACCAACACAACTATCCAAGTAGTCCTTGGAAGCATCGGTTAGTACATTGTAAAAGATATCAAGTATTTCATTTTTCTTAAGAAGATGATCAGGCAAAGCATTAAGTAACCGGAGAAGCCTCCCCCAAGCTTGTGGGAGACTCTCTTCTTTGATTTGCACAAAATTATATATTTCCCGCAAGGCAGCTTGTTTCTTATGAGCAGGGAAATATTTAGCAGAGAAGTAATAAATCATATCCTGGGAACTACGCACACAACCAGGAGCAAGAGAATTATACCAAGTCTTAGCATCACCCTTTAATGAGAACGGAAATATCTTAAGGATATATAAATAGCGAGACTTCTCATCATGAGTGAACAGAGTGGCTATGTCATTCAACTTTGTAAGATGTGCCACAACAGTTCCAGATTCAAGGCCATAAAAAGGATCAGATTAAACTAAAGTAATAATATCAGGATCAACAGAGAATTCATAGTCCTTATCAGTAACACAGATAGGTGAGGTAGCAAAAGCAGGATCGGATTACATTCTAGCATTAAGAGACTGTTGCTTCCATTTAGCTAATAATTTCTTAAGATCATTTCTATCATTGCAAGCAAGAATTTCCATAGCAGCTGCTTCATTCATAACATAACCCTTAGGAACAACAGGTAATACATAATCATTGGGGGAACGTTCATCATCACTATCATCAATAATAGGTTCTTCAATATTTTCATTCCCCCTAACTCTAGCAAGTTGTTCATCTAGAAATTCACCTAATGGCAAAGTAGTATCACGCATAGAAGTAGTTTCATCTTGCATAGCAGAAGTGGCATCATCAATAACATGTGACATATCAGAATGCATAGCAGTAGTAGGTTTAGGTGTCGCAAGCCTACTAATAACGGAAGGAGAATCTAGTGCAGAGCTAGATGGCAGCTCCTTACCTCCCCTCGTAGTTGAGGAAAAAATCTTGGTCTTAGCGTCTTTCAAGTTCTTCATAGTGATCAACAGATATAAATCCCAAGTGACTCAGAGAATAGAGCTATGCTCCCCGGCAACGGCGCCAGAAATTAGTCTTGATAACCCACAAGTGTAGGGGATCGCAACAGCTTTTGAGGGTGAAGTACAACCCAAATTTATTGATTCGACACAAGGGGAGCCAAAGAATATTCTTGAGTATTAGCAGTTGAGTTGTCAATTCAACCACACCTGGATAACTTAGTATTTGCAGCAAAGTATTTAGTAGCAAAAGTGGTATGATAATAAAGGTAATGGTAGCAACAGTAAAGATAAATGTTTTTGGGTTTTTGTAGTAGTTATAAGAGTAGCAACGGAAAAGTAAATAAGTGAAGAACAATATGCGAAAAGCTCATAAGCAATGGATCAGTGATGGATAATTATGCCGGATGCGATTCCCCATGCAATAGTTATAACATAGGGTGATACAGAACTATCTCCAATTCATCAATGTAATGTAGGCATGTATTCCGTAAATAGTCATACGTGCTTATGAAAAAGAACTTGCATGACATCTTTTGTCCTACCCTCCCGTGGCAGCGGGGTCCTAGTGGAAACTAAGGGATATTAAGGACTCCTTTTAATAGAGAATCAGACCAAAGCATTAACACATAGTGAATACATGAACTCCTCAAACTACGGTCATCACCGAGAAGTATCCCGATTATTGTCACTTCAGGGTTGTCGGATCATAACACATAATAGGTGACTATAGACTTGCAAGATAGGATCAAGAACACACATATATTCATGAAAACATAATAGGTCCAGATCTGAAATCATGGCACTCGGGCCCTAGTGACAAGCATTAAGCATAGCAAAGTCATAGCAACATCAATCTCAGAACATAGTGGATACTAGGGATCAAACCCTAACAAAACTAACTTGATTACATGGTAAATCTCATCCAACCCATCACCGTCCAGCAAGCCTATGATGGAATTACTCACGCACGGCGGTGAGCATCATGAAATTGGTGATGGAGGATGGTTGATGATGACGACGGCGATGAATCCCCCTCTCCGGAGCCCCGAACGGACTCCAGATCAGCCCTCCCGAGAGAGATTAGGGCTTGGCGGCGGCTCCGTGTCGTAAAATGCAATGAAACTTTCTCTTTGATTTTTTTCTCCCCGAGACGGAATATATGGAGTTGGAGTTGAGGTCGGTGGGAGGTTCATGTAGGGGAACGCAGCAGAAATTCAAATTTTCCTACGAGTCACCAAGATCAATCTATGGAGAGACTAGCAACGAGAGAGAGGAGTGCATCTACATACCCTTGTAGATCACGAGTGGAAGCATTCAAGAGAACGGGGTTGAGGGAGTCGTACTCATAGTGATCCAAATCACCGAAGATCCTAGTGCCGAACGGACGGCACCTCCGTGTTCAACACACGTGCAGCCCAATGACGTCTCCCGTGCCTTGATCAAGCAAGGGGAGAGGGAGAGGCTGGGGAAGACTCCGTCCAGCAGCAGCACGACGGCGTGGTGCTGGTGGAGGAGCGTGGCACTCCAGCAGGGCTTCGCCAAGCACCGCGAGAGACAAGGAGGGAGAGGGGTAGGGCTGCGCCAAGAGGGAGATGATCTCATGTGTATGGCAGCCCCAAACCCCCACTATATATAGGGGGAAGGGAGGGGCTGCGCCCCCATCTAGGTTTCGACCCCTAGGGGTGGCGGCCAGCCCTAGATCCCATCTAGGGGGGCGGCCAAGGGGGAGAGAGGGGGGGCGCACCACTAGGTGGGCCTTAGGCCCATCTGAGCCTAGGGTTTCCCCCCTTTCCTTACTCACTTTGCCTTGGGACCTGGTGGGGGGGCGCACCAGCCCACCTAGGGCTGGTCTCCCCCACACATGGCCTACGCAGCCCTCTGGGGCCGGTGGCCCCACCTGGTTGACCCCCGGGACCCTCCCGGTGGTCCTAATACATTACCGATAGCACCCGAAACTTTTCCGATGACCAAAACAGGACTTCCCATATATAAATCTTTACCTACGGACCATTTCGGAACTCCTCGTGATATCCGGGATCACATCCCAGACTCTGAACAACATTCAGTAACCACGTATATCTATTCGCTATAACCCTAGCATCATTGAACCTTAAGTGTGTAGACCCTACGGGTTCGGGAACCATGCAGACATGACCGAGACAACTCTCCGGCCAATAACCAACAGCGGGATCTGGATACTCATGTTGGCTCCCACATGTTCCACGATGATCTCATCAAATGAACCACGATGTCAAGGATTCAATCAATCCCGTATACAATTCCCTTTGTCTACCGTTATAGTACTTGCCCGAGATTCGATCGTCGGTATGCCAGTACCTTGTTCAATCTCGTTACCGGCAAGTCTCTTTACTCGTTCCGTAACACATCATCCCGCGATCAACTCCTTGATCACATTGTGCACATTATGATGATGTCCTACCGAGTGGGCCCAGAGATACCTCTCCGTCACACGGAGTGACAAATCCTAGTCTCGATTCGTGCCAACCCAACAGACACTTTCGGAGATACCCGTAGTGCACCTTTATAGCCACCCAGTTATGTTGTTTGGTACACCCAAAGCATTCCTATGGTATCCGGGAGTTGCACAATCTCATGGTCTAAGGAAAGGATACTTGACATTTAGAAAAGCTTTAGCATACGAACACCACGATCTTGTGCTAGGCTTAGGATTGGCTCTTGTCCATCACATCATTCTCCTAATGATGTGATCCTGTTATCAACGACATCCAATGTCTACGGTCAGGAAACCATAACCATCTATTGATCAACGAGCTAGTCAACTAGAGGCTTACTAGGGACATGGTGTTGTCTATGTATCCACACATGTATCTCAGTTTCCTATCAATACAATTCTAGCATGGATAATAAACAATCATCATAAACAAGGAAATATAATAATAACCATTTTATTATTGCCTCTAGGGCATATTTCCAACAGTCTCCCACTTGCACTAGAGTCAATAATCTAGTTCACATCACTATGTGATTGTAATGAATCAACGCCCATGGGGTTTGATCATATCTCGCTTGTGAGAGAGGTTATTAGTCAACGGATCTGAACCTTTCAGATCCGTGTGTGCTTTGCAAATCTCTATGTCATCTCCTAGATGAATTTACCACATTCTATTTGGAGCTATTCCAAATAACTATTCTACTATACGAATCCGGTTTACTACTCAGAATAATCCAGATTAGTGTCAAAGTTTGCATCGGTGTAACCCTTTACGACGAACTCTTTTACCACCTCCATAATCGAGAAAATTCCTTAGTCCACTAGTTACTAAGGATAAGTTTTATCGTTGTCCTGTGATCCATTCCTGGACCACTCTTGTACCCCTTGACTGACTCATGGCAAGGCACACTTCAGGTGCGGTACACAACACAGCATACTGTAGAGCCTACGTCTAAAGCATAGGGGACGACCTTCGTCCTTTCTCTCTCTTCTGCCATGGTCAGGTCTTGAGTCTTACTCAATACTCACACCTTATGACACAGCCAAGAACTCCTTCTCTGCCGATCTATTTTGAACTCCTTCAAAATCTTGTCATGGTATGTATTCATTTGAAAGTACTATTAAGCGTTTTTGATCTATCCTTATAGATCTTGATGCTCAATGCTCAAGTAGCTTAATCCAGGTTTTTTTATTGAAAAACACCTTTCAAACAACCCTATATGCTTTCCAGAAATTCTACATCATTTCCGATCAACAATATGTCAACAACATATACTCATCAGAAATGCTATAGTGCTCCCACTCACTTCTTTGGAAATACAAGTTTCTCATAAACTTTGAATAAACCCAAAATCTTTGATCATCTCATCAAAGTGTATATTCCAACTCCGAGATGCTTACTCCAGTCCTTAGAAGGATTGCTAGAGCTTTGCATACTTGTTAGCATCTTTCAGGATTGTCAAAACCTTCTGGTTGTATCACATACAACCTTTCCTCAAGTATATCGTTGAGGAAACAATGTTTTGACATCCTATCTGCAAGATTTCATAAATCATGCAGTAATTGCTAATATAATTCGAACAAACTCTTAGCATCGCTACGAGTGAGAAAGTCTCATCGTAGTCAACTCCTTGAACTTCTCAGAAAATAACGACAAGTCGAGCTTTCTTAATGGTGCTACTTACCATCATTGTCCGTCTTCCTTTTAAAATCCATCTGTACCCAACAGTCTTACGACCATAAAGTAGTTCTTCCAAAGTCTATACTTTGTTTTCATACATGGATCCTCTCTCGGATTTTATGGCCTCGAGCCATTCATCGGAATCCGGGCCCACTATCGCTTCTCCATAGCTCATAGGTTCATTGTTGTCTAGCAACATGACCTCCAAGACAGGATTACCATACCACTCTGAAGCAGTACACGTCCTTGCCATCCTACGAGGTTTGGTAGTGACTTGATCCGAAGTTTCATGATCACTATCATCAGCTTCCACTTCAATTGGTGTAGGTGCCACAGGAACAACTTCCTGTGCCCTGCTACACACTGGTTGAAGTGATGGTTCAATAACCTCATCAAGTCTCCACCATCCTCCCACTCAATTCTTTCGAGAGAAACTTTTCTCGAGAAAGGACCCATTTCTAGAAACAATTACTTTTGCTTCCGGGTCTGAATTAGGAGGTATACCCAACTATTTTGGGTGTCCTATGAAGATGTATTTATCCGCTTTGGGTTCGAGCTTATCAGGATGAAACTTTTTCACATAAGCATCGCAGCCCCAAACTTTCAAGAAACGACAGCTTAGGTTTCTCTAAACCATAGTTCACATGGTGTCATCTCAACGGAATTATGTGGTGCCCTATTTAAAGTGAATGCGGTTGTCTCTAATGCCTAACCCATGAACGATAGTGGTAATTCGATAAGAGACATCATGGTATGCACCATATCCAATAGGGTGCAGCTATGATGTTCGGACACACCATCACACTATGGTGTTCCAGGCGGTATTAGTTGTGAAACAATTTCCACAAGGTCTTAATTGTGTACCAAACTCGTAACTCAGATATTCATCTCTATGATCATATCATAGACATTTTATCCTGTTGTCACGATGATCTTCAACTTCACTCTGATATTACTTGAACCTTTCAATAATTCAGACGTGTGTTTCATCAAGTAAATATACAACATCTACTCAAGTCATCTGTGAAGTAAGAACATAACAATATCCACTGCGTGCCTCGGCACTCATTGGACAGCACACATCAAAATGTATTACTTCCAACAAGTTGCTTTCTTGTTCCATCTTACTGAAAACGAGGCTTTTCAGTCATGTTGCCCATGTGGTATGATTTGCATGTCTCAAGTGATTCAAAATCAAGTGAGTCCAAACGATCCATCTGCATGGAGTTTCTCCATGCGTACATACCAATAGACATGGTTCGCATGTCTCAAACTTTTCAAAAACTAGTGAGTCCAAAGATCCATCAACATGGAGCTTCTTCATGCGTTTTACACCAATATGACTTACATGGCAGTGCCACAAGCAGGTGGTACTATCATTACTATCTTATATCTTTTGGCGTGAACATGTGTATCACTATGATAGAGATTCAATAAATCATTCATTTTAGGTGCAAGGCCATTGAAGGTATTATTCAAATAAACAGAGTAACCATTATTATTCTTAAATGAATAACCGTATTGCGATTGACATAATCCAATCATGTCTATGCTCAACGCAAACACCAAATAACAATTATTTAGGTTTAATACCAATCTCGATGGTAGAGGGAGCAGGCGATGCTTGATCACATCAACCTTTGGAAACACTTCCAACACACATCGTTATCTCACCTTCAGCTAGTCTCCGTTTATTCCATAGCTCTTTTATTTCGAGTTACTAACACTTAGCAACCGAACCGGTATCTTAATACCCTGGTGCTACTAGGAGTACTAGTAAAGTACACATTTAATACATTGTATATCCAATATACTTCTGTCAACCTTGCCAGCCTTCTCATCTACCAAGTATCTAGGGTAGTTCTGTTTCAGTGACTGTTCCCTCATTACAGAAGCACTTAGTCTCGGGTTTGGGTTCAACCCTGGGTTTCTTCACTGGAGCAACAACTGATTTGCTGTTTCATGAAGTATTCCTTCTTGCCCTTGCCCTTCTTGAAACTAGTGGTTTCACTAACCATCAACAATTGATGCTCCTTCTTGATTTCTACTTTCGCGGTGTCAAACATCGTGTATTTTTCAAGGATCATCATATCTATCCCTGATATGTTATAGTTCATCACGAAGCTCTAGTAGCTTGGTGGCAATGTCTTTGGAGAAACATCACTATCTCATCTGGAAGATTAACTCCCACTCGATTCAAGTGATTGTTGTACCCAGACAATCTGAGTACAAGCTCAACGATTGAGCTTTTCTCCCTCAGTTTGTAGGCAAAGAAGCTCGTCGGAGGTCTTATACCTCTTGATGTGGGCACGAGCCTGAAATCCCAATTTCAGCACTTGGAACATCCCCTATGTTCCGCGATGTTTCAAAATCGTCTTCGGTGCCTCAATTCTAAACCGTTTAACATTACTGAACTATCACGTAGTCATCAAAACGTGTATGTCAGATGTTCGCAACATCCACAGACGACGTTTGAGGTTCAGCACACCGAGCGGTGCATTAAGGACATAAGCCTTCTACACAGCAATGAGGACAATCCTCAGTTTACGGACCCAGTCCGCATAATTGCTACTATCCACTTTCAACTAAATTTTCTCTAGGAACATATCTAAAATAGTAGAACTAAAACGCGAGCTACGACATAATTTGCAAAAACCTTTTGACTATGTTCTGGATAATTAAGTTCATCTTATGAACTCCCACTCAGATAGACATCCCTCTAGTCATCTAAGTGATACATGATCCGAGTCAACTAGGTCGTATCCGATCATCACGTGAGACGGACTAGTCATCATCTGTGAACATCTTCATGTTGATCGTATCCACTATACAACTCATGTTCGACCTTTCGGTCTCTTGTGTTCCGAGGCCATGTCTGTACATGCTAGGCTCGTCAAGTCAACCTAAGAGTTACGCGTGTGTAAATCTGGCTTACACCCGTTGTATGTGAACGTTAGGATCTATCACACCCGATCATCATGTGGTGCTTCAAAACAACGAACTTTCGCAACGGTGCACGGTTAGGGGGAACACTTTCTTGAAATTATTATGAGGGATCATCTTATTTACTACCATCGTTCTAAGAAAATAAGATGCATAAACATGATAAACATCACATGCAATCAAATAGTGACATGATATGGCCAATATCATTTTGCTCCTTTTGATCTCCATCTTCGGGGCTCCATGATCGTCATCGTCACCGGCATGAAACCATGATCTCCATCATCATGATCTCCATCATCGTGTCTCCATGAAGTTGTCTCGCCAACTTATTACTTCTACTACTATGGCTAACGGTTTAGCAAAGAAGTAAAGTAATTACATGGCGTTATTCAGTGACACGCAGGTCATACAATAAATTAAGACAACTCCTATGGCTCCTACCGGTTGTCATACTCATCGACATGCAAGTCGTGATTCCTATTACAAGAACATGATCAATCTCATACATCACATATATTTCATTCATCACATCCTTCTTGGCCATATCACATCACATAGCATACCCTGCAAAAACAAGTTAGACGTCCTCTAATTGTTGTTTGCATGTTTTACGTGGCTGCTATGGGTTTCTAGCAAGAACGTTTCTTACCTATGCAAAAGCCACAGCGTGATATGCCAATTGCTATTTACCCTTCATAAGGACCCTTTTCATTGAATCCGATCCGAATAAAGTGGGAGAGACTGGCACCCGCTAGCCACATTATGCAACAAGTGCATGTCAGTCGGTGGAACCTGTCTCACGTAAGTGTACGTGTAAGGTCGGTCCGGGCCGCTTCATCCCACAATACCGTCGAAACAAGATAGGACTAGTAACGGTAAGCATGTTGAACAAAATCATCGCCCACAACTACTTTGTGTTCTACTCGTGCATAGAATCTACGCAAAGACCTAGCTCATGATGCCACTGTAGGGGAACGTAGCAGAAATTCAAAATTTTCCTACGAGTCACCAATATCTATCTATCGAGAGACTAGCAACGAGAGAGAGGAGTGCATCTACATACTCTTGTAGATCGCGAGCGGAAGCGTTCAAGAGAACAGGGTTGAGGGAGTCGTACTCGTCGTGATCCAAATCACTGAAGATCCTAGTGCCGAACGGACAGCACCTCCATGTTCAATACACGTGCAGCCCGAGGATGTCTCCCGTGCCTTGATCCAGCAAGGGGAGAGGGAGAGGTTGGGGAAGAGTCCTTCCAGCAGCAACACGATGGCGTGGTGGTGGTGGAGGAGCGTGGCACTCCAGCAGGGCTTCGCCAAGCACCGCAAGAGACGAGGAGGGAGAGGGGTAGGGCTGCGCCAAGAGGGAGATGATCTCATGTGTATGGCAGCCCCAAACCCCCACTATATATAGGGGGAAGGGAGGGGCTGCGCCCCCATCTAGGTTTCCACCCCTAGGGGTGGCGGCCAGCCCTAGATCCCATCTAGGGGGGGGCGGCCAAGGGGGAGAGAGGGGGGAGGGGGCGCACCACTAGGTGGGCCTTAGGCCCATCTGAGCCTAGGGTTTCCCCCTTTCCCTTCTCTCTGCGCCTTGGGCCCTGGTGGGGGGCGCACCAGCCCACCTGAGGCTGGTCCCCTCCCACACTTGGCCTATGCAGCCCTCTGGGGCCGGTGGCCCCACCTGGTAGACCCCCGGGACCCTCCCGGTGGTCCCGGTACGTTACCGATAGCACCCAAAAGTTTTCCGGTGACCAAAGCAGGACTTCCCATATATAAATCTTTCCTCCGGACCATTCCGGAACTCCTCGTGACATCCGAGATCTCATCCGAGACTCCGAACAACATTCGGTAACCACGTATATCTATTCCCTATAACCCTAGCGTCATCGAACCTTAAGTGTGTAGACCTTACGGGTTCGGGAGCCATGCAGACATGACCGACACAACTCTCCGGCCAATAACCAATAGCGGGATCTGGATACCCATGTTGGCTCCCACATGTTCCACGATGATCTCATCGGATGAACCACGATGTCAAGGATTCAATCAATCCCGTATACAATTCCCTTTATCAACCGGTATAGTACTTGCCCGAGATTCGATCGTCGGTATGCCGATACCTTGTTCAATCTCGTTACCGGCAAGTCTCTTTACTCGTCCCATAACACATAATCCCGCGATCAACTCCTTGATCACATTGTGCACATTATGATGATGCCCTACCGACTGGACCTAGAGATACCTCTTCGTCACACGGAGTGACAAATCCCAGTCTCGATTCGTGCCAACCCAACAGACACTTTCGGAGATACCCGTAGTGCACCTTTATAGCCACCCAGTTACATTGTGACGTTTGGTACACCCAAAGCATTCCTACGGTATCCGGGAGTTGCACAATATCATGGTCTAGGAAAGGATACTTGACATTTAGAAAAGCTTTAGCATACGAACTACATGATCTTGTGCTAGGCTTAGAATTGGGTCTTGTCCATCCATCATTCTCCTAATGATGTGATCCCGTTATCAACGACATCCAATGTCCATGGTCAGGAAACCGTAACCATCTATTGATCAATGATCTAGTCAACTAGAGGCTTACTAGGGACATGGTGTTGTCTATGTATCCACACATGTATCTGAGTTTCCTATCAATACAATTCTAGCGTGGATAATAAATAATTATCATAAACAAGGAAATATAATAATAACCATTTTATTATTGCCTCTAGGGCATATTTCCAACAGTCCAGGGGGCCCACAAGATAGGAGGCCGCGCCCTAGGGGGGCCGCCCCCTGTCTCGTGGACAGGCTGTGGGCCCCCTGGCATTAATTCTTTCGCTAAAAATTCTTATTGATTCCAAAAAGTGCCTCCGTGGATTTCCAGGACATTCCGAGAACTTTTCTTTTCTACACATAAAACAACATCATGGCGGTTCTCCTGAAAAGAGCGTCAGTCCGGGTTAGTTTCATTCAAATCATGCAAGTTAGAGTCCAAAACAAGGGCAAAAGTGTTTGGAAAAGTAGATACGTTGGAGACGTATCACTTCCCGCTTCTTCCCTCATCGGTTTCCTGCCACCAGCTAGTGGCTTGGTCCATATGACTCAGGCGGCAACGCACCATCGTGACATTGTGCGCAAATCTAGTCACACCCAACTACCATTAGTTATTCCAAGCATGCTAGGCAACGACCAAAGCTTCGACGTTGACCCCTACCTGCTTTACGTCTTTGGCGAGGAGAACGAGCCAGAGCAGGTCAGGGAGCAAGAGCTTCATCAGCAGGTGCAGGCACCATGGCCCATCGGCAGCGATATCCCCGTGCCAGTACTTAGGCGCATAATGGACATATTACAATGGAAGTGTGATGAGCAGTTTGCTATCCACCGTGCAAAAGATCTAGAGTTGCTAGGTGTCATGATCGACGACTCACCCGAAGAGCCGCCGTCACCAGTGCTCATCGAGAGCCTGATGCCCCGCCAGGAATGTGCAAAGGACCTTTGCGTTTCAGTTTTGAGACAAGCAGTCTGCGGCTTCATCATTGCCAGCGGTGGCCATGTCAACCTCGATCCCGATGATGTGGTGGCCAGGCTCGAGTGCATCCTTAGCGGAGTTGGCATCCCCGACGAAGTAGAACATTGCCAACATGGTATCTTGAGGATGTAGGTGATGGATGGAATTTGCTAACAGGGAAGAGACATGGAAATTGAGCGGTACAACTGGTGTGTCATGTGTGCGATTGCATGCTGTCAAGCTCTACTACAAGAGGCCTAGTAGCCCCAAGAGCCTCCCAGTGCCAGCAGCTCCGTAGGCGGAGACGGGTACTGTGGTTGCGGGTCGGGACACTCGGAATGAACGGCCGCAAGGGTGCTTGATGTCTACTACACAACCTTCTTCTTGTTGACTCGTGTTGGGCCTCCAAGCGCAGAGTTATGTAGGACAGTAGAAATTTTCCCTGAAGTGGATGACCTAAAGTTTACCAATCTATAAGAGGTGTAGGATGAAGATGGTCTCTCTCAAACAACCCTGCAACCAAATAACAAAGAGTCTCTTGTGTCCCCAACACACCCAATACAATGGTAAATTTTATAGGTGCACTAGTTCGGCAAAGAGATGGTGATACAAGTTTAATATGGATGGTAGACATATATTTTCATAATCTGAACAAATAAAAACAGCAAAGTAACTAGTAACAAAAGTGAGTAAAAATGGTATTGAAATGCTTGAAAACAAGGCCTAGGGTTCATACTTTCACTAGTGCAAATTCTCTCAACAATGATAACATAATTGAATCATATAACAATCCCTCAACATGCAATGAAGAATCACTCCAAAGTTCCTATCGCGGAGAACATAAGATGAAATTGCTTGTAGGGTATGAAACCACCTCAAAGTTATTCTTTCCAATCAATCCATTGAGCTATTCCTACAAGTGTCACAAACAGCCCATAGTTCGTAGTAAAATAACACCATATGATACACATCAATCAACCCTAATGTCACCTAGATACTCCAATGTCACCACAAGTATCCGTGGGTTAATTATACGATATGCATCACACAATCTCAGATTCATAATATTCAATCCAACACAAAGAACTTCAAGAGTATCCCAAGACTTCTACCGGAGAAAGAATATGAAAACGCGTACCAACACCTATGCATAGATTACCCCAATGTCACCACGGGAATCCACAAGTTGATAACCAAAACATACATCAAGTGGATCAATAGAACATCTGGTTCTCACCACGGATATCACATCGCAAGACGTACATTAAGTGCTCTCACATCCAAAGATTCAATCTGACATAACAAAACCTCAAAGGAAAATATTCAATTCATCACAAGGTAGAGAGGAAGAACACCATAATATCCAACTATAGTACCAAAGATCGCGGTACATCAAGATCGTGCCAAATAAAGAACACGAGAGACAAAGAGATCAAACACATAGCTACTGGTACATATCCTCAGCCCCGATGGTGAACTACTCCCTCCTCATCATGGAGACCACCAGGATGATGAAGATGGCCTCCGGTGATGATTCCCCCCTCCGGCAGGGTGCCGGAACGGGCTTAGATTGGTTTTTCATGAACTCAGATGCTTGCGGCAGTGGAACTCCCTATCTAGGTTTATTTTTGGAGGTTTGGGGATTTATAGGAATTTTTGGCGTCGGTCTCACGTCAAGGGGGTCCACAAGGCAGAGGCAAGCCAGGGGCGCACCCTCCACCCTTGTGGTTGCCTCGAGACTCTTCTGGCCCAATTCTTGTGCTTTGGGGGTCTCTTTTGGTCTATAGAAAATCACCGTAAATTTTCAGCCCATTCCGACAACTTCTATTTCTGCACAAAAAACGACACCATGGTAGTTCTGTTGAAAACAACGTCAGTCCGGGTTAGTTCTAATCAAATCATACCAAAATCATGTAAAATTATTGTAAACATGGCATGAATACTTCATAAATTATAGATATGTTGGATACGTATCAGCATCCCCAAGCTTAATGCCTGCTCGTCCTCGAGTAGGTAAATGATAAAAGAAATAATTTATGAAGTGTGAATGCTAGCATAGTGTATAAATTTGATCAATGATAGTTCCAAACACTTTTTCTAGCATCATTATATATAATAAAAAGTAGTTCATCTCATAAAACTTCTCATGATCAAGTAACAAAAGCTATTCACATGTTAAAGTATAGACGATAAAGTTTCTTGAAAACTAACAAACCATGTTCTTAGTCATCAAACATTTTTAATTCATCTTATTTTCAGGAAGGGTCTATGTAAGAGCTTTGATTTAGAAAATTCCACATACTCAACTATCATATAGTCTTCCATGATTGCTAACACTCAAAGCATATTTTCAGAACAAATAACATCTGTTGAACACAGAGAAAGATAGGGGCTTAATGTTTCACCTCCCAACTTATTTATCATATAGATAATTGTAAACAATAATAATTCGTGATAAAATATATTTGAATGTGCATATATGCTTGGATCTTTCCCCACCACATGATGCTTGCCAACTATAGAATAACTGAGGTTGAACAAAGGAGTACTATTGACTCTTGCATAAAAGTAAATACATGAAAGTAAAATATAGGCCCTTTGCAGAGGGAAGCAGAGGTTGTCATGCGCTTTTTAATTTTGGATGTGCAAACCCTTAATGCAAAGGAATGTCACATTGTATTGCCCTTTCTGATAGCATCCTTTATTATGCAGTCCGTCACTTTTATTTCTTTACCATCACAAGTTCGTACAATGCTTATTTTCCCTTACAATAAAAGATCATACATATTTAGGAGCAATTTTTATTCCTTTTTGCACCAATGACAACTTACTTGAAGGATCTTATTCAATCCATAGGTAGATATGATGGCCACTCATGGCATGAAACGGGGTTTAAGGGTTTTGGATGCACAAGTAGTATCTCTACTTAGTACAAATTTTTTGCTATCAAAAGATCCTAAGAAAGCACCACATGTTGGAGGATCCATAACAATATAACTTCTATACAAATATACCCAAACATAGCTCATTAAATTGTCTTCCTTGTCCAACTTATACTAATTTTCTCAAGTTTGAAAATAATTAATGGGGCTCACAATCATAGAAGATTTCCAAGATAGTATATTTATATGTGAAATCTCTCTTCCTTCAATATTCTTTCATGAATTGTTCAAGTGACCAATGTTGTGTTTGCTAACTTTCAGTTTACCACCTATACTTCTTATATGTGAAGTCATTACTCCCCATGGGACAAGCATATGAAACATATATAATTTCAGATTTATGATATTCAATTCATTCAACCATTTACTCATAGGATATAAGTGAAGCACGAGAGTAAATGACAAACTACTCCAAACAGATATAAGTGAAGAATAATGAGTAGTCAAGTAGTTAAATAGACATGTGAGGACTCTCTCTCATTCAAGATTTCAGATCTTAAGTATTTTATTCAAACAACAAGAAAAATAAATAAAATGACATTCCAAGGATAGCACATATCATGTGAAGAAGCAAAACCTTAGGCTCAACCAAAACTAACCTATAGTTGTTGAAGAAGAAAGGTGGGATGACAACCAGGGCATCCCCAAGCTTAGATGCTTGAGATTTATTGAAATATAAATTAGGGATGCCTTCGGCATCCCCAAGCTTGTGCTCTTTTGTCTCCTTAATTCCTCTCGTATCACGGTTTCCATAAATCTTAAAAACTTCATCCACACAAAACTCAACAAGAACTCGTGAGATAAGTTAGTATAAATCCATGCAAAACCTTATCATTCTCTACTGTAGAAAATCAATAAAATTATAATTTGACATTGAATATTAAATGCCTCTATATATTTAATACTCCTATCATCAAATAGAATCATTAAACTAGCAAACATATGCTAACAATGCAAATATAACAACAACCTGTCTAAATAGAACAATCTGTAAAGAATTCAAGAGGAATCATACTTCCCTAACTCCAAAAATTCTGAAAAATTACCACACTGTAGAAAATTTGTTTTTACTCATTGTGTAAAAATTTCAAGATTTTATCATGTTCTGACTTTCCAGAAGAATTCTGGCAATGGTAGAAAACTTTATGTTTTCAAAACAGTAACATATAGACTTTTAAAATAAGCATGGTAAAGGCTATACTTGACCTTTTTATTGAACTAAAAGGTAGAAAACGTGTCACTGAATAACATCAAGCAAATATAAACAAAGTAAAATGACGCTCCAAGCAAAACACATATCATGTGGTGAATAAAAATATAGCCTCAAGTAAATTTACCGATAGACGAAGACGAAAGAGGGGATGCCATCCGGGGCAACCCCTAGCTTAGATGCTTGGTTATCCTTGAATATTACCTTGGGGTGCCTTGGGCATCCCCAAGCTTAGGCTCTTGCCACTCCTTATTCTATAGTCCATCAATTCTTTACCCAAAACTTGAAAACTTCACAACACAGAACTCAATAGATAATCTTATGAGATCCGTTAGTATAAGAAAATAAATCACCACTTAGGTACTGTTGTGAACTCATTCTAAACTCATATTGGTGTTATATCTACTGTATCCCAACTTCTCCATGGTTCATACCCTCCAATACTACTCATGGATTCATCAAAATACGCAAACAACACATAGAAAACAGAATCTGTTTAAAATAGAACATTCTGTAGTAATCAGGAAACTTCGTATACTTATGAAACTCCAAAAATTCTGAAAAACTAGGACAACCTAGGAAATTTTTATTTGAGTCTTGTGCAAAAAATTCAGATCAAAATCATCCTTATTTGAATTTTTAAAATTATTTTACTAGGCGCCAAAGTTTGTGTTTTTCAGCAAGATCAAATCAACAATGCTCCAAACTATCCCAAAGGTCTTACTTGGCACAAACACTAAATTAAAACATGAAAACACATCCAACTAGAGGCTAGATGATAAATTTATTGGAAAATAGGAACAAAAAAATTAGAAACAAAATAAAATTGGGTTGCCTCCTAACAAGCACTATTGTTTAATGCCTTTTTAGCTAGGTAGGATGATTTCAATGATGCTCACATAAAAGATAAGAATTGAAACATAATGCGAGTGGTACGTCTCCTATGTATCTACTTTTCCAAACTCTTTTGCCCTTGTTTTGGACTCTAATGTGCATGATTTGAATGGAACTAACCTGGACTGATGCTGTTTTCAGCAGAATAGCCATGGTGTTATTTTTGTGCACAAATAAAAGTTCTCGGAATGACCTGAAACTTCACGGAGACACTTTTTGGAATTAATAAAAAATATTGACGAAAGAATCAACCGAAGGGGGCCCACACCCTGGCCACAAGGGTGGGGGGCGCGCCCTACCCACTAGGCGCGCCCTCCTTACTCGTGGTCCCCCTGGACATCCACCGACCTCAACTCCAACTCCATATATTCACGTTCAGGGAGAAAAAAAATCAGAGAGAAGGATTCATCACGTTTTACGATATGGAGCCACCGCCAAGCCTTGTTCTTCCTTAGGAGGGCTGATCTCGAGTCCGTTCGGGGCTCCGGAGAGGTGAATCTGTCGCCATCATCATCATCAACCATCCTCCATCACCAATTTCATGATGCTCACCGCTGTGTGTGAGTAATCCCATCGTAGGCTTGTTGGACGGTGATGGGTTGGATGAGATTTACCAAGTAATCGAGTTAGTTTTGTTACGGTTTGATCCCTAGTATCCATTATGTTCTAAGATTGATATGGCTATGACTTTGCCATGCTTAATGCTTGTCACTAGGGCCCGAGTGCCATGATTTCAGATCTGAACCAATTGTGTTTTCATGAATATATGAGTGTTCTTGATCCTATATTGCAAGTCATAGTCACCTACTACGTGTTATGATCCGGCAACCCCGGAGTGACAATAGTCAGGACACTTCCTGGTGATGACCGTAGTTTGAGGAGTTCATGTATTTACTAAGTGCTAATGCTTTGTTCCGGTTCTCTATTAAAAGTAGGCCTTAATATCCCTTAGTTTCCATTAGGACCCCACTGCCACGGGAGGGTAGGACAAAAGATGTCATGCAAGTTCTTTTCCATAAGCGTGTATGACTATATTCGGAATACATGCCTACATTATATTGATGAATTGGAGCTAGTTCTGTGTCACCCTATGTTATAACTATTGCATGATGAATGCCATCCGACATAATTATCCATCATTGATCCATTGCTTACGAGCTCGTTTCATATTGATCTTTGCTAAGTTACTTCTCCGTTGCCACTGTTATGGTTGCTACAGAACTTCTATTGTTAGTTTTGACACCGTTACTGTTACTTCCATACTAGTTTGCTACTAAATACTTTGCTTCAGATATTAAGTCTTTCAGGTGTGGTTTAATTGACAACTCAGCTGCTAATACTTGAGAATATTCTTTGGCCCCCTTGTGTTGAATCAATAAATTTGGCTTGAATACTTTACCCTCGAAAACTGTTGTGATCCCCTATACTTGTGGGTTATCAAGGAGCATCATGAAGCATATGAATAGCACATTTAAGTCTAACCCACTTCCTATGCATAGGGATTTTGTGAGCAAACAATTTACGGGAACAAGAATCAACTAGCATAGGAAGGTAAAACAAGCAAAACTTCATGATTTTCAACATAAAGAGAGGAAACTTGACATTATTGAAATTCCTACAAGCATATATTCCTCCCTCATGAGAATTTTCAGTAGCATCATGAATGAATTCAACAATATAGCCACCACATAAAGCGTTATTTCCATGATACATGCATAGAAATTTTACTACTCTCCACATAAGCAAATTTATTCTCATGAATAGTAGTGGGAGCATCATATGAAACTTGGATACTATAAATTGTTTCCATATTTAAAGAGTAATGTTCAGTAAAGGATATTCATAATCATGATCATTTTTATAAATATAATCATCACTACTTTTTATAACATAAGTGTCATCACAGTAATCATCATAAGTAGCAACTTCGTTCTCATCATAATCAATTGAAACCTCTTCCAAGATAGTGGAATCATTAGTAAATAAAGTCATGACCTCTCCAAATCCATTTTTATCATTATAATAAGATTTAACACCCTCCAAAATAGTGGGATAATTATTATCTAAAGTTGACAGTCTTCCAAGACCACTTTATAAATATTGAAATCGTCATAAGTAGGAGGCATGCTATCATCATAATAAATTTGCACATCAAAACTTGGGGGACTAAAAATATCATATTCATTAAACATAGCATCCCCAAGCTTGGGACAAACATTAATTGCAGCAAATAAATTCTCAAACAGGTCATTCTCATCAAACATAGCATCCCCAAGTTGCATATCATAAGCATAATCACTCTCATCATTAATAGTATGAATAACACCAATAGTATAGCAATTGTTATCATCACAGTTTTCTAAGTTGGTGCCACAAAGATTCTCAAGATTACTTTCCCTCCTATTTATTATGATGATAGCATGAGGCATAAGGTACCATAAGGTACCACAATTTTCTAAGTTGGTGCCACAAACAAGTATCATTACTTTCCCAATCATAATCATCACAATGAGTAATAGCTAGGCATAACAAAATCATCCTCAATAGTTTCTTTGGACATTGTACCATAAGGTAAAGAATCAATATCATCATCAAGTATATCATCTTCCACATTTATTTTTGATTCACTCTCATGAGGCATAACAATAATAGGACCGACATAATTTGGGAGGGATACTTTTTTACCTTTGCTTCTTCGTCTTTTATTTTTCTTCTCCACATCATGTGTGGGTTTAATCAACTTTTAGAGCTCCTTATTGATGAGATTGGTTTCGTAGGAAGCTCATTCTTGTAACCTGTTTCATAACAAGAGACAATAGGAGAGAAAGTGGAGAGCTTTACCCTTTCATTAGTATTTCTTCTATATTCTAATGGTTTTCCCATCTTTCTATAGTTGGCAATATAAGCATTCTCATTGAAATTTACCATGCAAAACATATAGATTTCTTTAAAAATAGTTTCAGCATGGTCGGTGAATATGAACGCTTCAAATCAACTATTTTTATGTGACAATTCTTCACACCCCAAAAAATAAACATAGTTCATTAAAGTTCAAGGGTGATCAAGTTATTGCAATATTTGGTCACGATTCGATCGTGAAAAAGTATGCATTGAAAATTAAGATGACCAACTCTATTGTAAACTTCACAAGTAATGGGATGAAGAGAGCATAATTTTGTAGCAAATTTATCTATCACCTTAAGCCACCAATTGGTCTCATCATGTTTATGCTTCCTACAATATATATCATCCCTATAAGGCATGTCCTCACAAACTCTATTCACTACACAAAAATTGACATGCTTATATGAAACTTCTTTGTCATGACTAGTGCAATCATCATTAGTATCATGAATATTCATAGCAAGCACACTAACAACATTGCAATCATTTTTATCATTCAAAGATTTAGATCCAAACATTTTATTGACATCTTCTTCTAACAGTTGAGCACAATTTTCCTTTCCATCATTTTCACGAAAGACATTAAAAGATGAAGCATATGAGGCAACCTCAATTCCATTTTTTTGTAGTTTTCTTTTATAGACTAAACTAGTGATAAAACAGTAAACTAAAAGACACAATTGCAAGATCTAAAGATATACCTTCAAGCACTCACCTCCCCAGCAACGTCGCCAGAAAAGAGCTTGATGTCTGCTACGCATCCTTCTTCTTGTAGACTCGTGTTGGGCCTCCAAGCACAGAGTTTTGTAGGACAGTAGCAAATTTCCCTCAAGTGGGTGACCTAAGGTTTACCAATCCGTGGGAGGCATAGGATGAAGATGGTCTCTCTCAAACAACCCTGCAACCAAATAACAAAGAGTCTCTTGTGTCCCCAACACACCCAATACAATGGTAAATTGTATAGGTGCACTAGTTCAACAAAGAGATGGTGATACAAGTGTAATATGGATGGTAGAAATATATTTTTATAATCTGAATAAATAAAAACAGCGAAGTAACTAGTACAAAAACTGAGTAAAACTGGTATTGCAATGCTTGGAAACAAGGCCTAGGGTTCATACTTTCACTACTGCAAATTCTCTGAACAATGATAACATAATTGGATCATATAACAATCCCTCAACATGCAACGAAGAATCACTCAAAAGTTCCTATCACGGGGAACATAACATGAAATTGCTTGTAGGGTATGAAACCACCTCAAATTTATTCTTTCCAATCAATCCATTGTGGTATTCCTATAAGTGTCACAAACAGCCCTAGTATTCGTAGTAAAATAACACCATATGATACACATCAATCAACCCTAATGTCACCTAGATACTCCAATGTCACCACAAGTATCCATGGGTCAATTATATGATATGCCCACACAATCTCAGATTCATAATATTCAATCCAACACAAAGAACTTCAAGAGTATCCCAAGATTTCTATCGGAGAAAGGAATATGAAAACGCGTACCAACCCCTATGCATATATTACCTCAATGTCACCACAGGAATCCGCAAGTTGATAACCAAAACATACATCAAGTGGATCAATAGAACATCCCATTGTCACCACGGATATACCATCGCAAGACATACATCAAGTGCTCTCACATCTAAAGATTCAATCCGACATAACAAAACCTCCAAGGAAAAGATTCAATTCACCACAAGGTAGAGAGGGAAGAACACCATAAGATCCAACTATAGTAACAAAGATCGCGGTACATCAATATCGTGCCAAATCAAGAACACAAGAGAGCGAGCGAGAGAGAGAGAGAGATCAAACACATAGCTACTGTTACATACCCTCAGCCCCGAGGGTGAACTACTCCTCTTCATCATGCAGACTGCCAGGATGATGAAGATGGCCTCTGGTGATGATTACCCCCACCGGCAGGGTACCGGAATGGGCTTAGATTGTTTTTTTGTGAACTCAGAGGCTTGCGGCGGCGGAACTCCCGATATACGTTTCTTTTCAGCGGTTTGGGGATTTATAGGAAGTTTTTTTGTCGGTCTCACTTCAAGGGGGTCCACGAGGCAGCATTAAGCCAGGGGGCACGCCCTGGGGGGGGGGGGGTTCCACCCTTGTGGTTGCCTCAGGACTCTTCTGGCCCAACTCTTGTGATTTGGGGGTATCTTTTGGTCCATAAAAAATCACCGTAAATTTTCAGCCCATTCGAATAACTTTTATTTCTGCACAAAAAATGACACCATGGTAGTTCTGGTGAAAACATCGTCAGTCCGGGTTAGTTCTAATCAAATCATACCAAAATCACATAAAATTGTTGTAAACATGGCATGAATACTTCATAAATTATAGATACGTCGAAGACGTACCAATGGTATGCTGATCATGGAGTCTGAGAAGACCGTCGTCGGAAGGCCGACAGCTCAGCCTATTAGCCTATATTTTGTTATAATTGTAAGAAAATGTCGCATATCGACATTTTAAGTCACTAAGCATATGTAGGTCATCTGTGTTTTGGGTGTTGCCGCATGTGGAATTTTAAATTATCTTGAATATGTAAGAAAATTATTAACCATTGCCATTGTAAATTTGCCTCAAAGGCGAACAGAGCGTGTGTAGGGATGCCGGAGCGGAGTGCACCGCGGCCGCCTCAATGGCGAGCAAAACGCGTGGACGGACACGAGCAGTGGGCGTTGCGGCCGCCTCAACAATGAGTAGAGCGCGTGGGGGGAGCAGAGCGCGCTGTGGCCGCCTCAATGGCGAGCAACCACACCTGCATATTGCAATTCAAGTCAACCTTCTAGCACCCCGTGGGAGGTGCAATGGCCCATCACTCAGGCATGATGGTGATATCTGGACCATGTGTGATAGTGGGCAGACACACACACACACATCCAAGAACACGGGCCCACGTACGCCATTCGGGAACCTTTTCAGGCTTCAGATGCATGTGCGATGCGTGGCATACGGATAATCCATAAGAATTGTTTGCGATGAGCCAGAACAACAGAAATGGGCAGCCATATGAAGGTGTGTTTCGGGCTTCCAGCCCAGAACCATCAATAATTTTTGAGCTTGTTTCTTGTCACATTCCAGATTACCACGCAATAAGTAATTGAAAATATGTTCACACAGGTCAAACCTAAACGTGTTCCCACTTAGCACTAGGCTATAAAAACTACCCACTCGA
The DNA here is from genome assembly GCF_018294505.1 of Triticum aestivum. NCBI lineage: Eukaryota > Viridiplantae > Streptophyta > Magnoliopsida > Poales > Poaceae > Triticum > Triticum aestivum. The sequence goes on along the minus strand of NC_057807.1, from coordinate 572,944,074 downwards.
AAATTACTTCACAATTCCTCTCCTCATCACTAAAAAACAGGTCTTTCCTATCAAGTCATTCCGCCATGACAGGTAGGAGGAGTTTCGGGTCGATATATAACCAAGGAGCAAAGACCAAGGCCGCGGAAGCACTATATTTATAGAGAGAGGGGTGGCCAAACATCGAGCTCCACTAGAGAAGGGCTACCGGAGAAATGAGAGGGAGAGGAGATCGGGCAAGTCTTAGATAGGAAGTAGAGGAGCTCCGAGAAGCTACGCGTGCACAAGGGCACAATGCAACGCACTATGTGGGCAGGAGCCGCACTAGCTCTCACTATTCCGCCTGGTAGCACCGCGGCCGCATCCGGTGTGCTGCCTGTCGGCATCGGTGATGAACCACAAGTATATGGTGTCAATTGTAGCCTTTTCAATAAGTAAGAGTGTCGAACCCAACGAGGAGCAGAAGGAAATAACAAGTGGTTTTCAGCAAGGTAATGTCTGCAAGTGCTAAAATTGTAAGTAGTGGAGTAGTTTGATAGCAAGATAATTTGTAACGAGCAAGTAACAATAGTAGTAACAAAAGTGTAGAAACGTAACCCAATCCTTTTGAGGCAAAGGACATGCCAAAACAGTCTCTTATGATAAGCAAAGTGTTCTTGAGGGTACTGTAAGTGCATCTAGTGCCCCTTAGTGATTTTGGAGTATTGAAGACTTATAGGTTAAGGGACTGATGCGTTTGTGAGTGTACATAGGTCTATAAGTCTATGAGGAGTTTGATATTTACAGAGAAAGTCGACCCCTAAAAATGAAGTTCTTAGACTGAAGACGTTGGATCTCTGAAGACTTTCTAAAGACTTTGAAAGTGAAGAAATTGGTGTGCCCTTGAAGACTTGGTAATCATTCAAGGAACATGAGGCGTGAAAACTTTTGTTTTTATAGTTTCATTTTCTCTTTCTTGAGTCATAGGAAACATCGTACTGTTAAAGGGGGTCGAGGAAATACTAAGGAAAAATTTCCATGTGATGCTCAACTCAAAATCCTACACCTACCAATCCCTTCGATTGAAGCCATTGGAAATCTCATACAGTTCAGTCATATTATTCAGTGACAGAGATGAAGTTCTTATGGTCTCTGAGGAATTTGTTCTGACTGAGGAGTTAGGAATTTGCCTGTGCGGATTACCTACACCGTGAGGATCATGATAGCCCTGAGGAATTTGATAGTCAAAATTCCGACCGTTGCTGTGCTACGCGCCAGCTGTCCCAAAATATCCTACCACCTAACGATCATATCAGACAAGGGCATTTATATCTTGTCATGTCGGGCTGCTCCCTAGGCTATAAATAGCCGCCCCACAACCACTAGTTGGTTGGCTGCTCCGAGAGAAACTGACACTTGTCATTTGAGAGCATCCCATCCTCCGAGGACTTTGAGTGAAAATCATCAAGTGAGGAAAACCCAAACCCAAACCTACAAAACCCCAAAGTGATTGAGCATCACTGAAGAGATTGATCCTGCATGGATCCGATGCTTGTTACCTTTGAAGACTGTGCTTCTTCCAGACGGTTAGGCGTCAAAGTCTAGAGCATCCAAGAGGAATTGTGGATCGCCAAGTGATTGAGTTTGTGAAGGCTCGGAAGTCACCTGAAGACTTACCACGAGTGATTGGGCGAGGTCTGTGTGACTTTAGCTCAAGGAGAATACGGTGAGGACTGTGTGTCCGGGACTGGGTGTCCTCGAGTTTAAATACTCAGCCGCTCCAACCAGATGTACAACTGAGACAACAGTTGGAACTGGTCTACCAAATCATTATCTTCACCGAGCTTACTGGTTCTATTTCCTCAACTCTTTCATTTCCTCATTTCTGTTGATGTGTGCTTGTTCATATCTGTTTGAAGACTTTGACTGAAGACTTTCTCAATTTCCTCAGTTCAATTTCTTCAGTCTGTCAGTCTTCATCTTGTGTTATCTTGTGCTTACGCTTTCTATACTCTATGCTTGTCTTCATTTCATCATGATGACTATGTGTGTGTTCTGCTATGTTTACTTTTGGGTACTTATTCCGCTGCAAGTAGTTCTTCATTTAGGAATTTCCTCACAAGCAAATTCCCAGTGAAGAATTCATAAAAATCGCCTATTCACCCCCCTCTAGTTGATATAACGCACTTTCAATTGGTATCAGAGCAAGGTACTCCCTTGTTCTGTGTGATTTTGGTTTAACCGCCTGGAGTTTTAGTTATGTCGACCACAGGTATGATCAAGGTCTCTTCTGGATGTCCTACCTTCGATGGAATGGACTACCCCTACTGGAAGAATAAGATGCGAATGCATCTTGAGGCAATTGATAACGATCTCTGGTATGTTGTGGAAAATGGTGTTCCCTCAGTCACACCTTCCCTGAATGCTGCCGATGTGAAGAGATTCAAGCAACTCGATTCTCAAGCGAAGAACATCATATGTGGCCATCTGAGAAAAGGGCAATATGGTAGAGTGAGTGCTTTGGAAACTGCTAAGCTTATCTAGGATAGGCTCTCCAAACTAAATGAAGGAGTCTCAACTCAACGTGACTCTCGTGTTGATGTTCTTCGCAATCTCTTCAATCGCTTCAAAAGACTCGACAATGAAAATTTTCAGCAAACCTTCGATCGCTGATACGTCTCCAACGTATCTATAATTTTTGATTGCTCCATGCTACTTTATCTACTGTTTTGGACTATATTGGGCTTTATTTTCCACTTTAATATTATTTTTGGGACTAACCTATTAACCGGAGGCCCAGCCCAGAATTGCTGTTTTTTGCCTATTTCAGTATTTCAAAGAAACAGAATATCAAACGGAGTCCAAACGGAATAAAACCTTCGGGAACGTGATTTTCTCACCGAACGTGATCTAGGAGACTTGGACCCTACTCCAAGAAGTGCCAGAGGCGGTCACGAGGGTGGAGGGCGCCCCCCTGGGCGCGCCCCCTGCCTCATGGGCCCCCTATTGCTCCACCGACATACTCTTTCCTCCTATATATACCTACATACCTCCGTCAGATCAAATACGGAGCCAAAAACCTAATTCCACCGCCGCAACTTTCTGTATCCGCGAGATCCCATCTTGGGGCCTGTTCCAGAGCTCCGCCGGAGAGGGCATCTACCACGGAGGGCTTCTACATCAACACCATAGCCTCTCCGATGAAGTGTGAGTAGTTTATTTCAGACCTTCGGGTCCATAGCTAGTAGCTAAATGGCTTCTTCTCTCTTTTTGGATCTCAATACAATGTTCTCCCCCTCTCTTGTGGAGATCTATTCGATGTAATCTTATTTTTTGCGGTGTGTTTGTTGAGACTGATGAATTGTGGGTTTATGATCCAGCTTATCTATGAATAATATTTGATTCTTCTCTGAATTATTTTATGTATGATTGAGTTATCTTTGCAAGTCTCTTCGAATTATCCGTTTGGTTTGGCCAACTAGATTGGTAGTTCTTGCAATGGGAGAAGTGTTTAGCTTTGGGTTCAATCTTGTGGTGTCCTTACCCAGTGACAGAAAGGGTTGCAAGGCACGTATTGTATTGTTGCCATCGAGGATAACAAGATGGGGTTTTTATCATATTGCATGAATTTATCCCTCTACATCATGTCATCTTGCTTAAGGCGTTACTCTGTTTTAACTTAATACTCTAGATGCATGCTGGATAGCGGTCGATGAGTGGAGTAATAGTAGTAGATGCAGAATCGTTTCGATCTACTTGTTTTGGACGCGATGCGTATATACATGATCATACCTAGATAATCTCATAATTATTCGCTTTTCTATCAATTGCTCAACAGTAATTTGTTCACCCACCGTAGAATACTTATGCTCTTGAGAGGAGCCACTAGTGAAACCTATGGCCCCCGGGTCTATTCTCATCATATCAATCTCCATTACTTTATTACTTGCTTTGTTTTTACTTTGCCTTTTACTTTTTACTTTGCATCTCTATATCAAAAATACCAAAAATATTATTTATCATCTCTATCAGATCTCACCCTCGTAAGTGACCGTGAAGGGATTGACAACCCCTAATCGCGTTGGTTGCGAGTAGCTACCATTTTGTGTAGGTACGAGGGACTCGTGCGTGATCTCCTACTGGATTGATACCTTGGTTCTCAAAAACTGAGGGAAATACTTACGCTACTTTACTGCATCATCCTCTCCTCTTCGGGGAAATCCAACGCAGTGCTCAAGAGGTAGAAAGAAGAATTTCTGGCGCCGTTGCCGGGGAGTTTGCGTAAAAGTCAACCATACCAAGTACCCATCACAATCCCTATCTCTCGCATTACATTATTTGCCTCTCGTTTTCCTCTCCCCCACTTCACCCTTGCCATTTTATTCGCCCTCTCTTTCCCAATGTCCTCCTCTCTTTCTCTTTTGCCTTTTTCTCGTTTGTCTTTTTGTTGCTTGTGTGTTGGATTACTTGTTACCATGGCCGAATCAAAAAACTAAGGGATTTCTCCCGAGTTCTAGTGCCTTGGATAACGTTTCTATCCTTTCTAAGCTCATAAACAATGATGCTACAGACAGACCCACCGGGATCACCAATAAGAATTTAGATGATTTTGATGATGATGACTCCGGAATCTTTCGCTATTTACTTGATGAATCTTTAAAAGATGCTTGAGATAGGTTATTAAGGATTCAGGCTAGTTATGTGCCACAATATCAAATCGATGTTTACTTAAAAAGTTTCTATGTTGGCTTGCCCGCCTCTTTCAAACAAGTTCTAGATTCTATTTTTGAAGAAGGTTTTCTTGAAGGGGATGCTATAGATACCTATGAAAAAATGAAAACCATATTTGGGCACCCTTTAAATGATAAAGTTGAATCAAGTACTCTCTTGTGCTTTTATCAGAATGAAATTATTAAAGAGATGAAGTCTAGCTTGGATGCAAATTTCCATAAGGTGCTTAATATCACCTCATCCATTAATGGCAATGTTCTTAATCTGAATAGAAGGATGAATGACTTAGAAAGGAGATCTTCTCTTGCTACTTACACATCCGGTGCCAAGGATGGCACTCGTTAGATCTATCTTCGCTTTTATGCCTAGCTAGGGGCGTTAAACGATAGCGCTTGTTGGGAGGCAACCCAATTTTATTTTGTGTTTTTGTTTTTGCTTATGTTTAGGAATAAATAATCCATCTAATTTCTGTTTAGATGTGGTTTTATGTTCTAATTAGTGCTTGTGCGAAGTAGAACCTATAGGATAAGCTATGATGATAGTTGATTTGATTTTGCTGAAAAACAGAACATTTGCGCTCGCGAGAAACAATTCAATAAATCACAGGAACGAGATTTTGCATTGATTCTTTTTGCTTCTGATCAATAAACACATTTTCCAGTACGTCCTATTTTGGTAGAATTTTTAGAGTTCCATAAGTTTGCGTTAGTTACAGATTGCTACAGACTGTTCTGTTTTTAACAGATTCTGTTTTTCGTGTGTTGTTTGCTTATTTCAATGCATCTATGGCTAATAAATTAGTTTATAAACCATGAGGAAGTTGGAATACAGTAGGTTTAACGCCAATACAAATAAATAATGAGTTGATTACAGTACCTTAAAGTAGTCTTTTGTTTTCTTTCACTAACGGAGCTCACGAGATTTCTATTGAGTTTTGTGTTGTGAGGTTTTCAAGTTTTGGGTGAATTCTTTTGATGGATTATGGAACAAAGAGTGGCAAGAGCCTAAGTTTGGGGATGCCCATGGCACCCCCAAGATAATCCAAGGACACCAAAAAGTCAAAGCTTGGGGATGCCCTGGAAGGCATCCCCTCTTTCGTCTACTTCCATCGGTAATTTACTTGGAGCTATATTTTTATTCACCACATGTCATGTGTTTTGCTTGGAGCGTCTTGTATTATTTGCGTCTTTGCTTCTTAGTTTGCCACAATCATCCTTGTTGTACACACCTTTTGAGAGAGCCATACATGATTTGGAATTTGCTAGAATACTCTATGTGCTTCACTTATATCTTTTGAGCTTGATAGTTTTGCTCATAGTGCTTCACTTATATCTTTTGAGCGTAATAATTTTTGCTCTAGTGCTTCACTTAGATCTTTTAGAGCACGGTGGTGGATTTGTTTTAAAGAAACTATTGATCTCTCATGCTTCACTTAGATTATTTTGAGAGTTGTTGATAGCATGGTAATTTGCTTAAAATTAATATACTTGGTATTCAAGATTTGTGAAACTTTCTTTTGAGTGCGTTGAATACTAAGATAAGTTTGATGCTTGATAATTGTTTTGAGATATGGAGGTGATAATATCAAAGCAATGCTAGTTGGGGTGATTATGAATTTAAAGAATGCTTGTGTTAAAGTTTGTGAATCCCGTAGCATGCACGTATGGTGAACCGCTTTGTGATGAAGTCGGAGCACAATTTTATTTATTGATTGTCTTCCTTATGAGTGGTAGTCGGGGACGAGCGATGGTCTTTTCCTACCAATCTATCCCCCTAGGAGTATGCTTTTAGTGCTTTGGTTTTTTATGACTTCTAAATTTTTGCAACAAGTGCATGAGTTCTGTCGGTGTACTAGAGTAGGGGTACCCTATTACCCCGAACTCGTGCACGAGCAGTTGCAGCGCCCCGTGGCAAGGCTTGCCGGGTGACCGCCTGGACCCTCCGTGGTTCCCTTGAAGACCATTCAAGAAAAAAGTACTCAAACCAAGGCCCCGGCAAGAGGAGCTTGCCGGGAAGGCCAACCAAGGCCCCGGCAAGAGGAGCTTGCCGGGAAGGCCAACCAAGGCCCCGGCAAGAGGATCTTGTCGGGAAGAGACAAGACCCCGGCAAGAGGAGCTTGCCGGGAAGGCCACTCAAGGCATACCAAGAAAGCTTGCCGCGACGCGCCCTGCGTCCCGGCAAGATCCGGCGAGCGACAAGCTTCCGGACGCGACAAGACGACGACCGCGGCAAGGAGCTTGCCGCGGAAAACCCCCACTTCATTCCCGCGCTCCAGCACACCTGCTAACGTGTCGCTTTGGGACTCTCCCAAGCACACGTGGCAGGAGGCCATGCAGCTAGGGGTACGTGGTGGCAAGCAGAGATGAAGAGAAGCCCATCGTGGCAAACGGTGGCGCTCCTAACGATCACTTTTTGCACCGTTTAGGAGACTTAGACAAGCATTTAATGCCCTTGTCCCCTGCCGTCAGAGTTAGGTAGGGCGCACTGTATCCACAGTAAGCGGTAGCTGCACCTACCGCATCCTTTTCCATTTTTACCCTTCTTGTCTACGTTGCCCCCTGTCGGTGACCCCTTGAGAGTATAAAAGGAGGCCCAAGCGCAACGTAGAAAGGGTTCGGAGGTTCGGCCAGTTCGGCTCATTCAACACCAGGAACACTCTCACGCTCAGTCTGGCAGCGTCCATCGCTCCTGAGCAAGAATCCAATATACACAAACAAGCAACAGTAGGGTTTTACGCATCCGTGCGGCCCAAAGCTGGGTAAAATCGCCCGTGTGCACTGCCTCGATCCGCTCTTTGTGCGCTCTCCGCCCCCCACCGAACCGAACGGGGCCCTATCCCCATAGGTGTTGGTGGAATCAGCATCGCCCCCGACATCTCTGGCGCGCCAGGTAGGGGGCGTCGAGATCGTGCGAACCCGATCCGGCGTGCACGCAAGCTAAATCTTCATCGTCATAGCTCCTAAGGAGCGGGCGAGCAAAAGAACGACGCTAGTGCGGCAACAGAAAAAGCTAAGTCATGCAAAACTTTAGATATTTCCTTTCTATATAAGGTTATCCGCCTCGGAGATCTTGTTCTTTGTACGGAAAACCTGTGTGCGGAGGAATCAACTCGTGGCTAGTTGCGCCCTTACTTTGTTTCGAGTCCGCTCAACAACTTAAGTGAGCTGCTAGCGCCCTTACTTTGCTTCGAGTCCACTCAGCAACTTAAGTGAGCCGCTAGCGCCCTTACTTTGTTTCAAGTCCGCTCAACAACTTAAGCGAGCTGCAACTAGTTGCGACAAGATTGCTTGTCGGTAGCGACCCCGCCAGCAGGCTGCTGAAGTTCCGCACTCGGCGCTCGCGGCAAGGGTGCCTGCACCGGCAAGTTTCCCTAGAAAGCGTAGGGTGGACGTACAAAGAGGGGTTGAACAGGAAGATAGCATGCGCTATTTATTTGAGATTTCTGCATAGACCTGTATGCCGAGGAGCCTTCTCGGGGCTAGTTGCGCTCCATGTTGCCTCGAGTCCGCTCGGCAACTTGTGCGGTTGCGCTAGAACCAAGAAGGTAAACCTTTCCAGGAAGCATTGTTCCCGAATAGCCGCTAAGGGCCCGTTCCCTCAAGCGCTACTGGCTGGATCGTACGCACCGGAAAGCATTTCAGCAGGCATAGGGAATATACAGCAAAAGTCAAAATTCGCAAGCAAGTTGAGTGCACTTCGGATGCTAATCACCTGCTATGTTTGAACGCAGTTGTGGCCCGGGGGCTGGCAACGCCCTTAGGGCCAATCTTTTCGGCGTCAAGAACGATGAAGTTCTTCGCCATAAGCCTTTCTGGCAACGATCTTGCCGAAAGCCGGCGTCTAGAACGACGAAGTTCTTCGCCATAAGCCTTTCCGGCAACGATCTTGCGGGGAGCTGGTGTCAAGAACGACGAAGTTCTTCGCCATAAGCCTTTCCGGCAACGATCTTGCCGGGAGCTGGTGTCAAGAACGACGAAGTTCTTCGCCATAAGCCTTTCCGGCAACGATCTTGCCGGGAGCCGGTGTCAAGAACAACGAAGTTCTTCGCCATAAGCCTTCCTGGCAACAAGCTTGCCGGAAGCCGGCATCGGGAACGTCAAAGTTCTCTTCTGAAGATAAAAGCCTTCCTGGCAACCAGCTTGCCGGAAGCCGGCATCGAGAACATCGAAGTTCTCTGCTGAAGATAAAAGCCTTCCTGGCAACAAGCTTGCCGGAAGCCGGCATCGAGAACGTCAAAGTTCTCTGCTGAAGATAAAAGCCTTCCTGGCAACCAGCTTGCCGGAAGCCGGCATCGAGAACATCGAAGTTCTCTGCCGAAGATAAAAGCCTTCCTGGCGACAAGCTCGCCGGGAGCCAGCATCGAGAACGTCAAAGTTCTCTGCTGAAGATAAAAGCCTTCCCGGCAAGCCAATATCGCTGGGGGCTGTGAGTGCCAAAAATCGTCCACGGCAAACCAGAGTTGCCGAGGGCTGCAATATCAGATAAGTCTTTCATCCCTCATCATGCATCCTCTTATGGACTGGGGAATGCGAAACCACGTTTCTTCCCGGAAACTGCCGTGCTCCCTCGACTCTAGGCCCTGGGGCTCATTCTCGGGGCCAAGTTTGGTCGTAGTCGCGGCAGCAAAGGGATGAAACGAGGAGACCGCACCCACCTCGTTCCTGCCTCTGTTAAAAACGTGAGAAAGGTTGAGCAACGTGGTAAGGCGACAGGGCCTGTTGCCGGGAGATGAAATGTCTGTCCGAGGGATACCAAGGATTTGCTCCTTGGCATGAGTTTAACTCGCGAGACAAATAACCCGGCAAGCGTTCCCCTTTTTCATTAAAAAAACATCCCACTCAGGTACAGTCCATAGAGGATGAAAAACATGAAAGAGAGGATTACAAGTTCTAGATACAGCTAAGGCCTGAAGGCTTACAAATTAAAAAGATAAGGTGCCCGTAATCCCTTTCCTGTCCCTCTTCTCAGGAGGCAGGTCAAGGAGGCGAAAAGGGCAAAAGGAGTGCCTAGGCGAGCTACGGGTGTTAGAAGACACCAAGGGAACATCCCGGGGGCCGTCCGAAGGCTGGACGGCGACGGCGGCGCTGGAAGCGGGGCTCGAAGACAGGGCGGCAGGACGTCAGCACGCTGTCGAGGGCACCACGCCCTCGTACTCCGGCTTGACGGCCTTGTCGCCTGCCCTCTTCCCCTTCCGCAGCCTCCCTATGCCAGCCGCCCAAGGAGACGACCCCGGGGAGTTCAAGAAGCCGGCGACGCGGATGATCGGGTCGCCGGTGCCGCGCAAAGCGGCGCCCGACGCCTAGTCGGACCCGCTACCCCGCCGCCCGCTACCCTCGTCGTCGCTGTCGCTCCCCTCCTCGTCGCTCTCGCTCGAGGAGGAGCCTTCGCTGTCGGAGGAGCTGTCCACGCAGCACTTCGCCCGAGTGCCGAAGCACCCGAAGGCCTTGACGGAGAGGAGATCGCCCTCCATCAACTTAAAATGGAGGGTAAACCCCTCCGTCAAGCTGTGGATGCGGGCGAACGTCTTCCACCCTCGATCAAGATACATCACATTAGGGGCTGGGAATGCAACGCGGACTTGCGTGCCGCTGATCCCATAGCCCCTCATGTGCAGTCTCAGCGTCTCGGGCGGGTCCACTTCCATCACGCGCGCAAACGGAGCTGGAAGCCGGAGGCGACGACGAGGCGCCCGGCGCAGCCTAACGAAGAACTCGCAAGGGTCGTCCCCTATATGGACCGCCGTGGGGGGAGGAGCCGTCGGCGGAGGTGAAGCTGACGCGCCGCCCCGTCCGCCTCTTCCCCGAGCGCCTCGACCTCGTCCTCGACCTCGTCCGCGGCCTCGCCCCCTCCCTCTTCCCCTTATGGCTGGCTCTGCCACCACGGGCACGGAAGAGGGAGAGATGCGCTGTCTGGCGGCGACCCTCGCCGCCACCGATGAAGGGCCTGGGTTCCCTTTCTCCATGGCAGATGGGAGGAAGGAGAGCAGAAGCTGAAGAAAGGAAGAAGATGAGAGAGTGCGGGTTTCTGTGCTCCCATCCCGCTCTTTATGAAGGAGCGAGGTGGGGGCTCGGCCGCCCCGCTCAGCGAATCAAGGCACGGGAAGGGCAGGGAGTCGGGGCCAACCCGCTCGCGACGGCCCAGTTTCCCACTCCACCGTCCGTGACCCCAAGCGCATGGGAGCCGCGTGGCGGGGATGCAGAACTAAGGCGACAGATGAGGCGGCCTCGCTCTGCCCCGTGAACGCGGGGAGTGGACGTCCCGAAAACCGCGCACCGGCCCCGTCCAATAAATGCACCACGCCCTCACACCTACCTCCGTTTAGGGAGGAGGGCGTGAACCGTCCCCATCATCGTGGCCTGACGCATGCTCGGGGGGCTTAGCCCCACGCACGCCACCCACGATCTCTCCCATGACGCCGTGTTTGACGCGTGCCGTTCTGGGCATGCGCGGTGGGAGCGGAGTTAGATTCGGCGTGACCTATGCCGCGCGTGCCCGTGCACTGTTTTGGGCCTGGCCCAACAGCGCTCGGCACCATGTATGGCCCAGGCCCGGGGGCTCTTGTCGGTGTACTAGAGTAGGGGTACCCTATTACCCCGAACTCGTGCATGAGCAGTTGCAGCGCCCCGCGGCAAGGCTTGCCGGGTGACCGCCCGGACCCTCCGTGGTTCCCTTGAAGACCATTCAAGAACAAAGTACTCAAACCAAGGCCCCGGCAAGAGGAGCTTGCGGGGAAGGCCAACCAAGGCCCCGGCAAGAGGAGCTTGCCGGGAAGGCCAACCAAGGCCCCGGCAAGAGGATCTTGTCAGGAAGAGACAAGACCCCGGCAAGAGGAGCTTGCCAGGAAGGCCACTCAAGGCATACCAAGAAAGCTTGCCGCGACGCGCCCTACGTCCCGGCAAGATCCAGCGAGCGACAAGCTTCCGGACGCGACAAGACGACGACCGCGGCAAGGAGCTTGCCGCGGAAAACCCCCACTTCATGCCCGCGCTCCAGCACACCTGCTAACGTGTCGCTTTGGGACTCTCCCAAGCACACGTGGCAGGAGGCCGTGCAGCTAGGGGTACGTGGTGGCAAGCAGAGATGAAGAGAAGCCCATCGTGGCAAACGGTGGCGCTCCTAACGGTCACTTTTTGCACCGTTTAGGAGACTCAGATAGGCATTTAATGCCCTTGTCCCCTGCCGTCAGAGTTAGGTAGGGCGCACTGTATCCACAGTAAGCGGTAGCTGCACCTACCGCATCCTTTTCCATTTTTACCCTTCTTGTCTATGTTGCCCCCTGTCGGTGACCCCTTGAGAGTATAAAAGGAGGCCCAAGCACAACGTAGAAAGGGTTCGGAGGTTTGGCCAGTTCGGCTCATTCAACACCAGGAACACTCTCACGCTCAGTCTGGCAGCGTCCATTGCTCCTGAGCAAGAATCCAATATACACAAACAAGCAGCAGTAGGGTTTTACGCATCCGTGCGGCCCGAAGCTGGGTAAAATCGCCCGCGTGCACTGCCTCGATCCGCTCTTTGTGCGCTCTCCGCCCCCCACCGAACCGAAAGGGGCCCTGTCCCCATAGGTGTTGGTGGAATCAGCATCGCCACCGACAAGTTCTTTTGATTAATGTTGAGTCCATGGATTATATGCACTGTCACCCTTCCACCATTGCTAGCCTCTCTAATACCGCGCACTTTTCGCTGGTATCATACACCTACCATATACCTTCCTCAATACAGCCACCATACCTACCTATCATGGCATTTCAATAGCCATTCCGAGATATATTGCCATGCAACTCTCCACCGTTCCGTTCATATGACATGCATTACTTTTGTCATATTGCTTTTTGCATGAACATGTAGTTGACGTTGTATTTGTGGCAAGGCCACCTTCATAATTTTCATACATGTCACTCATGATTCATTGCATATCCCGGTACACCGCCGGAGGCATTCATATAGAGTCATATTTTGTTCTAAGTATCGAGTTGTAATTGTTGAGTTGTAAGAAAAATAAAAGTGTGATGATCATCATTATTAGAGCATTGTCCCAGTGAGGAAAGGATGATGGAGACTATGATTCCCCCATAAGTCGGGATGAGACTTCGGACTTTATGAAAAATAAAAGAGGCCAAAGAAGCCCAAATAAAAAAAAGAGTGGCCATAAAAAAAGAAAAAAAAAGAACGGCCAAATAAAAAAAATGAGAGAAAAAGAGAGAAGGGACAATGCTACTATCCTTTTTACACACTTGTGCTTCAAAGTAGCACCATGATCTTCATGATAGAGAGTCTCATATGTTGTCGCTTTCATATACTAGTGGGAATTTTTCATTATAGAACTTGGCTTGTATATTCCAATGATGGGCTTCCTCAAAAGTGCCCTAGGTCTTCGTGACCAAGCAAGTTGGATGCACACCCACTTAGTTTCTTTTTGAGCTTTCATATACTTATAGCTCTAGTGCATCCATTGCATGGCAATCCCTACTCACTCACATTGATAACTATTGATGGCATCTCGATAGCCCATTGATACACCTAGTTGATGTAAGACTACCTTCTCCTTTTTGTCTTCTCCACAACCACCATTCTGTTCCACCTATAGTGCTATGTCCATGGCTCATGCTCATGTATTGCATGAAAGTTGAAAAAGTTTGAGATTTCTAAAGTATGAAACAATTGCTTGGCTCGTCATCGGGGTTGTGCATGATTAAATACTTTGTGTGATGAAGATAGAGCATAGCCAGACTATATGATTTTGTAGGGATAACTTTCTTTAACCATGCTATTTTGAGAAGACATGATTGCTTTAATTTGTATGCTTGAAGTACTATTACTTTTATGTCAATATGAACTTTTGTCTAGAATCTTTCGGATCTGAATATTCATGTCACAATTAAGAAGATTTACATTGAAATTATGCCAAAATATCACTCCGCATCAAAAACTCTTTTTTATCATTTACCTACTCAAGGACGAGCAGGAATTAAGCTTGGGGATGCTTGATACGTCTCCAACGTATCTATAATTTTTGATTGCTCCATGCTACTTTATCTACTGTTTTGGACTATATTGGGCTTTATTTTCCACTTTCATACTATTCTTGGGACTAACCTATTAACCGGAGGCCCAGCCCAGAATTGCTGTTTTTTGCCTATTTCAGTATTTCGAAGAAATAGAATATCAAACGGAGTCCAAACAAAATAAAACCTTTGGGAACGTGATTTTCTCACCGAACGTGATCCAGGAGACTTGGACCCTACTCCAAGAAGTGCCAGAGGCGGTCACGTGGGTGGAGGGCACCCCCCTGGGCACGCCCCCGTGCCTCATGGGCCCCCTGTTGCTCCACCAACATACTCCTTCCTCCTATATATACATACGTACCTCTGTTAGATCAGATACGGATCCAAAAACCTAATTCCACCGCCGCAACTTTCTGTATCCGCGAGATCCCATCTTGGGGCCTGTTCCGGAGCTCCGCCAGAGAGGGCATCTACCACGGAGGGCTTCTACATCAACACCATAGCCTGTCCGATGAAGTGTGAGTAGTTTACTTTAGACCTTCGGGTCCATAGCTAGTAGCTAGATGGCTTCTTCTCTCTTTTTGGATCTCATTACAATGTTCTCCCCCTCTCTTGTGGAGATCTATTCAATGTAATCTTCTTTTTTGCGGTGTGTTTGTTGAGACCGATGAATTGTGGGTTTATGATCCAGCTTATCTATGAATAATATTTGAATCTTCTTTGAATTCTTTTATGTATGATTGAGTTATCTTTGCAAGTCTCTTTGAATTATCCGTTTGGTTTGGCCAACTAGATTGGTAGTTCTTGCAATGGCAGAAGTGTTTAGCTTCGGGTTCAATCTTGCGGTGTCCTTACCCAGTGACAGAAAGGGTTGCAAGGCATGTATTGTATTGTTGCCATCGAGGATAAGAAGATGGGTTTTTTATCATATTGAATGAATTTATCCCTCTACATCATGTCATCTTGCTTAAGGCGTTACTCTGCTTTAACTTAATACTCTAGATGCATGCTGGATAGCGGTTGATGAGTGGAGTAATAGTAGTAGATGCAGAATCATTTCGATCTACTTGTTTTGGACGTGATGCCTATATACATGATCATACCTAGATAATCTCATAATTATTCGCTTTTCTATCAATTACTCAACAGTAATTTGTTCACCCACCGTAGAATACTTATGCTCTTGAGAGAAGCCACTAGTGAAACCTATGGCCCCCGGGTCTATTCTCATCATATCAATCTCCATTACTTTATTACTTGCTTTGTTTTTACTTTGCCTTTTACTTTTTACTTTGCATCTCTATATCAAAAATACCAAAAATATTATTTATCATCTCTAGCAGATCTCACCCTCGTAAGTGACCGTGAAGGGATTGACAACCCCTAATCACGTTGGTTGTGAGTAGCTATCGTTTTGGGTAGGTACGAGGGACTCGTGCGTGATCTCCTACTAGATTGATACCTTGGTTCTCAAAAACTGAGGGAAATACTTACGCTACTTTACTGCATCATCCTCTCCTCTTCGGGGAAATCCAACGCAGTGCTCAAGAGGTAGCAATCGCCTCACTGATATCTCAAATGAGCTTCAAGCGCTTGGCGCCACTGACATCACCGACCATGAGGTGGTGAAGAAATTGCTGAGATCGCTCGATTCTTCATTTGACACTCTGGCACTGATGATTCAAGAGCGTGCTGATTACAAGTCACTTGATCCTATTGATATCCTTGAAAGGCTAAACACTCATGAGTTCTAGCTTGCTAAGAAGAGAGATCTCTATGGTTCGAGCTATGGCAAACCACGTGCTCTGAGGGCCAAGGCAGTCTCTGAGTCTGAAGAAGAGGACTCCACTAGCAGCCTTGGTGATCCTGAAGAACTGAGCCAGGAACTAGCACTGCTTGTGAAGAAATTTAAGAAATTCTCAAGACGTGGTCGCTTTGGAAAATCCTCAAGGAGCAATGATTCCTCATCCAATGACTACAAGAAGAGGCTATGCCACAAATGCAAGAAACCTGGTCACTACATTCAAGATTGTCCTCAGTGGGATAAGGAATTGAAGAAGAAGAAATACAAGGATTACAGTTCTGATGATGCCAAGAAGAAGAAGAAATCTTCAAAGTCTTCATCATCAAAATCCTCGAAGTCTTCATATCACAAGAAGAGCAGCTCGAAGAAGGCTCGGGCATTCATTGGCAAGGAAATGGACTCTGAGGCTGAATCTGAGGAACATGAGGACGATGAGGCATCCGAGGAGTCCGAGTCTGGTGTGGCAAGCCTAGCTCTTGCTACCGAATTCGTCAGCAAGTTTATCTTCAATTCTAAAGAAAACAGCAACGCCAACAATGCTGATGAAGGCAATGATGACTACGCTCCCACCTACTTCTTCATGGCAAAGGGTGTCAAGGTAACTAAATACCCCTCCTCTGAATCTAGTGAGGATGAATCTGATGAAAACCTCAAGCCCAGATACTCTAAACTTGCTAAGATTGCTATGAAACAACAAAAGGATATTGAAAAGCTTCAAAACATGCTAGACAAAAGTGATGATATGTTGGGTGAAGAAATGGATCACACGAAAGACATGACTTAAAATCTTCAGAAGCTTCAGTCTAAGTTTGACAACCTTCAAAGTCATCATAACACTCTCTATCTGACATGAGAAGCTTTCTTATGAATTTCTTCAAAGAAAGCAAGATCTTGAGAAGCTAAGAGTGAGTTATGAAGATCTTCAGAAGGAGCGCGATTCATTACTTGCTCAACAAATCAGCGCTACTCATGAAGAATTTGTTCCTCCATGCCTGAAATGCATTGAACGTGAATCTGCTAATTCATCACCTGAATGTTCAAATGCCTCTAATGTTACAAATTCTTCACCTGTCTCTGCTATCACTAATTCCTCATCTGAGGACATTGCAAGTACCACTAATGATGCAGGGCTGAAGGAATTGTACACAATAGGCATGTACAAAAGCCTCAAAGGGCATCAGATTCTTTGTGATGTGCTTAAAAAGCAGATCCTCAACAGGAACCCTAGGAAAGAGGGTATTGCCTTTGAGAGGAAACTCAATGCTGATGGAACATATTGGAAGCCTGAGCAGTACCCCAAAACCTCATGGGTTGCTGCATAGGGACCTCCAGTTGATCCATCCAATTTATTTGGCTTTACATGTGAATCTCCTCATTCTTCTGATGAGTCATTTGACTCCAACTATAAACTGTTCAAAAATCAGAATGGTGAAGTATTTGCTAGATATGTTGGCACTAACTGCAAGAACGGTTCCCCTATGAAGACAATCTGGGTTCCCAAAAGTTGTCTTGAAAGTCTTCAGGTGAATGTCCTCATGACACCACCTATGAAGAATAGGAACTCCAGATCAAATTCTTCATAAGGACCAAATTCTTCATATGGATCAAATTCCTCAACAGGATCAAAATCCTCACATGATCATCATCATGCTAACCCCTCTGTTTCACAGGGTAGAGCTAAGGGCTATGAATATGAGCATTATTCTTCAAATCATTATGTTCATAAGTCCTCGAAGAATTTCTCCGCTTATTCATATGCTTACCCTAACCCCTATCATGTGAAACGAAGCGGACTGGCTTCTATGCCACCTTTCTCATATGGCGCTCGCAGAGTGGTGAATTCTTTGCCACCCCTTCAGATGTGGGCAGTGAAGAAAAAGAACTAATCTCTTATGCAGGGTCAGGTCTCCAGACGTGCTCAAACGTCTGAAGAATTTGCTGGAGACCTGAACAGTGCCTGAAAGGATGCAGGCTAATCATGAAGAAATTAATTTTCATTTCTCACGTCCTCATACTGATTTATCCGTGCTATTGCTTGATGAAATTGATCTGATGATATTGATGTCATATTCTTCACTGATGAAGTATATGAGTTCGTAAGTTGCGCTAATTCATCTACAGGATGATCAACCCAAAGCCAATGAGTGGGTCCTCGATAGTGGATGTACGAATCACATGACTGGTGACAAGAATCTACTGATGGATGCTCCCTTATCACCGTCACATCTGAAGCATATCATCTTCACTGACAAAGGCAAAATTCAGGTATTGGGTCTAGGTAAGGTTGCGATCTCAAAGGATCGACACATGGACAAAGTCATGCTTGTCGAGTCCTTAGGATACAACCTCATGTCTGTCTCAATGATTTGTGATCTCGATATGGTTGTTGTCTTTGGAAAATATCGTTGTGTTGTGATCATGGAAGCTGACCATTCCAAAGTCTTCGAAGGCTTTAGGAGAGGAGACTTGTATATCGTTGATTTCTCTACAGGACCACAACCAGCCGTATGCTTACTGGCAAAAGCCTCAGAAGGCTGGCTTTGGCATCGATGACTTGGTCATGCTGGCATGAGGAATCTGCACACGCTTGCGAAGAAGAAGCATGTCGTTGGCATTGAAAATGTCAAATTCCTCAAGGATCACTTATGCGGAGCTTGTGAAGCTGGAAAGATGACAAAGGCCAAGCATCCAGCGAAGACTATCATGACTACCACTCGACCATTTGAATTGCTTCACATGGATCTCTTTGGTCCTAATCATTATTCTGCAGTTTCAGATGATGCATATCTATATGGCTTTGTTATTGTTGATGATCATTCTCGTTACACATGGGTGCATATTTCACTTACAAACATGAGGTGCAGGAAGTCTTCAAACGATTTTCCTCGAGGGCTTCAACCAACTTTGGTGTGAAGATCAAGCACATCAGAAGTGACAATGGGACCGAGTTCAAGAATTCCGGTCTTGATGACTATCTTGATGAACTTGATATTACTCATGCGTTATCTGCTCCTTATACTCCTCAGCAGAATGGCGTCGTGGAGCGCAAGAACAGAACTCTTGCTGAGATGGCTCGCACTATGCTTGACGAATACAAGACACCTCGTCGTTTCTGGATTGAGGCAATCGATACTGCGTGCCACATCATCAACAGAGTATATCTTCACAAATTCTTCAAGAAGACTGCCTATGAACTCCTCACTGATAAGAAACCCAATGTGAGTTACTTCAAAGTCTTCGGTGCTAAATGCTGGATTAGAGATCCTCATCACACTTCAAAATTCTCACCGAAAGCACATGAGGGTTTTATGCTTGGTTATGGAAAGGACTCGCACACTTACAGAGTCTTCAACAGCGTTCTTCACAAAGTTGTTGAAACTGTAGAGATGTGCGGTTTGGTGAGACTAATGGCTCGCAAAGAGAGCACCTACCTCCTGTGTTAGATGAACCAGCACCTGACGAATCTATCAAGTTCAAGGCTACCGAGGATGCCATTCCCACCGAAGAATCTGCTGAAGAATTCATTCCAGAACGTGATGAACGTCGAGCTGGCGCACCTGAAGAAAATGGTGCTGAGGAAAATTCTCCTGAAGAGAATGTGAATCAAATTCCTCGAAGACAACCCACTCATCCTCGCATTGCTAACGAAGTGCAAATCGAGAAGATCATTGATGACATTGAAGCACCAGGTCCTCTCACACGCTCAAAAATCTTCACATTTATCTAAATTTTGTGGGCACTTTGCTTTTGTCTCTATCTTAGAGCCCACTAAGGTAGATGAAGCATTTTTGGAACCTGAGTGGATTCAGGCTATGCAAGAAGAATTACATCAGTTCGAGCTCAACAACGTCTGGGAACTAGTCAAACGTCCAGATCTTCACAAACACAACATCATTGGCACAAAGTGGATCTACCGCAACAAGCAAGATGAAAATGGCCTTGTGGTCAGGAATAAGGCACGGCTTGTAGCTCAAGGCTACACACAGGTTGAAGGAATTGATTTCGATGAAACTTTTGCACCTGTTGCTAGACTTGAGGCTATTCGCATATTACTTGCTTATGCTAACCATCATAATATCACCTTATATATAATGGATGTGAAAAGTGCATTCCTCGATGGTAAGCTTGGGGAAGAAGTATATGTTGCTCAACACCCAGGTTTTGAAGATCCAAAGAATCCTGACAAAGTCTTCAGACTCAACAAGGCCCTGTATGGCCTCAAGCAAGCCCCTCGGGCGTGGTATGATACTTTGAAGGAATTCCTCATGAAGAAAGGCTTCAAACCTGGTTCACTCGACCCTACTCTTTTCACTAAGTCATATGATGAAGAATTGTTTGTGTGTCAAATATATGTTGATGATATTATCTTTGGCTATACTGATCAACGTTATAGTGATGAATTTGCCTATATGATGAGTGAAGAATATCAAATGTCTATGATGGGAGAGTTGAAATTCTTTTTAGGTCTTCAAATTTGTCAACAGTGCAATGGCATATTCATTTCTCAGGAGAAATACCTCAAAGATGTATTGAGGAAATTCGGCATGCAAGACTGCAAAGGGGTCAAAATTCCAATGCCCACAAATGGCCATCTATGCACTGATGAAAATAGTAAAGACTTCGATCAAAAGGTATACCGCTCCATGATTGTCTCTTTATTGTATCTTTGTGCATCTAGGCCAGATATTATGCTTAGTGTTTGCATGTGTGCCCGATTTCAAGATACACCGAAAGAATCACACCATAAGGCTGTGAAGCATATTCTTCGATATCTAGCTCACACACCAGCACTTGGATTATGGTACCCCAAGGGCTCTTCATTTGATCTCATTGGATATTCAGACTCTGACTATGCCGGCGATCACGTGGACCGCAAGTCAACGTCAGGAACATGCCATTTCCTCGGACGATCTTTGGTCTGTTGGTCCTCGAAGAAACAAAAATGCGTATCACTCTCAACTGCAGAAGCTGAGTACATTGTTGCTGGATCATGTTGTCCTCAATTACTTTGGATGAGGCAAACACTCAAGGACTATGGCCAGTTCAGCACTCGAAGACAAGGAACATCCAGATTCGTCATCATTTTCTGCGTGATCATGTGTTGAAGGGCGACATCTCCATCGATCATGCAAGCACTAAAGATCAGCTGGCCGATATCTTCACTAAGCCCTTGGATGAGAAGAGATTTAGCAAGTTGCGGTGTGAGCTAAATATCCTAGAATCTTCGAATGTTCTCTGAAATGGACACACATCCTAACACTTATGCTGACTTGATGACTTAGATGCGCAACACACGAAGTAACGTTTTTCTTCAATCAATGAAGACTAACCCTCTAAGTGTGAAGAAATTGATAGTCAGAACCCTACGACAATTGTACGCGGTGTCTGAAATCAGCTTTCTTATACGGTGGGTCACGCCACCAACCAAAGTTGAAAATCTTCAAATTTGAGTTTTTCTTCGTTTTTCAAATTCCTTAGTTTCTCAAATTCTTCAACTTTGCAATGTCTTCACTATTTCCTTCGTTTTTCTTCATTTGAATATATATATATATAGGGAAAATCCATCCTACCACATATATATGTGTGTGTGTATATATATATATATATATATATACATCTGGGCTATTCTGTTACGCGTAACAGACTATTATTCTGTTACCCTTTTTGAACTGATGGTTGCAGGTGGTTGTACTGGTGTTTTCGAAGTGGTTGAATTGATGCTTTCAGTTGTGTTTAACGGATCGTCTTCTTTAGTTCAAAAACCTTTTGTAATTTTTTTGTTGGAATGGAGCGTGTAATATATCGTTGGAAAGCTCTTGACAACCATATTTCAAGTATAGTGAATGTTTTTGCAAAATAATTATTGATTAAGAGCAGTTTTGAAAAACCATTTTTTTCAAAACCGAAAACGTGAATCGTATTTTGTTCTCAATTTTCAAACGATTTGTCAGAATTGAGCAAATAGGATGGCGTTGGAAAGCTGGTGAAAATCCGCATCTTCCATATATGTATTGTTCTTTCTAATTCTATATGATTTAAAATTAATTTGAAAAACAGTGAAATTCTGGGCGAAACGTATTTTCGTGATTTTTTGCAAAAGGTTTGTCGGATTGACGCAAATGATATGGCGTTGGATGGAAAATACGCAACTTTTGCGTATAAAAATGTTTTTCTAATTCCTTACGGTTTAAAAACGAATTCGAATACGGTCAAATTTGATTTTGAACGCAATTTTTTAAAAAAGTTTGTCGAAATATGGCAAATAATATACCGTTGGATAGCTATCAAAAATGCGAAACTTAGTCATGTTGAACGTTTTCTCTACTTTACAACCGTTTAAGAGTAATTTTGAATATGGCATGACGGATCCTGCTGTTTTCTCATCTGAAAAACAGAGTAGTCATACTGATATATGTGTATGTTTGTACTGAGCTATCTTTTGTAGAGTAATTTTGAATGGTTCCAAAAAAGGGTACTTGTACTGATGCTTGCATGGGTTTGTATTAAGCGTGTTTTCACTAACTAGACTTTGCTCTGTTTTTTGGGTAATATTTTTCTCGTAAGTTTTCAACGGTTTACGGTATCGTCGCCCTGTACTTGTATGGTTTGTATCATCGAACTGAATGATATTTTATTCAAAAAGAAAATGTGTTTGTTTTGTTTCTTTTTTTTAACTCAACATTTTGTTGACAACGTTGTTCTGAATTTCTATCATTTTACGACTTGTACTGAGGTACTTACTAAGCAGGATTTTCATGTTTTTTTTGCTTGAACTTTACAGTTTGAATATCTGCCATTTCTTTTATTTTGAACGGACCACCATTTTTAACTCGTACTGAGGTACTTACTACGCCCGAACTGGGGTGGCTGTCGCGTGTCTCCGCGTGTTTTGAACTCGAAGAAAATGTTTCGCGTGTTTTCTTTTAACTTAATTTTTTTTACAACGATGTTCTGAACTTCTCTAATTTTACGACTTGTACTTTTTACCATTTGAATTGCATGGAGTTTCTTTTTGCTTGAACTTTTACAATTTGAATTTCTGTCATTTCTTTTATTCCGAACGGACCACCACTTTTAACTCGTACTGATCAATATTTTTAATTGCAAGGTAGGACGAACTCGTCTTCACCCTCGCCATGGCAGCTACCTCGCTTCCCCCGCTGATGGCTAGCAGGGCCACCTCGGCATGGAGGGCAGCCAAGTGCCCTTACTTATAGATGGAGGGGTTGGCCGGCGGCGGTACGGCCATGGGATCTCAGGGGAGAAGGCGGACGGATCTCGGGGAGGAAGGTGGATGGAGCGTGGGGAGGGAGGCGGACTGATTGCGGGGAGGAAGGAGGCCGCAGCGAGGGGAGGAAGGCGGCCGGAGCGCGGGGAGGAAGACGGCCGGAGCGCGAGAAGAAAGTCAGACAGAGCGCGGGGTAGGGAGGAGGCCGGCGCGCGAGGAGGAAGTCGACCGGAGCGGAGGAAGGAAGGCGACCGGAGCGGAGGAAGGAAGGCGTCCTGAGCGTGGGGGGGGGGTAGAGGAGGCCGGCAAGCGAGGGAGGGCGGCTGCCGGCGCGAGGGAGGGCGGCTGTCAGCGCGAGGTAAGGGAGGCGCCGGTGTAGGAGGGAAGGAGGCGGCGGGGTTCGTGGGGAGTGACGGGCGTGGGCTCACATGGATGAGGAGGTGGTGCTGGTGGTGGCGAGGGCCGTCGTGGCGGCGCACTTGAGGCGAGGCCGGCCGGAGGCACGCTGGGAGGAGGCCGGCCAGCGGCGTGGGGGGAGGAGGTCGGCTGGCGGCGCGCTGGGAGGAGGCCGGCTGGCGGCGCGCTAGGGAGGAGGTCGGGCGGCGGTGGGCACGGGGTAAGAAGGATCTGCGGGGGGATCAGGGTAGTTTTCTTTTTTTGGCCCGGCCGCGCCTTATAAGGACCGAGGGTAACAGAATAATATTCTGTTACCGGTAACAGAATAGCTCTGTCCTATATATATATATATATATATATATATGTGTGTGTGTGTGTGTGTGTGTGTGTGTATATATATATACGAGTTTATGTCCTCTACAATATTCACTTATGGCTAATTCTTCAAGATGATGTTTTTGCTAAGTGAATGTGATCGGACCCTTCCCCCTCTATGCTAAACTCAACCAAGTCTGTTCACAAATTCTTCATGTGCGTTCTATTTGAAACTCGTTCAAAATCTTCACTCTGTCCTTGACAGCTAAAGAAATTGCGAACAGAAATTTTAATATATCTGATCTGAATTTCCGGCTTTGCCGCTCAAACCGTTCCACATCCCACGACAATACTTATCTATTCACCCACGATCCTACACGATCGCCACCTCTCAGTACGTGGGTGACACATGTCAAGCGAATGAGAAGGGCTAGGGGCACGTTCGTCCAAAATCTTTGGGCGTACAGTTTTTCCACTTCCACTATAAATGCCCATGCTTCTTCTTCACTTTGTTTTTACTCCGCTCGATCTCAACTTCTGCTCGAGCTTCCCAAACCCTAGCCCCGCCGCTACTTCGTCATCGCCGGTGAGGAAGAGCTTCACTGCCTCGACCTCGTTGCCGTCGTACTCGTGCCAGTTGCGGATTTCTTCACTCCACCGCCGCTGTAGCCGTCTTCGTCTGCCAAGTTAGGGCGTGGAAGATCTTAACTGACGAACATCACATCTACACTTCTCAGTTCATCGTGTTCTTCATCTCGGGTAATTAAAAGTTACTTTTACTACCCTCTTTGATTCATATGTTTTCTTGAAAATCTTCAAAGGTGTTTATTCTTCAAATCTTCACACATATGAACACCTCACATGTCATCGGCTCTTGATTCGTTTCTCTAAGCAATGTTTTTCTTCAAGATTCCTCAATTGTATGGATTCTCGATCTATACAACTCTAGAACCTAAGACAAAGAATGCTTAGTGAAATTCCTCAAGACTCGTCTGGTCAAATTCCTCAAACCTATTCGTTTTTGAAAAACCTTCTGAGAACACATATGACCTCTCCAAATTCCTCGCAACTATACTCTGTTCACAGGTACAAATGTCTGCTGCTGAATCACTAGGTTCTCATCAACTTAACTCATTTGCAGCGTTCCTCGAAGAAAAGTTGCATGCCTCTTCAAAAATCTCAGTTGTTCATATTTCTCAGCTGAAGAAAATGGCTGATAAGAAGCCACAAAAGGGGGGAAAGAGGCCTGAGGTCAACACTGCGTTTCAAATCCCTAAGGACATTTATGCTGGATACTGCACTCCTGATGAAGCCAAGTTTGGCAAGGAGGACAAGAATCAGTGCAAGGTGCGCATACAATGGATAGAGAGGAGATGGGCACAAGAATGGAGGGAGTACAGGTATGTTACTCCCAAGTATATGAAGAAATTCGCGCTCAACCCTCCATGCTCAAGACCTCCATTGGCACCAGGCCAAGTGGCAGATCCCACCATCCTCAAGCGGGGTGAGGACTATGCTAATGAATGGGCAAAGCGCCAGGCCAAACTAGCCAAGCAAGCAAAATAAGCAGTGAAGAAATTCAATGCAGACTCTGCTGCTGCTGCTGCCTCTGCTGAGGCCTCTGCTAGTCAGCCGAAGAAGGCTATGCCTAAGAAGTCTGCTCATAAGTCAAGCGCTTATCCCTCAATGCCCTCACGGCCAAGCTCCTCGGCAATGCCCTCAAGGCCAGATTCTTCAAAGCCCTCACGGCCAATTCCTCACTCTGCTCCTCCTCCCGCAAAGTCCTCAGCTGCTCCGACCAAATCCTCGACACCTGTGCATCGAGCCATGTGCCAAAGGACAACTGGCATCTCAATTGCCTCTGGAGCATCTGCAAGTTCCTTTGATGCACAAAAGTCTTCGGATGGCCCCTCTCTATTGAAGAAAAAGGCCACTGCTGGACGAGGCCTTCGACCAAGTCCTCACAAGAAGCAGGTCGCCTTCCAGGCCCCCTCTGATGACGATGAGGCTGATGACGAAGAACTTGCCGAAATCGTCAGAGACAGGCAAGCTAGGGCTGCTAGAGCCAAAGGCAGCAACGTGCTAGTGTTGTTGGATCCAAAGTTGATCCTCGATTTCATTGACCTGTGGCACAAAGACCCTAACACGCCTTTGCCGGAGATGAATCTCACTCCTGGTCAAAGTCATGTTCTAACTGCCTTCATTGAAGAAAAGAAGTGGAAATATGAAGAAGGCAGAAGACTAAAGAAAGCGCAATACAAGAAACAGCGCTACCTCAAGGACAATGTCCTCACTCTTACCCCTGAACTACTCATTGCTTTGCAAACTGAAATCAAGCAACTGAGTGATGACTTTGATCGCTACTATGCTGATTGGAAGGGAGCAAAGGTTCGGTTCGTCAATTTGACCAAGAAACTCACTTCAACTGCTGCTACACCTGTGCACATTGAAGTTCCTCAGGCTGAAGCATCTGCTCAGCCTACTGAAATGCTAGCACCGCTGATGTCAGTCAGGCTGCTGAAGAAAATGAGAGTACCAGGGCTGATGACTGCATTCCAGCCACTGAAGAAATTGCCAGGGCATCCACTAGCGGTGCGCCTAAAGAAAATGAAGAAGTCAGGGCAACTGCATCAATTGCGCCTGAAGAGACTGAACCAAAGTCCTCTGCACCTCCTGCACCTACTCCCACTATGATCCTTCCATCTGCATTAGATGTGAAGAAGACCAAGGCTGCAGAGCGTGCAACGATGAAAAAGAGGAAGGCATCAGCTTCATCAGATTCTTCAGCTCCAAAGAAAATGAAGCCTCTGACAAGTTCAACTGAAAATCCAATTGATGCCATTCCTGTCTCTTTCGTACCATCAAAGGACATTGTTCCTTTTGGTGAAGATTATGTGATTCCCGATGAATCCGATGAAGAAACTCCTTCTGCTGCTTCGACAGAGCAGTTGGATGAAGAAATTGAAGTGGACATTATCCCTTCAACCCCAGTTGTTTCCTCACCTATGCCTCAGTTCACTGCTGAAGAGGCAGGTGTTGAAGAAATGGAAGATGAGGATGTGGACATCGGTTGTACCACACATGTACTGAACGATGACTTTTGGGAAAGTCAGCACACCAACTCTCCAATGTTCACTCCACTTCAAGCAATTCCTCAGTCCCCTTCTGCTACTGAAGTGCAAATGGTATCTGATGAACCTCAAGCAACTCCGTCTGTCCATGAAGAGATTCCAGCCACTAGTGCTGAAGAAAATGTGAACAAAGAATTGAATACCTAGGCTGCAACTGAAGAAGTGCCTGAAATTCCTCAGCATGAGGAACCTGATGAGATTGCGATTCCTGAGGTGGTAATGCAGTTAACCGACACCCCTCAACCTAAGCCAAAGGATCCCTTCTCCAAGAAGCCAAAATTCAAGGCTGGTGATTTCTTCAGCGAGCGGGTATTCTTCATTGAATTCAACCCATATGACAATGCTCATCTTAGAAGGAAGCATTTCTGGACTGCCAGCCAGGCCAACTTCTATTCCTCAGTACTCTTCGACAAGGATAAAGTCTTCGACCACCAACATATTCCTCACATGGACATGGAATCAATGCCTTGCTTCACACCAGTCCTCGGTATGATTCATGATGGAGGACTGCTCAACTTTTGCACTGACATAGTGGATTCGAATGAAGAGCTAATTCTTCAGTTCTATGCAACGCTGCACATCACTGGTGAAGCTGATGACATCAACACTTGGGTGTTGGACTGGATGACCAAAAACACTCACTACAAGGCACTAGCCTCTGAATTTCTTCGTGCCTTGCCAATCAGTCCTCCACCTGAAGGTGCTCGTTGTCTGTATGATGAGCCTGAACTCACTGCTCAGTATATGCAAGTGCTCATGAAGCCGCTGAAGCCTGGTCAAGCCCCAAGGACAAAATTCCTAGTGAAGGAATTGCTGTATGTGCCAAGAACCATCTATCGCATTCTGACGAAGACTATGAGTCCCATCAAAGGTCATGACTCATCTGATGAAGAAAAATGTTGGGATGATGAAGAATATGCTATTCAACATCATGCATGGCATCCCTATCAATTACCACAAGTTCTTCATGAGGACTCTCGCAAATGTTGCACTTTCACCGTTTGAGCTGAAGCCTTATGCTCCATGGATCATGAGATTCCTCGGAACAAGGTCTTCACTCAACTACAAGGCTGACACCTCAACCATGGCAGCTACTTGCCCTTGATTGAAGTCCTCAAACGGACATATTCTTCAAATGAAGAAAAGGGCAAAGCACCAGCTGTTATTGATGAAGGCATTCATCCATTTGATGGTCAGTTCCGCGAAGCTGCATCTTACTCCACCAATGATGACTCTGCCACTCATGATTCTGCTGCCAATGCTCCCAAGTCAAGTCTCCACCTAAGAAACTCAAGAAGGTCAAGGTTCCTCCCTTGGTCGCCAGTTCATATTCTTCATCCCGCGACACGGATGGTTACAAAGACTTGGACGACACTGCAGCAGGCCCTACAATGACTCAAGACCCTGACAACGCTGGCGCTCCTCCATCTTCATGATATTATTCAGGTGCGTTAGTCCTCATTTTCAACCCTTTTTGTCATTCAATGACAAAGGGGGAGAAATTTGAGTTAGTCTTCAAGCGGGTCAATCTTATATGGGTGTTTTTTTTTCTAAGTTACAACTCTTGTTCTTTTGATGACTTTGATCGAGTTGTAATCTTAAACCCTATGGTGGCCTGATACTTTTGCTGAGTTCTTCTGCATGCTTATTCCTCATTAATGTCAATGCACGCATGCTGAATTACATCAGTCACCATATTTCATCATGCATTTCAAATTCTTCATATTATATGTCAAATGCGTGTATGAATTACAAGATATAGGGGGAGATCTCCATGATTATACTTTTCAAGTGTGCATTGCTTCAAAAGCAAATTCCTCACTATGCACATCTTCAGGGGGAGTTCTTCTATATCTTGCAATCAAATTCCTCAATATCAGTACTTACACTTCATATGTTTATCCCCATTGAAAACTTAACCTATATTGTCATCAATCACCAAAAAGCGGGAGATTGTAAGTGCATCTAGTGCCCCTTAGTGATTTTGGTGTATTGAAGACTTATAGGTTAAGGTACTGATGCATTTGTGAGTGTACACAGGTCTATAAGTCTATGAGGAGTTTGATATTTACAGAGAAAGTCGACCCCTAAAAATGAAGTTCTTCAACTGAAGACTTTGGGTTTCTGAGGACTTTCTGAAGACTTTGAAAGTGAAGAAATTGGTGTGACCGTGAAGACTTGGTAATCATTCGAGGAACATGAGGCGTGAAGACTTTTGTTTTTATAGTTTCATTTTCTCTTTCTTGAGTCATAGGAAACACCGTACTGTTAAAGGGGGTCGAGGAAATACTAAGGAAAAATTTCCATGTGATGCTCAACTCAAAATCCTACACCTACCAATCCCTTCGAGTGAAGCCATTGGAAATCTCACACAGTTCAGTCATATTCTTCAGTGACAGAGACGAAGTTCTTCTGGTCTTTGAGGAATTTGTTCTAACTAAGGAGTTAGGAATTTGTCAGTGCAGATTACCTACACAGTGAGGATCATGATAGCCCTGAGGAATTTGATAGTCAAAATTCCGACCGTTGCTGTGCTACGTGCCAGCTGTCCCAAAATATCCTACCACCTAACGGTCATATCAGACAAGGGCATTTATGTCTTATCATGTCGGGCTGCTCCCTAGGCTATAAATAGCCGCCCCCACAACCACTAGTTGGTTGGCTGCTCCGAGAGAAACTGACACTTGTCATTTGAGAGCATCCCATCCTCCGAGGACTTTGAGTGAAAATCATCAAGTGAGGAAAACCCAAACCCAAACCTACAAAACCCCAAAGTGATTGAGCATCACTGAAGAGATTGATCCTGCATGGATCCGACGCTTGTTACCTTTGAAGACTGTGCTTCTTCCAGACGGTTAGGCGTCAAGGTCTAGAGCATCCAAGAGGAATTGTGGATCGCCGAGTGACCGAGTTTGTGAAGGTTCGGAAGTCACCTGAAGACTTACCACGAGTGATTGGGCAAGGTCTGTGTGACTTTAGCTCAAGGAGAATACGGTGAGGACTGTGTGTCCGGGACTGGGTGTCCTCGAGTTTAAATACTCAGCCGCTCCAACCATATGTACAACTGAGACATCAGTTGGAACTGGTCTACCAAATCATTGTCTTCACCGAGCTTACTGGTTCTATTTCCTCAACTCTTTCATTTCCTCATTTCTGTTGCTGTGTGCTTGTTCATATCTGTTTGAAGACTTTGACTAAAGACTTTCTCAATTCCCTTAGTTCAGTTTCTTCAGTCTGTCCGTCTTCATCTTGTGTTATCCTGTGCTTACGCTTTCTGTACTCTGTGCTTATCTTCATTTCATCATGATGACTATGCGTGTGTTCTGCTATGTTTACTTTTGAGTACTTATTCCGCTGCAAGTAGTTCTTCATTTAGGAATTTCCTCACCAGCAAATTCCTCAGTGAAAAATTCATAAAAATCGCCTATTCACCCCCCCTCTAGTCGATATAACGCACTTTCAGGTACACGGGAATTTCATCTAGTCACCTTCATCATGTTGGCTTAATTCGTGTTCAGTACTTTGATAATTTGATATGTGGGTGGACCGGTGCTTGGGTGTTGTTCTTACTTGAACAAACCTCCTACTTATGATTAACCCTCTCACAAGCATCCACAACTATGAGAAAAGTATTAAGAATAAGTTCTAACCATAGCATTAAACTTTTGGATCCAATCGGTCCCTTACGAAATAGCGCATAAACTGGGGTTTAAGCTTCTGTCACTCTCGCAACCCACCATCTAATAACTACTCCACAATGCATTCCCTTAGGCCCAAATATGGTGAATTGTCATGTAGTCTATGTTCACATGTCACCACTAAGAGAATGGCAACATACATATCATCAAAATATCGAACACATATCAAGTTCACATGATTACTTGCAACATGATTTCGCCCATGACCTCAAGAACGATAGTAACTACTCACAAATGATAACCATGCTCAAGATCAGAGGGGTATTAAATAGCATAATGGATTTGAACATATAATCTTCCACCAAATAAACCATATAGTAATCAACTACAAGATGTAATCAACACTACTAGTCACCCACAAGCACCAATCTATAGTTTTGATATAAAGATTGAACACAAGAGATGAACTAGGGTTTGAGAGGAGTTGGTGCTATGAAGATGTTGATGAAGATAGCCCTCCCCAAGATGGGAGAGTTGTTGGTGATGATGATGACGATGATTTCCCCCTCTGGAGGGAAGTTCCCCCAGCGGAATCGCTCCACCGGAGGGCAAAAGTGCTCCTACCCAAGTTCTGCCTCGAGGCGGCAACGCTTCGTCCTGAAAGTCCTCTCATGATTTTTTATAGGTCAAAATGACTTATATACCAGAAGATGGGCACCGGAGGTGGGTCAAGGAGGGGAGCACCCACCAGGGTGCGCCCGGGCCTCCTGGCTCGCCCAGGTGTGTTGTGCCCACCTGGTGGCCCCCCTCCGGTACTTATTTGCTCCAATAATTCTTAAATATTACATAAAAATGATCGGGAATTTTTAGCTCATTTGGAGTTGTGCAGAATAGGTAGCTTGACGTAGCTATTTCAGCTCCAGATTTCCCGCTGCCAGAATTCTCCCCCTTGGTGCATACCTTGCATATTATGAGAGAAAAGGCATTATAATTACTCCAAAAAGCATTATTATACAATAAAACAACATAAATAACAGTAGGAAAACATGAGGCAAAGTGGATATATCAACTCCCCCAAGCTAGACCTCGCTTGTCCTCAAGCAAAAACCGAAATCGAAGAACATGTCCACATGCTTAGAGAGAGAGAGGTGTCAATAAAAACAAAAATATGTACATAGTAGCATCATGTGACTTATTATAACAGCAACCAACTTTAACATAAAACTTTTATCATAGAACTTTTATCATAGACTTTTCATGAACAAGTGATAATTCATCACAACATCGAAGCATAAAGCATAAAATCCATTGGAAACCAACAAACTATGTTCTTAGTCAACTTTATAACTACAATTCATCATCTTTTCAAGAAGGGTCATGTATTGGGGCCTTTAGGCAAGTCCACATACTCAACTATCATTTAGTCTTCTGTGATTGCTAACACTCACCAAGTACACATGAGCAAAACATTTCAATTGGACACATAAAAAGATAGGGGTTTATAGTTTCTCCTCCCAACGCACTCACCTCAAGGGTGATGTCAACAATAATAACTCATGCTACCCATATTCAACTGGATATATGTGCCTAGATCTTTCCTCACCACATGATGCTTGCAAAAGGAGAAAAATAAAAGGAATAGAGAGAAAAACTTTCACTCTTGCATGAAAGTAAATACATGAAAGTAAAAGATAGGCCCTTCGCAGAGGGAAGCACAGGTTGCCATGTGCTTTTTGTTTGTATGCTCAACCCCTTAGTGCAAGAGAACGTCACGTTACATTGCCCCTTGTGATGGCAACCTTTATTATGTAGTCTGTCGCTTTTATTCTTCACCATCACAAGTTCGTACAACGCTCAATTTCCCCTTACACTAAATGATCTCACATTTTTATAAGCAATTTGTATTGCCCTTTTTGCACCGATGACAACTTACTTGAAGGATCTTACTCAATCCATAAGTAGGTATGGTGGACTCTCAAACAAGATAGGGTTTAAGGGTTTTGGATGCACAAGTAGTATATCTACTTAGTGCGGAGTTTTTGGCTAGCAAAGATAGGGGCAAGCACCACATGTTGAAGGATCTATGACAATATAACTTCTATGTGAATATGGACAAACATAAATCATTAAGTTGTCTTCCTTGTCCAACTTCAACAATTTTGGCATATAATATTTTGATGGGTGCTCACAATCACAAAAGATTTCCATGATAGTATATTTATATGTGAATCTTCTCTTCCCTTATTAATTCTTCCATGAGTTGCATCATTGACCAATGCTATGTTTGTCAATCTACAATAAATTTTTCTTCTTATACATTTCCTTGTGTAATGTCATCACTTACCATAAGATTAGCATATGATCTTTTTCTTTTATTTCCTTCCTTTTTATTGCAACAAGAAAGTAAAGAAGGCAAAACTCAAACTAAACTTTATGATATATCTCGCACACGATTACAAGGATTTTTCACTAAGCAAACTCACATAAAGTAAGGATTGAACTAAACTTTTATTCATCTAATAGAAAAAGATAACCATGGATCGAACTAAGAAAGTAAAGGCAAACGATAGTGGATATGATATGATACCGGGGCACCTCCCCAAAGCTTGGCGAAAGCCAAGGGGAGTGCCCATAGGTGATACTCAGTTTTCTTTTGGTGGTGAAGAAGAAGGTGGTGGTGATGTAGTAGAAAGGTTCTTGTCCTCCTTCCTTAGCTTATGCTTGAGGACAGAATTCTCATCTTTCAGTTCACGGATGTCCCACTCAAGCTCCAACACCTTTTTTCATAGATCTTGCTTATTTTTCTACAAGAGATGAAAAGGGATAAACTGGACCTTGGGCCTCTTTGTTTTGTTGGGGAGACTTGACTTCTTAAATTCAACATGCATGTTCCCAGCTTGGGGCAATGGAACTTCATCCTCCTCCGAGCTCGTCTCCTCCTTCCTCTCAGGATCATAGTCTTCTTCTTCATTTGAAGTCTAGCCATAGCGCTCCACATCCCCATAGACCTTGGAGTTTGCGATATAGTCTGCGACATAACTCTCACCCTCCGAGTCTTGGGACGACATAATTTCAGATCTGACAGGAAAACAAAGAAAAGAAAATAGGAGATTTCACCGTGATACGGAGGTCAACAGGTTCAGGAGGTATATAAAGATTTTTTATCTTGGGGAACAAGCAGAACGGAAGAAAAACGGAGTCCGGAAAGTACCCGAGGTGGGCACAACCCACCTAGGCGCGCCAGGCATGCCTGGCGCACCCTGGTGTATCGTGCCCACCAGGGTCACTTTCATGGAAGTTTCTTATTTTCCTAATTTTCTAAATATTCCAAAACTGACAAAAAATATTTTTGCAGATTTTTTGGAGTCCATTTACTTACCGTATCATGTAATTCCTTTTTTCATGATTCTGGAGTGTTCTGGAAGGTTTCCTTTATGTACTCTTCCGATGTCAAAGTTTGGATAATATTGCTTTCAACATTAATGGGTGTACCTGAGATATAGTGTTTTATTCGTTGCCCATTGACAACCTTCGGGTTAGTACATTCGGCATTATTTATTTTAATAGCTCTGGATTGATAGATCTCCTCGATGACATAGGTTCCTTCCCATTTGGAGAGGAGTTTTCCTGCAAAGAATCTGAAACAAGAGTTGTACAAAAGAACATATTCTCCACTTTGAACTCACGCTTTTGGATTCCTTTGTCATGCCATCTTTTAACTTTTTCTTTGAATAACTTTGCATTTTTATAAGCCTGTATTCTCCATTCGTCTAATGAGCTAATATCAAATAACCTCTTTTCACCAGCAAGTTTGAAATCATAATTGAGTTCTTTAATTGCCCAATATGCTTTATGTTCTAACTCAAGAGGCAAACGACAAGATTTTCCATAAACCATTTTATATGGGACATACCCATAGGATTTTTATAAGCTGTTCTATAAGCCCAAAGTGCATCATCTAATTTCTTAGACCAATTCTTTCGGGACCTATTGACAGTCTTTTACAAGATTAGTTTTATTTCTTATTGCTAAGTTCAACTTTACCACTAGACTGAGGATGATAAGGTGATGCAATTCTATGGTTAACATCAGACTTAGCAAGCATTTTACGGAAAGCACCATGAATAAAATGTGAACCACCATCAGTCATTAAATATCTAGGGACTCCAAACCTTGGAAAAATAACTTCCTTAAGCATTTTAGTAGAGGTGTTGTGATCAGCACTACTGGTTAGAATAGCTTCTACCCACTTAGTAACATAATCAACAGCAACCAAAATATGTGTGTACCCATTAGAGGAAGGAAAAGGTCCCAAGAAATCAAATCCCCAAACATCAAATGGTTCAACAGCAAGTGAATAATTCATAGGACTTTATTGACGCTTATCGATATTACCTATTCTTTCGCATTCATCACAAGATGAGACAAACTTACGGGCATCTTTGAAGAGAGTAGGACAATAAAAACCAGATTGCAATACCTTATGAGTGGTTCTGTCTCCCGCGTGATCTCCTCCATAAGCTTTAGAGTGACATTTCCATAGGATTTGTTCCTGTTCATGCTCAGGTACACAATGTCTAATAATACCATCTACTCCTTCTTTATAAAGATGTGGGTCATCCCAAAAGTAATTTCTTAAATCATAAAAGAATTTTTTTTCTTTTGTTGGTATGTGAAGCTAGGTGGTATGTATTTAGCAACAATATAATTAGCATAGTCAGCATACCAAGGTGTACTATTAGAAACATTTATTGCAGCTAATTGTTCATTAGGAAAGCTATCATTAATAGGTTGTGTGTCATCAAGAATATTTTCAAGCCTAGACAAGTTATCAGCTATGGGGTTCTCTACTCCTTTCCTATCAGTGATATGCAAATCAAATTCTTGTAGCAGAAGAACCCACCTAATGAGTCTAGGTTTAGCATCCTTCTTTTCCATAAGATATTTTATAGCAGCATAATCGGTGTGAACAACTACTTTAGAATCAACAATGTAAGATCTGAATTTATCACAAGCAAACACCACTACTAAGAATTATTTTTAAGTAGTAGCATAGTTTCGTTGAGCACTGTCTGGAGTTTTACTAGCGTAATGAATAACATTCAGTTTCTTATCAACTCTTTGTCCTAGAATAGCACCAACGACATGATCGCTAGCATCACACATAATCTCAAAAGGCAAGTTCCAATCAGGTGGTTGAACAACAGGTGCAGTAATTAAGGCTTTCTTTAGTGTTTCAAAGGCTTCCACGCAATCATCATCAAACACAAAGGGAATATCCTTTTGCAAAAGATTCGTAAGAGGCCTAGAAAGTTTAGAAAAGTCTTTGATAAACCTCCTATAGAAACTAGCATGACCAAGGAAACTACAAATACCTTTGATTTCTTTAGGACATGGCATTTTATCAATTGCATCAATCTTGGCTTTGTCCATCTCAATGCCTCTTTCAGAAATTTTATGGCCCAAGACAATACCTTCGTTAACCATAAAGTGGCACTTCTCCCAATTCAAGACAAGATTTGTTTGCTCACATCTCTGCAAAACTTGATCAAGATTGCTTAAACAATCATCAAAAGACTTCCCATAAACAGAAAAGTCATCCATGAAAACCTCAACAATATTTTCACAAAAATCAGAGAAGATAGCAATCATACATCTTTGAAAGGTAGCAGGTGCATTACATAAACCGAAAGGCATATGTCTTACAAAAGGACAAGTGAAAGTGGACTTTTCTTGATCAGATTGTAAAATAGGTATTTGTGAAAAGCTAGAATATCCATCAAGAAAGAAAAAATGTTTGTGCTTAGATAATCTTTTGAACATTTGATCAATAAAAGGCAGAGAGTAATGATCTTTTCTAGTTGTTTTGTTTGATTTTCTATAATCACTTGCCATTCTATAGTCTGTGACAATTCTTTGTGGATTGAGCTCATTCTTATCATTAGGAACAACAGTAATACCTCCCATCTTAGGGGCACAATGAACAGGACTTACCCATCTCCTATCAGCTATAGGATAGATTATACCTACTTCTAGAAGTTCCAATATTTCCGTTCTTTACCACTTCTTTCATCTTCGGATTTAAACAACGTTGGTGATCAATGGCGGGGCATCAGGTTCCATATTAATCTTGTGCTAACATAGAGTGGGACTAATGCCCTTAAGATCATCAAGAGTATATCCAATAGCAGCTCTGTGCTTCCTTAGAACTTTCAATAATCTTTCTTCTTCATGTTCTGAAAGGTTAGCACTAATAATAACAGGATATATCTTTTTCTCATCAAGATAAGCATATTTAAAAGTGTCTGGCAATTGTTTTAATTCAAACACAGGATCACCTTTAGGTGGAGGAGGACCTCCTAGAGTTTCAATAGGAAAATTGTGTTTAAGCAGAGGTTGTAGTTCGAAAAAGATTCTATCTATTTCATTTCTTTCACACATATGCAAATCATTTTCATGGTCTAGCAAATATTGTTCCAAAGGATCAGTAGGAGGCACAACAATAGAAGCAAGACCAATAATTTCATCCTTTGCTAGGCAAATCTTTCTTATGAGGTTGTCTACTAAACTTGGAAAAATTAAATTCATGAGATTCGTCACCAAAGCTAACACCGACAGTTTGTTTCTCTCAATCTATTTTGGCATTGACGGTGTCCAAGAAAGGTCTACCAAAAATAATGGGACAAAAGTCATCTTATGTGGAACCCCGGGGTAGAGCAACCGGTTTACCTTGCATTGCCAGCCCAGAGATCAAGTCTTCTGGCAACACACAACATCTTGGTACAGAAAACAACCACTTTATTGATGCTAGCGGAAACATCACTACTAGGGAAAAGCCTATACACAGGATATTACCAGCAGCGCGTTCTAAAATAAGGCGCCACTGCAATATAGCAGTAGCGCGCTCAAGAAGAACACGCTACTGAAATAAAAGTAGCAGTAGCGCGCCTCCACTAAGACGCGCTACTCCTATATATCCCACGATCCCGCCATGCAGCTAGTTATAGCAGCAGCGCTGTCGAATTTCGGGTTCCGGCAAACCCTCTAGGTTTGAACTCTGGGGTGCATGCGGAGATTGCACCTCCTACCTACCTATGTCTCGTCGCCTCGCAAGGATCTAAACTACACGAAGAACAACACAAGTGACACGAGGTCTATACTAGTTCGGGCCACCATTGTGGTGTAATACCCTACTCTAGTTTGTGGTGTGGTGGATTGCCTCAGGGGCTAATGGTGAACAATACAAGGAAGAACTGCCTCGCGAGGGGTGTTCTTGTGTTGGTGGTTCTGGCTAGGGTTCCACTGCTCTCTCCTGCCTTGAGAGTGGCTAGTCCCATTTATAAAGCGAGGCCCTGGGCCTCTTCCCAAATATTGAGCGAGAAGGGCGCCAACAATTGGCCATTTTGAAGGGAAACATCTAGTACACTTATCCTGACTAAAGTCGGTCCTCGCCTGCCAAAGAATCTGGCGGTGACGCCGGCTTGGGCTCCACGATGACCTCCATCCTGCCATTCTGCTGGTCTTGGTCTTGTTGCACCGAAATGGTTGCCTTTGCTTGATACTCTTGCCTGCGCTTGCTCCCTTTGCACCAAAGAGGAAACAAGGACTCTGCGTAGGCCGGCGCCCGCCTGGCGCCCGCCTGGCTTCGGTCGTCATGGCTTGCGACACGGGCACCTCATGAGGTACCCCTCCTTGATATCTCCGCCTCCTCGCGAGCCAGCCTGATGAGGCCGTGCCTGAGGAAGCTTCCTGTCGTCCGCCCCGCGAGGCTTGGCCCCTCGCGAGGGTCTTGAGCTTGTGTTGATGAAGATGGGCCGTACTGGGCCACTCCTTGTGCCACGCCGCAGGCCGCAAGCAGGAAAGTCTGGGTACCCCCATTCCCAGAACGCCGACAGTAGCCCTCGGTCCCAAGGCGCGCCTGGACTTGGCTTAGCAGAGAAGTGAAGGGGCAAGTGCGAAGCGCTGCGGGCCCCAATAGCCTGCGGCCTTGGGCGCCGCGTGGCGGTTGATTGGACGTGGGCGTCCCTGCTTCCCCTCGACGCCTCGGCAACTGCATGAATTGACAAGTCCCTGCATTCAAAGCGGGTCATGATTACCTGTGATCATGGAGGCCGACGATTGGCCTGCTCCGACTATATGTACGGAACGGCGAGAGCCTTTCCAGTCCATCCTCTCGTGCTGCTCTCCGCCTCCTTCTTGGTCTCTCGCCATCCCATGGCCTCGCCGAAGAGATTTTCGGCCACGGAGAAAGGTAAGGCTCGCCGGGAAGGACCGGGCTCTCTGCCGGCCAAGCGCGGACGGGGCCTCCCTTGCAAGCACCCTAGGGCCCCTGCTGCGACCTCCGGTGGCCGTGGAAGCCCCCTCTGCGCGGCGGTGAGCGCTCGGCTGCCCAAGAGAGGTACGCCGGGGCTGCACGACCCCCAAGGCCGCGCTCTCGCTCGGCGGAGGTGCTGCCGGAGTTCGTCGCATGGTCGGTGGACCCGACCGGCACCTGGCTTCCGCTCCCCCACTTCCTTGTAGGAGAACTTCCGGCCGGCGCCCCGGGCGGCCTTTGGCTTCAGGCTGATGGTTGCTGCAGCCGGGCCTCCTGGGCTACTCTGGAGGTTTCCACCGTCAGGGTTGCGGCTCTGACCCGCGGCTGGCAAACGTCTGCCCGCGCGCGCGGCTTGAGCCGATGGTGCACTCTGCACTTTAAGTTCGACGGCGATGCCACCCTCTACGTGAGGGTGTTCGGGCAACACGGTCGTCGCGCCGGATGTGGCCCCGAAGACGATGACCGCAGCCGGGCGCCGAGCCCCGGCGTCGGTCGGGGTGAAGGCTGTGTGAGGCGCGCGGGCAGCGGCGCCCGGGGCTCGCCAAGCTTCGGTGACTCCCCATCGGACGGCAGCTCCTCCAGCGGTGGTCGCGACTAGCCCCCTCGTCGTCGCGCTCGCCTGGGAGTGGGCGTCGGGTCGGCCCGGCACCGCGTCTCAGTGAAGCGGGAGGCAGAATCCAGCTGAGCTCTGGAGGCAGCATGAGTTCCTGCCGAGAGTTGGCGCCGGGCAAGTCGTGCCCATTTTGCTTTTCCTTCTTTCCTGCGCAAAATAGAATGTAGTCCGGTGCCCCGAGGGGGCGTATCGAACCGTTGTTGTTTAGTTGGCGCGTTGTTTCTACTGTTTCAGTGCTCTGTT
This sequence comes from Triticum aestivum, assembly GCF_018294505.1. Classification (NCBI taxonomy): domain Eukaryota; kingdom Viridiplantae; phylum Streptophyta; class Magnoliopsida; order Poales; family Poaceae; genus Triticum; species Triticum aestivum. The sequence goes on along the minus strand of NC_057807.1, from coordinate 572,904,701 downwards.
TTCGTCCTCGTCTTTATGCATGAAATCACTTAACTTGGGGGGAAAGCTCGTCGTGGTCCTCGCCTACCGAGGCGAGGGCCTCGTCGTGCGCCCGGTGTCCTGCAGGGGTTAGTCAGTTGGGGCAGCCTCCGGCCCTGGTAGCAGGGACAACCAACCCAAATTGTATGATCTCGTCGCGATGCCCGGGGGGCACGGACTGGGAGGGGCGCTCCCGCAGCGGGCTCGGATAGGGGAGCTCCAAACCACCGGGGCAGAAAACACTCGCGAGGGTGCCCAAGTTCCTCCCCCGTGAGACTTTACGCGAAAGAAAACGAATCGAATAAGTGAAACGGATGAAGGGTCGCGAGCTCAAAATGGTAACAACTTCAGTAATTCTTCAAATAGAAACGAACAAGCCAACTGCAGAAAGCAAATGAAAGAAGCCGCGTCCGGCACCTAATCTAGTCTTCGACGTCTTCTCACTAGTGCGGAGCTAAGTGCTGCCACTGGGCATGGGCGGGAGCCCCCGAGGCCCGAGGGCGGCACTCCGGAGACTCCGGGGCGTGTACAGCCCCACTCATTATTATGTGAGAGTGTCACGGGCGGCGAGCTTCACAGGCGTTTTCCTTCTTCATAGGCACCGGGCCTTTTCCAAACACAACAACTTCACAGGCACCGGGCCTTTTCCAAAACGTGATAACTTCACAGGCATTCGCCTTCTTCACAGGCATTCGCCTTCTTCACAGGCACCGGGCCTTTTCCAAAACGCGATAACTTCACAAGCATTCGCCTTCTTCACAAGCACCGGGCCTTTTCCAAAATGCGATAACTTCACACGCATTCGCCTTCTTCACAGGCACCGGGCCTTTTTTAGGGGTAAAACCTTCGGATGTGTTGAATGTTCCACGCGTTCTGGACGGGCACCCCCTCCTGGGTCTCCAAGCGCGCGGCGTCGGGCCTGGGAACATGAAAAACCTTGAACTGGCCCTCCCACATGGGAGAGAGCTTATGCAGTCCCTCCCTGGAGAGGACCCGCCTGAGCACGAGGTCCCCTACCTCAAGAGTCCTGGGGCGGATGTTGCGGCAGTGGTATCGTCGCAGTGCCTGTTGGTACCTTGCTGCTCGTAGCGCGGCCTCTCGATGATGCTCCTCCCCCAGCATGAGATCCGTGCTCCACATGGCGTCCTGCTGCGCCTCGTCGAATGCCAGGACCCGTGCGGAATGATGCTTGACCTCATGAGGGAGAACGGCTTCAGCTCCATAAACCAGGAAGAACGGGGTCTCGCCAGTTGGCTTGGTCGCGGTCGTGCGGATGGACCACAGTACAGACTGAAGCTCATCGTACCAGCCCCTGCCGCAGGCTTCCAGCTTCTTCTTGAAGGTCCTGGTTTTGAGGGCCCTCAGGACCTCTACGTTGGCTCGCTCGGCCTGACCGTTGCTCTGCGGGTGTGCTACCGAAGCGTAGCATATCTGTGTTCCAAGGTTAGCACAGTATGTTTTGAAGAGGTCGTTGGTGAACTGCGAACCATTGTCGGTGATGATGCGGTTCGGCACCCCAAACCGGCTCACGATGCCCTTGATGAACTTGACCACAGAACCTGCGGGGATGGTGCGGACAGCTTCCACCTCAGCCCACTTGGTGAACTTATCCACGGCGACATAGAGGTAGCAACAGCCTTCTGGCGCCCGAGGGAACGGGCCCAGGATATCCAGCCCCCAGACTGCGAATGGCCATGAGAGGGGTATAGTTTGCAGGCCTCCTGTCGGCTGATGGATCTGCCTGGCATGGAATTGGCAGGCCTCGCAAGCTTTCACCAGTTCGACGGCGTCACTGAGTGCCGTGGGCCAATAGAACCCGCTGCGGAACGCCTTGCCAACGAGGGTCCGTGACGACGAGTGATGCCCACAGTCTCCACCATGTATGTCTGCCAGTAGCTCCTTCCCTTGCTCCCTAGAAATGCAATGTAGGGACACATCATTTGGTCGTCTCTGGTAAAGCTCTCCATCCTTGATGCAGTATGCCGTGGCCTGCCGCGCTACATGCTCTGCTTCCTCCTCCTTTTTAGGCAGGGTCCCCTGCGTCAGGTAACTACTAAGCTCTGTGATCCAGCATGCCTCATGAGGCTCCAGCGCTAGGAGCAGGCGCGCTCCTGAGACCGGGCCGCAGGCCGGGGCTCCCGAGGCAGGTGGCTGGGGGAGCTCCTCCCGAGGCTGTACCATGCTTGACAGCGATGGCGCCGCTGAGGGCTTGAAGAGCCGCTCCTCGAAGATGCCAGATTCCTGAGGTAGCCACCTGGATGCCCTTTTGGCGATGTCATCGGCCTCTTGGTTGGTGCCGCGAGGCACATGCTGCAACTCCATTCCCCAGAACTGCTTCTCCATCCTGCGGAGCTCCGCGAGGTAGGCTTCCATGTGCTCATCCTTTGGCTCGTACACTTTGTTGGAGAAGTTGACGAGGAGCTGCGAATCACCCTTGATGGTGAGGCGCTTCACCCCCAGGGCGACTGCAGCTCTCAGGCCTGCTATCAGGCCTTCGTATTCTGCTATGTTGTTGGAGACCTTTTCTCCATCCTGGAAATAGAGTTGCACGGCATAGTAAAGCTTGTCTTGAGTGTGGGATATGAGCACTGCGCCAGCCCCCGCGCCGTGTCGGGAGAACGCCCCGTCGAAGTACATGACCCAACCGTCCGGTGCCTCGCTTCCGGGGGAGAGGGATCGATCCTCACCAGCCTTGAGGCCTGGCGCCTCTGCCCATTCCGCCACAAAGTCTGCAAGCGCGGCCCCCTTGATGACTCTGGTTGTGCTGAATTCCAGTTGAAATGCTTGCAGCTCAATGTTCAACTCAGCGACTCCCCCAGCCGAGTTGGGGCTCCTGAGCACCCTTTCCAGCGGGTACGCTAAGACGACCTTGATGGGATGGCCCTGAAGGTGGCGCCTGCGAACCACCCAGGAGAGCGGCGACGACCGGGGGTGCCAGTGTAGCGTACTGGGCGAGGAAAAGGCCACGCAGCTCCCCCCAAGAGGCCACGAAGGCCGCGGGCAGGTGGAGCAGCCACATGCGCGGGACGCCAATGAGGGCCACCGGAAACCAATTAGCCATGACCCTGTCGTCGCCCCTGGCCTCGAGGACGGCCTTCCTGCTGGCGTTGTAGCGTCATAGCGCGGTGGTCGTGCCATTCTAGCGCGGTGGCATCTCCGGCTTGAACTTGTTCGGCCATCACACCTGCCGCAAGGCGGGGGCCAAGGCTCAGAGCCCCCCGGCCCCTGCGCTGGCGCTGGTGACCGGAGCGGGCTGCGCGTTGCCCATCATGAGGGCGAGCCGCGGTGTTGGTGGAGAGTGGGTCGGTGGAAGGGGAAGCTCCGGCGCACCCCTACCTGGCGCGCCAAATGTTGGATTTCGGGTTCCGGCAGACCCTATAGGTTCGAACTCTAGGGTGCTCGCAGAGATCGCACCTCCTACCTACCTATGTCTCGTCACCTCACAAGGATATAAACTACACGAAGAACAATACAAGTGACACGAGGTTTATACTAGTTCGGGCCACCATTGTGGTGTAATACCCTACTCTAGTTTGTGGTGTGGTGGATTGCCTCAGGGGCTGATGATGAACAATACAAGGAAGAACTGCCTCGCGATGGGTGTTCTTGTGTTGGTGGTTCTGGCTAGGGCTCCATTGCTCTCTCCTGCCTTGAGAGTGACTAGTCCTATTTATAGAGCGAGGCCCTGGGACTCTTCCCAAATATTAAGCGGGAAGGGCGCCAACAAGTGGCCATTTTGAAGGGGAACATCTAGTACACTTATCCTGACTAAAGTCGGTCCTCGCCTGCCAAAGACTCTGGCGGTGACACCGGCTTGGGCTCCACGATGACCTCCATCCTGCCGGTCTTGGTCTTGTTGCACCGAAATGGTTGCCTTTGCTTGATACTCTTGCCTGCGCTTGCTCCCTTTGCACCAAAGAGGAAACAAGGACTCTGCGCAGGCTGGCGCCTGCCTGGCGCCCGCCTGGCTTTGGTCGTCATGGCTTGCGTCACGGGCACCTCGTGAGGTACCCCGCCTTGATCTCTTCGCCTCCTCGTGAGCCAGCCTGATGAGGCCGTGCCTGAGGAAGCTTCTTGTTGTCCGCCCCGCGAGCTTGGCCCCTCGCGAGGGTCTTGAGCTTGTGTTGATGAAGATGGGCCGTACTGGGCCACTCCTTGTGCCACGCCGCAGGCCGCAGGTGATAACCCACAAGTATAGGGGATCGCAACAGTTTTCGAGGGTAGAGTATTCAACCCAAATTTGTTGATTCGACACAAGGGGAGCCAAAGAATATTCTCAAGTATTAGCAGCTGAGTTGTCAATTCAACCACACCTGGAAACTTAGTATCTGCAGCAAAGTATTTAGTAGCAAAGTAATATGATAGCGGTGGTAACGGTAACAAAAGTAAAGACAACAAAAGTAATGTTTTTGGTATTTTGTAGTGATTGTAACAGTAGCAACGGGAAAGTAAATAAGCGAGAACCAGTATATGGAAAACTCGTAGGCACCAGATCAATGATGGATAATTATGCCAGATGTGGTTCATCATGTAACAGTCATAACATAGGGTGACACAGAACTAGCTCCAGTTCATCAATGTAATGTAGGCATGTATTCGGAATATAGTCATACGTGCTTATGGAAAAGAACTTGCATGACATCTTTTGTCCTACCCTCCCATGGCAGTGGGGTCCTATTGGAAACTAAGGGATATTAAGGCCTCCTTTTAATAGAGAATCGGAACAAAGCATTAGCACATAGTGAATACATGAACTCCTCAAACTATGGTCATCACCGGGAGTGGTTCCGATTATTGTCACTTCGGGGTTGCCGGATCATAACACATAGTAGGTGACTATAGACTTGCAAGATAGGATCAAGAACTCACATATATTCATGAAAACATAATAGGTTCAGATCTGAAATCATGGCACTCGGGCCCTAGTGACAAGCATTAAGCATAGCAAAGTCATAGCAACATCAATCTCAGAACATAGTGGATACTAGGGATCAAACCCTAACAAAACTAACTCGATTACATGATAAATCTCATCCAACCCATCACCGTCCAGCAAGCCTACGATGGAATTACTCACGCACGGCGGTGAGCATCATGAAATTGGTGATGGAGGATGGTTGATGATGACGACGGCGACGAATTCCCCTCTCCGGAGCCCCGAACGGACTCCAGATCAGCCCTCCCGAGAGAGATTAGGGCTTGGCGGCGGCTCCGTATCGTAGAACGTGATGATTTCTTCTCTCTGATTTTTTCTCCCCGAAGGCCAATATATGGAGTTGGAGTTGGCGTCGGAGGGCCACCAGGGGGCCCACGAGGTAGGGGGCGCGCCCGGGGGCGCCCCCACCCTCGTGGACAGGGTGTGGGCCCCCTGGTCTTCATCTTTTGCGAGGATTTTTCTTTATTTTTTCTAAGGTGTTCCGTGGAGTTTCAGGACATTCCGAGAATCTTTATTTTCTGCACAAAAACAACACCATGGCAATTCTGCTGAAAACAGCGTCAGTCCGGGTTAGTTCCATTCAAATCATACAAGTTAGAGTCCAAAACAAGGGCAAAAGTGTTTGGAAAAGTAGATACGACGGAGACGTATCAACTCCCCCAAGCTTAAACCCTTGCTTGTCCTCAAGCAATTCAGTTGACAAACTGAAAGAGAAAAAGAAAAACTTTTACAAACTCTGTTTGCTCTTGTTGTTGTAAACATGAAAAGCCAGCATTCAAGTTTCAGCAAATATTATGAACTAACCATTCTCACAATAACACAAAGGTCTCACAATTACTCATATCAATAGCCAAATCAGCTAGCGAGCTATAATAACAAAACTCGGATGACAACACTTTCTCAAAATAATTATAACATGATATAACAAAATGGTATCTCGCTAGCCCTTTCTGAGACCGCAAAACATAAATGCAGAGCACCTTTAAAGATCAAGGACTGACTAAACATTGTAATTCATGGTAAAAGAGATCCAGTCAAGTCATACCCAATATAAACCAATAATAATGAATGCAAACGACAGTGTGCTCTCCAGCGGGTGCTTTTTAATAAGAAGGATGATGACTCAACATAAAAGTAAATAGATAGGCCCTTCGCAGAGGGAAGCAGGGATTTGTAGAGGTGCCAGAGCTCGGTTTTAAAATAGAGATTGAATAACATTTTGAGCGGCATACTTTTGCTGTCAACGCAACAACTATGAGATGACGATATCTTCCATGCTAAACAAATTATAGGCGGTTCCCAAACAGAATGGTAAAGTTTATACTCCCCTTCCTCCACAAGCATCAATCCATGGCTTGCTCGAAACAACGAGTGCCTCCAACATTCAACGGGTCCCAAGGGGAGTTTTGTTTGCAATTATTTTGATTTAGTTTGCATAAAGCATGGGACTGGGCATCCCGGTGACCAGCCATTTTTCTCGTGAATGAGGAGCGGAGTCCACTCCTCTTGAGAATAACCGCCTAACATGGAAGATAAGGGCAGCCCTAGTTGAAACATGAGCTGCTCGAGTATACAAAACAGAATTTCATTTGAAGGTTTGGAGTTTGGCACATACAAATTTACTTGGAACGGCAGGTAAATACCGCATATAGGAAGGTATAGTGGACTCATATGGAATAACTTTGGGGTTTAAGGAGTTTGGATGCACAAGCAGTATTCCCGCTTAGTACAGGTGAAGGCTAGCAAAAGACTGGGAAGCGACCAACTGAGAGAGCGACAACAGTCGTAAACATGCATCAAAATTAATTTACACCGAATACAAGCATGAGTAGGATATAATCCACCATGAACATAAATATCATGAAGGCTATGTTGATTTGATTCAACTACATGCGTGAACATGTGCCAAGTCTAGTCACTCAATTCATTTAAAGGAGGATACCATCCCATCATACCACATCATAATCATTCTAATAGCATGTTGGCACGCAAGGTAAACCATTATAACTCATAGCTAATCAAGCATGGCACAAGCAACTATAATCTCTAAATGTCATTGCAAATATGTTTACTTCATAATAGCTGAATCAAGAACGATGAATCATCATATTTACAAAAACAAGAGAGGTCGAGTTCATACCAGCTTTTCTCATCCCAATAAGTCCATCATATATCATCATTATTGCCTTTCACTTGCACGACCGAACGATGTGTATAATAATAAGAGTGCACGTGCATTGGACTAAGCTGGAATCTGCAAGCATTCAACTCAAGAGAGAAGACAAGCAATATGGGCTCTAAGTTAAAATAAACAATCATGCACATAAGAGCCACTTCAACAATTTAATCATGGTCTTCTCCTACTGACCACCAAAGAAAAGAAAAAGAAATAAAAACTATTTACACGGGAAAGCTCCCAACAAACAAAAGAAGAACGGGAAATATTTTTGGGTTTTCTGTTTTAATTACTACGGCAAAGAAATAAACTCCTACTAATTTGTTTTTGTTTTTCTTAAGGTTTATTAAACACACAAGAAGAAAGCAGGAAAAAGAAAATAAACTAGCATGGATATTACAGTGAAAGAGTATGAACACCGACATCTAGCAATTAGTGTGTGTGAACATGAATGTAATATCAGTGAGAAATACGTACTCCCCCAAGCTTAGGCTTTTGGCCTAAGTTGGTCTATTGCCAGGGATGGCCTAGCGGATACCCGTAGGTGAAGCTGGGGTCATACTGTGATGCAGCGGCCATAGCCTCCTGAGCTGCAGTGTAGCATCTAGCTGCCTCCGCTCTCCTCTCGTATTCATCTGCCTCCTCTCTTGGTAATAACATATCTTCCTTTTGTCTGAAAATCAAAGAAGGCAGGAGCAGGAAGAGCAATATGGACTACATGACGTTTGTTAAAGATTAGTCGATACTGGAGAGGTGGATCTGTCCTCTCAACAAACCGGTGAGAAACCATAGAATCAAAATATAAATAAGAAGGAGGTAACTCCATATCACCCTCACGAATGTCTATCTCAAGAAAATTAGCTAAGCGGGTTGCATAAATTCCTCCAAAGAAATCCCCGTTATGCCTATTCTGATGCAACCTGCGAGCTACGATGGCTCCCATATGATAAGATTGGTCTCCTAACACAGCACTTCTGAGAATGCTGAGATCAGGAGCACATAAGTGACATACTTCATCCTTAGCATTAATACATCTACCTATAAAGAGAGCAAAATAATGTATAGAGGGAAAATGAATGCTCCCTAAAGTGGCTTGTGTTATGTCTCTAGATTCCCCCACAGTTATTTTAGCAAGAAAGTCTCTATATTCAGATTTAGGGGGATCCCTGACATTACCCCATGATGGAAACTTGCAAGCAGAGGTGAAATCCTCTAAGTCCATGGTATAAGATTTATCATAAAGGTCAAACATGACTGAAGGAGAATTACGCGAAGATGAAAACTCAAACCTCCTCACAAATGAACTTGTGAGATCATGATACTGGGGGCATTTGTCAGCTTCAAAGTCCTCAAGCCCGGCGTTGCGCAAATATGCGCTAAATTCTTCTTTGATTCCTGCTTGATTCATAAAATTTTCCGACGGCCATTCACAGGGCCTCACAGGAGCATCTCTTGGTGGTTCCTCGTCAGCATCACGTATTGCAAGCCTGGGACTTTGTTTCCTTGAAGGGCCACCTTGGAACATCCTCCTAAACATATTGCTTCCTCTGAGAAATTTCTGAAATTTTTAGTAACTTCAAATAAAAGTGAACCAACTTCAATAAAATTGATAGCAACAACTCCTACAAGTGCCTAGAGCCTATATACAACATTGGAACTACTTGGAACCATATAAATTTGACATGCAAGCTCAAGAACATGGTCACCTATGCAGCACAAATTTGCAATGAATAAAGCACTAGAACAAAAACTAATTGGACCAATGGAGGAGTCACATACCAAGGAACAATCTCCCCAAGCAGTTTTGCGAGAGGTGCTTTGAGCAAGGAGATCGAAAATCACAGCAACGGGAGTTGGAACTCGTGCTTGAGTTGGTTTTTTGTGTTTGTGTGAGACAGAGGAAGAAGATGGGTGCAGGAATAAGTGGAGGAGGGCCACCGTGGGCCCATGAGGCAGGGGGCGCGCCCAGGGGGTAGGGCGCGCCCTCCACCCTCGTGGCCAGGTGGCAGCTCCCCCCGCGGTGATTTTTGCACAGTAAATTCTTAAATATTCCCGAAAAAATCATATAAAATTGGCATGGCATTCTGAGGACTTTTATTTTCGGGATATTTTTATATTGAGCGGATAAGTCAGGAGACAGACAGAAAAATACTATTTTACTTTATTTCTACTAAACAAAAGAAAATATAAAGAGGGTACAGAAGGTTGTGCTTCTAGTTTCATCCATCTCGTGATCATCAAAATGAATCCACTAACAAGGTTGATCAAGTCTTGTTAACGAGCTCATTCCGATTAACACGGAACCGGAGAAATTTTGAATAGCACTAAGTTACCTCAACGGGGATATGAAATCCCCAACCATAAGTATATCATACTTTTTCTTGACAATAGGGAGAGGAAATTCAAATCCTCCAAATATAATCGATGGAATTTTTCCAATGGAGTTGATACTATAAACTTGAGGTTGTTTCCTCGGAAAGTGTACCGTGTGTTCATTGCCATTAACATGAAAAGTGACATTGCCTTTGTTGCAATCAATAACAGCCCCTGCAGTATTAAGGAAAGGTCTTCCAAGAATAATAGACATACTATCATCCTCAGGAATATCAAGAATAACAAAGTCCGTTAAAATAGTAACGTTTGCAACCACAACAGGCACATCCTCACAAATACCGACAGGTATAGCAGTTGATTTATCAGCCATTTGCAAAGATATTTCAGTAGGTGTCAACTTATTCAAGTCAAGTCTACGATATAAAGAGAGAGGCATAACACTAACACCGGCTCCAAGATCACATAAAGCAGTTTTAACATAATTTCTCTTAATGGAGCATGGTATAGTAGGTACTCCGGGATCTCCAAGTTTCTTTGGTATTCCACCCTTAAAAGTATAATTAGCAAGCATGGTGGAAATTTCAGCTTCAGGTATCTTTCTTTTATTAGTAATAATATCCTTCATATACTTAGAATAAGGATTTGTTTTGAGCACATCAGTTAATCGCATACGCAAAAAGATAGGTCTAATCATTTCAGCAAAGCGCTCAAAATCCTCATCATCCTTTTTCTTGGATGGTTTCGGGGAAAAGGCATGGGTTTCTGAACCCATGGTTCCCTTTCTTTACCATGTTTCCTAGCAACAAAATCTCTTTTATCATAACGTTGATTCTTTGATTGTGGGTTATCAAGATCAACAGCAGGTTCAACTTCTACATCATTATCATTACTAGGTTGAGAATCAACATGAACATTATCATTAACATTATCACTAGGTTCATGTTCATCACCTGATTGTGTTTCAGCATCAGAAATAGAAATATCATTTGGATTCTCAGGTGGCTCAGCAATAGGTTCACTAGAAGTTTGCAAAGTCCTATCATTTTTCTTTTTCTTCTTTCTAGAAGAACTAGGTACATCAATATCATTTCTCTGAGAATCTTGCTCGATTCTCTTAGGGTGGCCTTCAGGATACAAAGGTTCCTGAGTCATTCTACCGGTTCTAGTAGCCACTCTAACAGCATAATCATTTTTCTTACTATTCATTTCATCAAGCGCTTCTTTCTGAGCTTTAAGTACTTGTTCTACTTGAGTGGTAACCATAGAAGCATGTTTGCTAACAAGTTTAAGTTCACCTCTAATATCAGCCATATAATCACCCAAGCGTTTAATCATATAAGCATCTTGTTTTAATTGTCTACCAAAATAAGCATTAAAGTCATCTTGCTTAAACATAAAGTTATCAAACTCATCCAAGCACTGACTAGCAATTTTAGTAGGAGGGACTTCAGCTTTATCATATCTATAGAGAGAATTTACCTTTACTACCTGTGTCGGGATATCGGGAGGTTCTTCAGTAAATAAGTAATTGAGATCATATACTTCTTCAACAGGCGGTAAATTAAGACCGTGTATTTCTTCAATAGGAGGTAAATTCTTAACATCTTCGGCTTTAATACCTTTTTCTTTCATAGATTTCTTTGCCTCTTGCATATCTTCGGGACTAAGAAATAGAACACCTCTCTTCTTCGGAGTTGGTTTAGGAATAGGCTCAGTAATTGGCTCAGGAACTGGCTCAGGAGGTATCTCGGGAGGTGCCCAATTATTTTCATTAGCCAACATATTATTCAATAGAATTTCAGCGTCATCCGGTGTTCTTTCCCTGAAAAGAGAACCAGCACAACTATCCAGGTAATCTCTGGAAGCATCAGTTAGTCCATTATAAAAGATATCAAATATTTCAGGTTTCTTAAGAGGATGATCAGGCAAAGCATTAAGTAACTTGAGAAGCCTCCCCCAAGCTTGTGGGAGACTCTCTTCTTCAATTTGCACAAAATTGTATATTTCCCTCAAAGCAGCTTGTTTCTTATGAGCAGGGAAATATTTAGCAGAGAAGTAATAAATCATATCCTGGGGACTTTGCACACAACCAGGATCAAGAGAATTATACCATATCTTAGCATCACCCTTTAACGAGAACGGAAATATTTTGAGTAAATAAAGATAGCGCGATCTCTCATTATTAGTAAACAGGGCAGCTATATCATTCAACTTAGTAAGATGTGCCACAACAGTTTCAGATTCATAGCCATAGAAAGGATCAGATTCAACCAAAGTAATTATATCGGGATCAACAGAAAAATCATAATAGTCCTGATCAGGAACACAGATAGGTGAAGTAGCAAAAGCAGGGTCGGGTTTCATTCTACCTCTAAAAGATTCTTTACTCCATTTAATTAGTAACCTCTTAAGTTCACGTCTATCCTGGCAAGCAAAAATAGCTGCAGAAGATTCAGCATCAAAAAGATAACCCTCAGGAATAGCAGGCATAGGTTCATCGTCACTAACATCATCGTGTTCAGGTTCAATAATTTCTCTTTCTCTAGACCTAGCAATTTGCTCATCAAGATATTCACCAAGTGGCACAGTAGTATCAAGCATAGAAGTAGTTTCATCACAAGTATCATGCATGGCAGAAGTGGCATCATCAATAACATGCGACATATCAGAATTCATAGCGGTAACAGGTTTAGGCGTCGCAAGCTTACTTATAACAGAAGGAGAATCTAGTGCAGAGCTAGATGGCAGTTCCTTACCTCCCCTCGTAGTTGAGGGAAAATCTTGGTCTTAGCGTCTTTCAAGTTCTTCATAGTGTCCAGCAGATATAAATCCCAAGTGACTCAAAGAATAGAGCTATGCTCCCCGGCAACGGCGCCAGAAAAAGGTCTTGATAACCCACAAGTATAGGGGATCGCAACAGTTTTCGAGGGTAGAGTATTCAACCCAAATTTGTTGATTCGACACAAGGGGAGCCAAAGAATATTCTCAAGTATTAGCAGCTGAGTTGTCAATTCAACCACACCTGGAAACTTAGTATCTGCAGCAAAGTGTTTAGTAGCAAAGTAATATGATAGTGGTGGTAACGGTAACAAAAGTAAAGACAACAAAAGTAATGTTTTTGGTATTTTGTAGTGATTGTAACAGTAGCAACGGAAAAGTAAATAAGCGAGAACTAGTATATGGAAAACTCGTAGGCACCGGATCAATGATTGATAATTATGCCGGATGTGGTTCATCATGTAACAGTCATAACATAGGGTGACACAGAACTAGCTCCAGTTCATCAATGTAATGTAGGCATGTATTCCGAATATAGTCATACGTGCTTATGGAAAAGAACTTGCATGACATCTTTTGTCCTACCCTCCCGTGGCAGCGATGTCCTATTGGAAACTAAGGGATATTAAGGCCTCCTTTTAATAGAGAACCGGAACAAAGCATTAGCACTTATTGAATACATGAACTCCTCAAACTATGGTCATCACCGGGAGTGGTTCCGATTATTGTCACTTCGGGGTTGCCGGATCATAACACATAGTAGGTGACTATAGACTTGCAAGATAGGATCAAGAACTCACATATATTCATGAAAACATAATAGGTTCAGATCTGAAATCATGGCACTCGGGCCCTAGTGACAAGCATTAAGCATAGCAAAGTCATAGCAACATCAATCTCAGAACATAGTGGATACTAGGGATCAAACCCTAACAAAACTAACTCGATTACATGATAAATCTCATCCAACCCATCACCGTCCAGCAAGCCTACGATGGAATTACTCACGCACGGCGGTGAGCATCATGAAATTGGTGATGGAGGATGGTTGATGATGACGACGGTGACGAATTCCCCTCTCCGGAGCCCCGAACGGACTCCAGATCAGCCCTCCCGAGAGAGATTAGGACTTGGCGGCGGCTCCGTATCGTAAAACACGATGATTTCTTCTCTCTGATTTTTTTCTCCCCGAAGGCCAATATATGGAGTTGGAGTTGGAGTCGGAGGGCCACCAGGGGGCCCACGAGGTAGGGGGGCGCGCCCCCCACCCTTGTGGATAGGGTGTGGGCCCACTGGTCTTCATCTTTTGTGAGGATTTTTCTTTATTTTTTCTAAGGTGTTCCGTGGAGTTTCAGGACATTTCGAGAATCTTTATTTTCTGCACAAAAACAACACCATGGCAATTCTGCTGAAAACAGCGTCAGTCCGGGTTAGTTCCATTCAAATCATACAAGTTAGAGTCCAAAACAAGGGCAAGAGTGTTTGGAAAAGTAGATACGACGGAGACGTATCAGCAGGCAGGCAATTCTGGGTACCCCCGTTCCCAGAACACCGACAAGCGCATTAAACCAAAGTGCGCTACTGCTAGGTAGCTTAGCAGCAGCGCCTTTACCTATAGCACGCTACTGCTAAAACTAGCTATCTCCCACCACCCACGCCCTCTATCCAATCCACGCTCACACTCACACTCACTCCATCTCCCCCTCAACCCCCCCCCCCCGCGCCGGTCCTCCCCTGTCGGCCGCCATCGCCCCCGCCAGCCGCCGTCGCCTACCCCTCTTCCCTCTGCGCCGTTGTCACCTCCTCCTCCTCGCTGGACTCGGTACCGCCCTCCTCTTCCGTCCTCCCTCGACTTGTCACGAGCCGGCCTCTCCTTGCTCTGCCCTTCCTCCTCCGTCCTACTCTCTCCTCCCTCCTCAAGTTGCCCCTCCTTCTCCCTCCTCCCTCCTTCATCCACAACCCCTCCTCACTGCTACATTTTGATTTAGTAGGCTAGTTCATATGCAACATTTTGATTTAGTTCATATGATTTAGTTGATTTAGTAGGCTAGTTTATCTAGTTGATTTAGAACGTTTTGATTTATTTGATTTAGTATGCAAGTTGATTTAGTAGGCTAGTTCATTTAGTTGATTTATAGAACATTTTGATTTAGTTCATATGATTTAGTTGATTTAGTAGGCTAGTTGATTTAGTTCATATGCAACATTTTGATTTACTTCATATGATTTAGTTGATTTAGTAGGCTAGTTGATTTAGTTCATATGCAACATTTTGATTTAGTTCATATGATTTAGTTGATTTAGAACATTTCGATTTAGTTGATTTAGTATGCAAGTTGATTTAGTAGGCTAGTTAATTTAGTTGATTTAGCAGGCAAGTTGATTTAATAAGCTAGTTGATTTAGTTGATTTATAGAACTATTTTTCTATCATGTGATCCTTTGCTCATATTGCTTTAGGAAAATGGTGCCACCACCACCACCATGTCAATTGTGCAAGTCAAGGTGCGCCAGCAGCCTTGCAACTGGCAAGCTGCTCGACATCTACTTCTAGTCGAGTTTTCATCATGTGCCATTAAGAAGTTATATGAAATGTAACAACTATTTTATTTTTAGTGTTGGCATTACTGCATTGTGTCATTTTTCTTTTTTACACAAATCGCCCCATGCAATGTGAGGTTGAAATTCAACAAGCTGACGGGAGATACTGTGACATTTGAGGCTCCTGGGGGGCGTACACTATGGAGGTCGAGAAAGGACGCAATATGTCGCAGATTGGAGGAGATGGATGGGCCTGTTTCCTCGCCCGCATGCATCTTACTGGTGGTGAGTTGATCAGCTTCTCCTTCAGAGCAGAAAGACCCAAGCTGGCTGTCATTTATATCAACCTGGTGGAAGATGATGAAGATGACGAAGATGATGAAGATAATGAGGACCCACTCGATGAAGATGATGAGGACCCACTCGATGAAGATGATGAGGACCCACTTCATGAAGCCATCGTAGCTCAAAGAATGAGACTGAGCGAGGAGGAGGTGTGCAACCTATGGGACATAATTCCGCCACGTGTTGACTTTGTCGGGGTGCCATTCGTGACCCGCCTGACAAGTACCATGGTCGATCGACATGATATTGAAACGCCCCGGATTCGATGCGCCAGGTGTCTGCCAGTTATTCGCCGTAGTTGCCATGTCATTTGCTTGCGTGTTGCATTTTTCCATGTCATCATCTGCATTTCATCCGCATGTTTTTCAAAACTTGCATCCATTCGGGTTCTCCCGGTTCTCTCCGTTGTCCGTTCGGAGTCCAGACCTCTCGCGGGCGCCCGTCGCCCCACTCAGACCTTGTTTTCGTGAGTGGGTTAAAAACGTTCTCGGAATGGACCGAGGTTTGCCAAGTGGCCTTGGTATAGCACCGGTAGACCGCCTGTCAAGTTTCGTGCCATTTGGAGGTCGTTTGATACTCCTACGGTTAACCGGGTAACCCTAAAAGCCTTCTTTGTGTTGCAGCCCAACACCCCTCCAAAGTGGACCAAAACCCATCCAAGCCCCCTCCATGCTCTCGTCCATTCGATCACGATCGTGTGGGCGAAAACCGCACCTCATTTGGAGTCTCCTAGCTCCCTCTACATATATAAACACCTCCCCCGTCCAAATCGCAGCCCTAACCCTAGATCCACCTCCCCTCTCCGCGCCGGACGTGTCCGCCGCCACCGCCCGACCAACCCGTGCGCGCCACATGGCCCGCCGCCATCCCTCCGCCGCCGCGGCCCGCGGAGCCCATCCGGGGCCTGCGCGGGCCCGATCCCGTGCCCGCTGGCCCGCGCGCTCCTCCAGGCCACGCCCGCCCGCGCGCCGCCGGCCAGCCGCCGCCCACGCGCGCCGCCCCGCGCCTCCCTCCGAGCGCCGCCGCCGGAGTGCACCGCGCTGCTGCCTCGACCTCCGCCGCCCGCCGCCGGAGACCTTGTCGCCGCCTCCGCCACCTCGCCCATCGCTGCCCCGACGGAGCAGCCCGAGCACCGCTCGCCTCCGCCGCGGATCCCGCCGGCTCCGCCCTTCTCTGCCCTCGCCGGTGCCCCACCTGAGCTTTGCTCCTCTACGCCGCCCGCGCCCGCATGTCCCTCGCCGCCGAGCCCTCTGGCTTCCGGCGCCGCCCCGCCGCCGCGTCCCCTCGCCGAAGTGCGCCGCGCGGCCGCCTCCGCCCACGCTGTCCATCGCTGGAGTTCGCGTAGTCCAGATCTGTGTCGACGTGGATCAGATCCACCAGCACACCGAACCAAACGGCCGCCCCGTCCTCGGATCTGCTCGTTCTGGGTCTGCCCCGTCCAACTTTCCCCGAGGTCCAATTTTCACCAAGTCCTCGGATCTGCAGCATTTGCATGCCATGTTCATAGCATCATATCTCCTTGCATATAGCTCCGTTTTGTGCGTGTAACATATCAAAGTGTTCACCATGAGATGCTCTACATTTTATTCCATTGTGCCATGTTTTTTTGAGTCCATCTTGATGCCCGAATCGTCGTTGCAAGAGTGCTATATGATGTTAATCTGCTGAAACTGTCAGAACTTGATGATTTGTCACTTTTGTTGCATTTGATGTGTGCATCCTATGAGTATGAGCTCTACATGTGTTTTGAACTACATCATGC
The DNA here is from genome assembly GCF_018294505.1 of Triticum aestivum. Lineage (NCBI taxonomy): Eukaryota > Viridiplantae > Streptophyta > Magnoliopsida > Poales > Poaceae > Triticum > Triticum aestivum. The sequence goes on along the minus strand of NC_057807.1, from coordinate 572,887,812 downwards.
CATCTTCACAGAGGTGCAATCCATGTATTCTTGTGAGTCTTGTACTGAGTACATCAAGCTTGTTAAGTAGGATACTTGATGTTGCTGTTTTGCTAGGCTGAATCTGCTATATCATGATGCTATGTAAACCTGCTGCTACAAGTCATTCTATGCATAATCTGGAGATGTTCACTAAGGATGTTTTGTTATGCATGTCATACTATATTCATCCATGCCCCTGGTTACATTTATAGCCTGCTAGCTTGTTGTAATCTTGCTCTCAAATTGCTAAATAATGTTGCTGTCAGCCTGTTAACATTAAGTTCAGTTTTGCCATGTGCTTTGCTAGTGATCCATGCATCCTATGAACTTGCAATTGCCATGCTTAGCTTCATAAACATGTCTTCTTATTGTTGGTTGCCTTGTCATACCATGTATTGCTCTGTGGTGAGTGGTACAAGCTCACCAACATGCCTACTTATCGTTGATCCTGCCATGTTTGAATCTGTCATATAATTTGCCATGTTTACATGGGTGCCATCATATCTTCTGGTCATTTTTGGCTCATGGTCAGTAAATGACTTTTGTTCTATGCTTTTAGTAGTATCATGCCATGCCTTTTTTTCCATGATAAGTTCTTGTAGCATGTTGTTTGATAGCTCGAAACATTGCAACCTGATGTTATTAATGCAAAGTCTAAAACTATTATTATTTGCAATCTTGCCATGTCTTTTTGAGCATGTTCTAGTGATTTCTGGAGATACCTCAGTGTTCATGTTTTGTTATGCTTTACCTGTACATCATGTCCATGCCTTTTGTTCTTATGGTGAGATGTTGTACCATATTGTTTTGATGCTTGCAATATGCCTAGTTGCTGTTTTGGACAGATTGTTGTCATAACTTGTATAGTATATGTGTGGAACCGTTGCTCCGTTTTGAGTGTGCTCTATATGAAACTTGCTTGATTTTGCATGTAGTTTCATATTATCATGTTGCATCCTTGTTTTGAGGTGTTTTCTTGATGTTTGTATGCATTTTGCATCAATGCCATGTTTAACTTGTTTTGCTCATATCTTCTAGGCCGTAGCTCCGAACTAAATGAACTTTATATGTAACTTGACTAGAATCTCGTGTAGATCATCTTGGTGCATCTTAACTTGCTGTTTAACAACTTGAACATAAGATTATTCAGATCTGGACCAATTTCTAAATTTGCATATGAGGATGAACCGGATTTGTTATATGTTGTTTCCGGCCTCATTTAAACTTGCCTTGATGTGTTGCTCTTGTTTGCATCATCTCTTTCCATGAGTAGCTTCATGTAGCTTTGTCATGCTTCATGCTTGGTTGTGCATCATGTCATGTATATGTGTGGTTTGTTTACCATGTTGTGTGCTTCTTTTCGATAGTTCCCATTTCGTTGCGATCGTGAGGATTCGTTCGTCTACGCTTTGTTCGTCTTCGTGGCTTCATCTTATTCATGGACTCATTCTTCTTCCTTGCGGGATTTCAGACAAGATGACCGTTACTCTGGATCTCACTACTATCATTTCTTTGCTAGTTGCTTCGTTCTATCGCTATGCTGCGCTACCTATCACCTGTTCTTCAAGCCTCTCAAATTGCCATGTCAGCCTCTAACCTTTTCACCCTTCCTAGCAAACCGTTGCTTGGCTATGTTACCGCTTTGCTCAACCCCTCTTATAGCGTTGTTAGTTGCAGGTGAAGTTGAAGATTGCTCCATGGTGGATAGGATTTTTGTTGGGATATCACAATATCTCTTATTTAATTAACGCATCTATATACTTGGTAAAGGGTGGAAGACTCGGCCTTATGCCTGGTGTTTTGTTCCACTCTTTCCGCCCTAGTTTCCGTCATACTGGTGTTATGTTCCCGGATTTTGCATTCCTTACGCGGTTGGGTGATTTATGGGACCCCTTGACAGTTTGCTTTCAATAAAACTCCTCTAGCAAGGCCCAACATTGGTTTTACCATTTGCCTCACCTACCCTTTTTTCCCTTGGGTTTCCAGAGCCCGAGGGTCATCTTTATTTTAGCCCCCCGGGCTAATGCTTGTCTAAGTGTTGGTCCAAACCGAGCGATGTCCGGCGCCCCTTGGGCAACCAGGGTCTATGCCAACCCGTCGTCTGGCTCATCCGGTGTGCCCTGAGAACGAGATATGTGCAGCTCCTATCGGGATTTGTCGGCACATCCGGGCGGCTTTGCTGGTCTTGTTTTACCATTGTCAAAATGTCTTGTAACCGGGATTCTGAGTCTGGTCGGGTCTTCCTGGGAGAAGGAATATCCTTCATTGATCACGAGAGCTTATCATGGGAGAAGTTGGGACACCCCTGCAGGGTATTATCTTTCGAAAGCCATGCCCGCGGTTATGCGGCAGATGGAAATTTGTTAATGTCTGGTTGTAGATAACTTGACACCAGATCCGAATTAAAACGCATCAACCGCGTGTGTAGCCGTGATGGTCTCTTTTCAGCGGAGTCCGGGAAGTGAACACGGTTTTGGGTTATGTTTGACGTAAGTAGGAGTTCAGGATCACCTCTTGATCATTGCTAGCTTCATGACCGTACCGTTTGCTCTCTTCTCGCTCTCATTTGCGTATGTTAGCCACCATATATGCTTAGTCGCTGCTGCAACCTCACCACTTTACCCCTTCCTTTCCCATTGAGCTTTGCTATTCTTGATACCCATGGTAATGGGATTGCTGAGTCCTCGTGGCTCACAGATTACTACAACAACAGTTGCAGGTACAGGTTATGCGATGATCTTGACGCGAGAGCGATGTTACTTGTTTGGAGTGCTTCTTTTGCTTCTTCTTCGATCAGGGGATAGGTTCCAGGTCGGTAGCTTGGGCTAGCAGGGTGGATGTCGTTTGAGTTTCTGTTTGTGTTTCATCCGTAGTCTGATGATGCTATTATGTATTGTGATGTTGTATTCGTGTGGCATTCTATGCCTCTTGTATGTATCCCCATCTATTATGTAATGTTGATGTAATGATATCCACCTTGCAAAAGCGTTTCAATATGCGGTTCTATCCTTGGTGGGACCTTCGAGTCTCTTTAGGATAGTATCGCATATTGGGCGTGACAAGTTGGTATCAGAGCCTCGACCGACCCTAGGAGCCCCCTTGATTGATCGTGTAGTTTGGCCGTTGTAGAGTCTAGAAGAAAACTTTTTCGGAGTCTAGTTATATCGGAGAGTAGGAATTATTTTTACTCCCCAGCCCCTTCGTCGCTCTGGTCAGGAATCTTGACGTAGATGTTTTGAGTTACTCCTCTTCACCTTCAAATCTTTCTTTAGGATCACGCAGTTGGATTTTCGGTCGTTGGCTCTCATCTCTTTTCATCCGGTGCATTTCTCGTCAAGTTGACTCGAGCCTCTTCATCTTTGCAAGATCAATCCTTAGTTTTTTTAATGAAGTTGTCTTTCCGTCCTCAGCTGTTTTCTTTTCCCACCCGCCCACCCTTCTTCTTCTTGGAATCGGAGTCCGTAATCGAGTATCCATCCTACTCGTGCGAAGTCTTTGCTTTCTTTCCTCAATTATTTCAACCGGTGTTTTCTCTTCAAGATATTCATTGGTTCTCCCTTCCAGGTGCCTTTGTTTTTCCCGCCCTCCCACCCTTTTGTTCCCGGAGTCTGAGCCTCTATTCGAGAAGCCATTTCATTCGTGTGGAGCCTCTTCAGTCTTTCGTCAATTGTTCCAACCGGTGAATTCTCTTTTGTTTGGCATTCTTCATCTCTTTTTCGGTGGACTCAATTCAAGTTTTTCGGTTGATCATATTCTTTTCCTCGGCTCAAATGTTTCCCCTTGCTCGTTCGCCTCTCACCAGTTTATCCTTCCGGAGTGTTCAAGACATCTCAGGAGATTCGTCAGTGTTTCAATTAATTCAAGGTTGTCACCTCATTCAAATATTTCAATCATTCCGGTGCATCATCTACCTCTTTAACATCCCTTTCCAACGGTGTTTTTTCTCTTTAGTGGCCCTAACCCACAGGTCTTTTCCCAGGATCTTACCTGACTCTTCTAATTCCCCGGAGTTATTCTCAATTCTTTTCAAAGTGTGGCGTAAGAATGGATTCCATCAGTCACATGCCTTCTCCAAGATCTCGTTCAAATTCTTTTCATTGTTAGCTCAACCTCTTCGCTTTTCATTCTACCAGAGTACCTCAGTAATTTTGGTGGTGTTTCTCGTCGTCATTTGAAGACCGAAGAAGAATTTCTCTTAAATCTTGTCCATTCTCTCGAAGTTTCGTGGTTCTAGCTTCATGCTATCCTCTCGAATTATTCTGTTTGTCAGAGATTCTTTTCATCCATCCGGAGTATTTCAGGAGTTATTTTTGTCGTCTCGATCATCCGGAGGCCATCTTTTCAGAATATCTCTCCGTTCTAAGTTTTTTCAAAATTCATTCTCCAATTATTCCATATTCGTGCCCCTTCGTTCGTCTTAATATTCTTCCGGTGCTTTGTTCAAGTATTCTTCAATCAGTTCACGATCTCTTTGTTCTTTTGCATCTAAATCCCCCTCAAGCATATTCGTTCTTCTAATTCTTCCCGGTGATTCATTCTCTTTCATCAGTCATTTTGAATTCTTATGGTGGTTCCTTCAGATTCTTTTTCCTTTGATTATCATATCAATCCATTCATTCATTCCAATCTACCGGTGGTTCATGAAGACTTTCTCAAGTTTTGCACCATATACCCCCCCCCCCCTTAATCCTTTTCAAGAAGAATAAGTGGTATGCAAAATCCTTTCCTTGTCATCCATTTAATTTGATGAAGGATAAGCATGCAATAAATCTTATTCTTATTTCATCCAAGTGAGTAATCCCTTCCTTCGGAGTTTGTTCTTGATGAATAAATTCTATTTCCAGGTGCTTTCATCTTTTCTTTTCCGGAGTTCAAATTTCCTCGGCCATTTCGTCGGAACCTCCATATAAATCACTACAAGGCTTTAATCTTATTCTTTTCATCTTTCATTCTATCTCATCATCCTTTTTGTCAACGGAGTTCTTCATGGTGGTTCTTCATGATTTAATTCATTCTTCAAGAGTTCATCAAGATCTTGTTGGTGGAGTTCAAGTATTATCCTTCTTGCATCTCAAAGTGCAATTTATTCTCCATATTCTTTTGGAATGGAGTTTTGCATTTGTTCGTTCTTCTCAGCTATCCAATCATTTCCGTTTGTGGTCGGTTATCAACTTATGATCTTGAGATGTTACTATAAGTCCACAACAAGCCTTTTCTTTTCGTTGTTGATTTTCTCAACAACTCCGTTCAACCCTTCCTTCTAAGTTCATTTCATTCCATTCTTTTAATTCTTCCAGAGGCATTGCATTGTTTATCTCATCAAGTGCCATCGCGTCTTGTGAAGCTCGTGTTCTATTCCTCCGTGTTTTAGACGGAGTGCTGCCTAAATCCTTTCAGTCTTATTCGTTTCTTATCTTGTTCTAACAGGAGTGGTTTCATAGTCTATCTGATTCTGTGAGCTTTCGATTCTCGTCGTTCCTCTCTTCTTCTCGAGTGCTCTCAATTCTTTGCTTCTTCTCTTGAGTTATTATTCTACCTCATTCCCTTTTTCCCCCGTCTCGGTCCTGAGATCTCGGGACGAGATCTCTTGTTAGTGGAGGAGTGTTGTAACGCCACGGATTCGATGCGCCAGGTGTCTTCCAGTTATTCACAGTAGTTGCCATGTCATTTGCTTGTGTGTTGAATTTTGCCATGTCATCATCTGCATTTCATCCGCATGTTTTTCAAAACTTGCATCCGTTCTGGTTCTCCCGGTTCTCTCTGTTGTCCGTTCGGAGTCCAGACCTCTCGCGCGCGCCCGTCGCCCCTCTCAGACCTTGTTTTCGTGAGCGGGTTAAAAACATTCTCGAAATGGACCGAGGTCGTTTGATACTCCTACGGTTAACCGGGTAACCGTAAAAGCCCTCTTTGTGTTGCAGCCCAACACCCCTCCAAAGTGGCCCAAAACCCATCCAAACCCCCTCCATGCTCTCGGTCGTTCAATCACGATCGTGTGGGTGAAAACCGCACCTCATTTGGAGTCTCCTAGCTCCCTCTACCTATATAAACACCTCCCCCGTCCAAATCGCAGCCCTAACCCTAGATCCACCTCCCCTCTCCGCGCCGGACACATCCGCTGGCGCCGGACGTGTCCGCCGCCACCGCCCGACCAACCCGTGCGCGCCACGTGGCCCGCCGCCGTCCTCCGCCACCGCGGCCCGCGGAGAACATCCGGGGCCCGCGCGGGCCCGATCCCGTGCCCGCTCACCCACGCGCTCCTCCAGGCCGCGCCCGCCCGCACGCCGCCGGCAGGGCGCCGCTCGCGCGCGCCGCCCCGCGCCTCCCTCCGAGCACCGCCGCCGGAGTGCGCCGCGCCGCCGCCTCGACCTCCGCCGCCCGCCCCGGAGAACCTCGTCGCCGCCTCCACCACCTCGCCCGTCGCTGCCCCGCCAGAGCAGCCCGAGCCCCGCTCGCCCTCCACCGCGGATCCCGCGGCGCCGCCCTTCTCTACCCTCGCCGGCGCCCACCGGAGCTTTGCTCCTCCGCGCCGCCCGCGCCCGCGTGTCCCCCGCCGCCGAGCCCTCCGGCTTCACGCCGCCGCCGTCCCCTCGCCGGAGTGCGCTGCGCGGTCGCCTCCGCCCACGCCGTCCATCGCCGGAGTGCGCTGCGCGGTCGCCTCCGCCCACGCCGTCCATCGCCGGAGTTTGCGCCGTCCAGATCCATGTCGGCGTGGATCAGATCCACCAGCACACCGAACCAAACGGCCGCCCCGACCCCGGATCCGCTCGTCCCGGGTCCGCCCCGTCCAACTTTCCCCGAGGTCCAATTTTCACTAAGTCCCCGGATCTGCAGCATTTTCATGTCATGTTCATAGCATCATATCTCGTTACATATAGCTCCGTTTTGTGCATGTAATACATCAAAGTGTTCACCATGAGATTCTCTACATTTCATTACATTGTGCGATGTATTTTTGAGTCCATCTTGATGCCCAAATCATTGTTGAAAGAGTGCTATATGATGTTAATCTGCTGAAACTGTCAGAACTTGATGATTTCTCATTTTTGTTGCATTTGATGTGTGCATCCTATGAGCATGAGCTCTACATGTGTTTTGAACTACATCATGCCATCTTCACAGAGGTGCAATCCATGTATTTTTGTGAGTCTTTTACTGAGTGCATCAAGCTTGTTAAGTAGGATACTTGTTGTTACTGTTTTGCTAGGCTGAATCTGCTATATCATGATGCTATGTAAACCTGTTGCTACAACTCATTCTATGCATAATCTGGAGATGTTCACTAAGGATGTTTTATTATGAATGTCATGCTCAATCCATCCAATCCCCTGGTTACATTTACAGCCTGCTGTAGCTTGTTGTAATCTTGCTCTCAAATTGCTAAATAATGTTGCTGTCACTCTATTAACATTAAGTTCAGTTTTGCCATGTGCTTTGCTAGTGATCCATGCATCCTATGAAGTTGTAATTGACATGCTTAGCTTCATAAACATGTTATCTTATTGTTGGTTGCCTTGTCATTCCATGTATTGCTCTGTGGTGAGTGGTACAAGCTCACCAACATGCCTACTTATCGTTGATCCTGCCATGTTTGAATCTGTCATATAATTTGCCATGTTTACATGGGTGCCATCATATCTTCTGGTCCTTTTTGGCTCATGGTCAGTAAATGACTTTTGTTCTATGCTTTTAGTAGTATCATGCCATGCCTTTTTTATCCATGATAAGTTCCTGTAGCATGTTGTTTGATAGCTCGAAACATTGCAACCTGATGTTATTTCTGCAAAGTCTGAAACTGTTATTATTTGCAATCTTGCCATGTCTTTTTGAGCATGTTCTAGTGATTTCTGGAGATATCTCAGTGTCCATCTTTTGTTATGCTTTACCTGTACGTCATGTCCATGCCTTTTGTTCTTATGGTGAGATGCTGTAGCATATTGTTTTGATGCTTGCAATATGCCTAGTTGCTGTTTTGGACAGATTGTCTTATAACTTGTATAGTGTGTATGTGTTGAACCGTTGCTCCGTTTTGAGTGTGCTCTATATGAAACTTGCTTGATTTTGAATGTAGTTTCATATTATCATGTTGCATCCTTGTTTTGAGGTGTTTGCTTGATGTTTGTATGCATTTTGCATCAATGCCATGTTTAACTTGTTTTGCTCATATCTTCTAGGCCGTAGCTCCGAACTAAATGAACTTTATATGTAACTTGACTAGAATCTCGTGTAGATCATCTTGGTGCATCTTAACTTGCTGTTTAACAACTTGAACATAAGGTTTATTCAGATCTGGACCAATTTCGAAATTTGCATATGAGGACTTACCGGAATTGTTATATGTTGTTTCCGGCCTCATTTAAACTTGCCTTGATGTGTTGCTCTTGTTTGCATCATCTCTTGCCATGAGTAGCTTCATGTAGCTTTGTCATGCATCATGCTTGGTTGTGCATCATGTCATGTATATGTGTGGTGTGTTTACCATGTTGTGTGCTTCTTCTCGATAGTTCCCGTTTCGTTGCGATCGTGAGGATTCGTTCGTCTACGCTTGGTTCGTCTTCGTGGCTTCATCTTCTTCATGGACTCGTTCTTCTTCCTTGCGGGATTTCAGGCAAGATGACCGCTACCCTGGATCTCACTACTATCATTGCTATGCTAGTTGCTTCGTTCTATCGCTATGCTGCGCTACCTATCACTTGTTCTTCAAGCCTCCCAAATTGCCATGTCAGCCTCTAACCTTTTCACCCTTCCTAGCAAACCGTTGCTTGGCTATGTTACCGCTTTGCTCAGCCCCTCTTATAGCGTTGTTAGTTGCAGGTGAAGTTGAAGATTGCTCCATGGTGGACAGGATTTTGTTGGGATATCACAATATCTCTTATTTAATTAATGCATCTATATACTTGGTAAAGGGTGGAAGACTCGGCCTTATGCCTGGTGTTTTGTTCCACTCTTGCCGCCCTAGTTTCCGTCATACCGGTGTTATGTTCCCGGATTTTGCGTTCCTTACGCGGTTGGGTGATTTATGGGACCCCCTTGACAGTTCGCTTTGAATAAAACTCCTCCAGCAAGGCCCAACCTTGGTTTTACCATTTGCCTCACCTAGCCCTTTTTTCCCTTGGGTTTTCGGAGCCCGAGGGTCATCTTTATTTTAGCCCCCCCCCCCCGGGCCAGTGCTTGTCTAGTGTTGGTCCGAAACCGAGCGATGCCCGGCGCCACCTCGGGCAACCGAGGGTCTGGTTTACTCGTAGTCTGGCTCATCCGGTGTGCCCTGAGAACGAGATATGTGCAGCTCCTATCGGATTTGTCGGCACATCGGGCGGCTTTGCTGGTCTTGTTTTACCATTGTCGAAATGTCTTGTAACCGGGATTCCGAGTCTGATCGGGTCTTCCTGGGAGAAGGAATATCCTTCGTTGATCGCGAGAGCTTATCATGGGCTAAGTTGGGACACCCCTGCAGGGTATAAACTTTCGAAAGCCGTGCCCGCGGTTATGTGGCAGATGGGAATTTGTTAATGTCCGGTTGTAGATAACTTGACACCAGATCCGAATTAAAACGCATCAACCGCGTGTGTAGCCGTGATGGTCTCTTTTCGGCGGAGTCCGGGAAGTGAACACGGTTTTGGGTTATGTTTGACGTAAGTAGGAGTTCAGGATCACCTCTTGATCATTGCTAGCTTCACGACCGTTCCGTTTGCTCTCTTCTCGCTCTTATTTGCGTATGTTAGCCACCATATATGCTTAGTCGCTGCTGCAACCTCACCACTTTACCCCTTCCTTTCCCTTTAAGCTTTGCTAGTCTTGATACCCATGGTAATGGGATTGCTGAGTCCTCGTGGCTCACAGATTACTACAACAACAGTTGCAGGTACAGGTTATGCGATGATCTTGACGTGAGAGCGATGTTACTTGTTTGGAGTGCTTCTTCTGCTTCTTCTTCGATCAGGGGATAGGTTCCAGGTCGGCAGCCTGGGCTAGCAGGGTGGATGTCGTTTGAGTTTTTGTTTGTGTTTCATCCGTAGTCTGATGATGCTATTATGTATTGTGATGTTGTATTCGTGTGGCATTCTGTGCCTCTTGTATGTATCCCCATCTATTATGTAATGTTGATGTAATGATATCCACCTTGCAAAAGCGTTTCAATATACGGTTCTATCCTTGGTGGGACCTTCGAGTCTCTTTAGGATAGTATCGCATATTGGGCGTGACAAGTTGGTATCAGAGCCTCGACCGACCCTAGGAGCCCACTTAATTGATCGTGTAGTTTGGCCGTTGTAGAGTCTAGAAGAAAACTTTTTTGGAGTCTAGTTATATCGGAGAGTAGGAATTCTTTTTACTCCCCCGCCCCTTCGTCGCTCTGGTGAGGAATCTTGACGTAGATGTTTTGAGTTACTCCTCTTCCCCTTCAAATCTTTCTTTAGGATCACGCAGTTGGATTTTCGGTCGTTGGCTCTCATCTCTTTTCATCCGGTGCATTTCTCGTCAAGTTGACTCGAGCCTCTTCATCTTTGCAAGATCAATCCTTAGTTTTTTTTAATGAAGTTGTCTTTCCGTCCTCAGCTGTTTTCTTTTCCCACCCGCCCACCCTTCTTCTTCTCGAAATCGGAGTCCGTAATCGAGTATCCATCCTACTTGTGCGAAGTCTTTGCTTTCTTTCCTCAATTATTTCAACCGGTGTTTTCTCTTCAAGATATTCGTTGGTTCTCCCTTCCAGGTGCCTTTGTTTTTCCCGCCCTCCCACCCTTTTGTTCCCGGAGTCTGAGCCTCTATTCGAGAAGCCATTTCATTCGTGTGGAGCCTCTTCAGTCTTTCGTCAATTGTTCCAACCGGTGAATTCTCTTTTGTTTGGCATTCTTCATCTCTTTTCTGGTGGACTCAAGTCAAGTTTTTCGGTTGATCATATTCTTTTCCTCGGCTCAAATGTTTCCCCTTGCTCGTTCGCCTCTCGCCAGTTTATCCTTCCGGAGTGTTCAAGACATCTCAGGAGATTCGTCAGTGTTTCAATTAATTCAAGGTTGTCACCTCATTCAAATATTTCAATCATTCCGGTGCATCATCTACCTCTTTAACATCCCTTTCCAACAGTGTTTTTTCTCTTTAGTGGGCCCTAACACACAGGTCTTTTCCCAGGATCTTACCTGACTCTTCTAATTCCCCGGAGTTATTCTCAATTCTTTTCAAAGTGTGGCGTAAGAATGGATTCCATCAGTCACATGCCTTCTCCAAGATCTTGTTCAAATTCTTTTCATTGTTAGCTCAACCTCTTCGCTTTTCATTCTACCGGAGTACCTCAGTAATTTTGGTGGTGTTTCTCGTCGTCATTTGAAGACCGAAGAAGAATTTCTCTTAAATCTTGTCCATTCTCTCGAAGTTTCGTGGTTCTAGCTTCATGCTATCCTCTCGAATTATTCTGTTTGTCAGAGATTCTTTTCATCCATCCGGAGTATTAGGAGTTATTTTTGCCGTCTCGATCATCCGGAGGCCATCTTTTCGGAATATCTCTCCGTTCTAAGTTTTTTTCAAAATTCATTCTCCAATTATTCCATATCCGTGCCCCTTCGTTCGTCTTAATATTCTTCCGGTGCTTCGTTCAAGTATTCTTCAATCAGTTCACAATCTCTTTGTTCTTTTGCACCTAAACCCCCCTCAAGCATATTGGTTCTTCTAATTCTTCCCGGTGATTTATTCTATTTCATCAGTAATTTTGAATTCTTATGTTGGTTCCTTCAGATTCTTTTTCCTTTGATTATCATATCAATCCATTCGTTCTTTCCAATCTACCGGTGGTTCATGAAGACTTTCTCAAGTTTTTCGCCATATACCCCCCCCCTTAATCCTTTTCAAGAAGAATAAGTGGTATGCAAAATCCTTTCCTTGTCATCCATTTAATTTGATGAAGGATAGGCATGCAATAAATCTTATTCTTATTTCATCCAAGTGAGTAATCCCTTCCTTCGGAGTTTGTTCTTGATGAATAAATTCTATTTCCAGGTGCTTTCATCTTTTCTTTTCCGGAGTTCAAATTTCCTCGGCCATTTCATCGGAACCTCCATATAAATCACTGCAAGGCTTTAATCTTATTCTTTTCATCTTTCATTCTATCTCATCATCCTTTTTGTCAACGCAGTTCTTCATGGTGGTTCTTCATGATTTAATTCATTCTTCAAGAGTTCATCAAGATCTTGTTGGTGGAGTTCAAGTATTATTCTTCTTGCATCTCAAAGTGCAATTAATTCTCCGTATTCTTTTGGAATGGAGTTTTGCATTTCTTCGTTCTTCTCAGCTATCCAATCATTTCCGTTTGTGGCCGGTTATCAACTTATGATCTTGAGATGTTACTATAAGTCCACAACGAGCCTTTTCTTTTCGTTGTTGATTTTCTCAACAACTCCGTTCAACCCTTCCTTCTAAGTTCATTTCATTCCATTCTTTTAATTCTTCCGGAGGCATTGCGTTGTTTATCTCATCAAGTGCCATCCCGTCTTGTGAAGCTCATGTTCTATTCCTCCATGTTTTAGCCGGAGTGCTGCCTAAATCCTTTCAGTCTTATTCGTTCCTTATCTCGTTCTAACAGGAGTGGTTTCATAGTCGATCTGATTCCGTGAGCTTTCGATTCTCATCGTTCCTCTCTTCTTCTCGAGTGCTCTCGATTCTTTGCTTCTTCTCTTGAGTTATTATTTTACCTCATTCCCTTTTTTCCCCGTCTCGGTCCTAAGATCTCGGGACGAGATCTCTTGTTAGTGGAGGAGTGTTGTAACGCCACGGATAAGATGCGCCAGGTGTCTTCCAGTTATTCACAGTAGTTGCCATGTCATTTGCTTGTGTGTTGCATTTTGCCATGTCATCATCTGCATTTCATCCACATGTTTTTCAAAACTTGCATCCGTTCGGGTTCTCCCGGTTCTCTCTGTTGTCCGTTCGGAGTCCAGACCTCTCGCGCGCGCCCGTCGCCCCTCTCAGACCTTGTTTTCGTGAGCGGGTTAGAAACAGTCTCGGAATGGACCGAGGTTTGCCAAGCGGCCTTGGTATAGAAACAGTAGAGCGCCTGTCAAGTTTCATGCCATTTGGAGGTCGTTTGATACTCCTACGGTTAACCGGGTAACCGTAAAAGCCCTCTTTGTGTTGCAGCCCAACACCCCTCCAAAGCGGCCCAAAACCCATCCAAACCCCCTCCATGCTCTCGGTCGTTCAATCATGATCGTGTGTATGAAAACTGCACCTCATTTGGAGTCTCCTAGCTCCCTCTACCTATATAAACACCTCCCCCGTCCAAATCGCAGCCCTAACCCTAGATCCACCTCCCCTCTCCGTGCCGGACACGTCCGCCGACGCCGGACGTGTCCGCCGCCACCGCCCGACCAACCCGTGTGTGCCACGTGGCCCGCTGCCGTCCCTCCGCCGCCGCGGCCCGCGGAGCCCATCCGGGGCCCGCACGGGCCCGATCCCGCGCCAGCTCACCCGCGCGCTCCTCCAGGCCGCGCCCGCCCGCACGCCGCCGGCAGGCCCCGCCGCGCGCGCCGCCCCGCGCTTCCCTCCGAGCGCCGCGCCGGAGTGCGCCATGCCGCCGCCTCAACCTCCGCCGCCCGCCACCGGAGACCTTGTCGCCGCCTCCGCCACCTCGCCCGTCGCTGCCCCGCCGGAGCTGCCCAAGCCCCGCTCGCCTCCGCCGCAGATCCCGCCGGCGCCGCCATTCTCTGCCCTCGCCGGCGCCCACCGGAGCTTTGCTCCTCCGCGCTGCCCGCGCCGCGTGCCCTTGCCGCCGAGCCCTCCGGCTTCAGGTGCCGCCCCGCCACCGCGTCACCTCGCCGGAGTGCGCCGCGCGGTCGCCTCTGCCCACGCCGTCCATCGTCGGAGTTCGCGCCGCCTGCGCTGGTCCTCCACCAGCACACCGGCCCCCGCCGCCTCATCTTCCCAGTCGCTCGATTCCGTCCCGCGCCTTACTTTTCCCGAGTCATTTTCACTAAGTCCCGGATCTGATGCTTTTTCATGTCACTGTTCATGCATCATATCTCTGCATACTGCTCCGTTTGTGCGTGATATATCAAAATGTTCACATGAGATGCTCTTACATTTCATTCATTGTGCAGTATTGTTTGAGTTCATCTTGATGCCTATCATCGTTGAAGAGTGCTATATGATGTTAATCTGCTGAACTGTTCAAAACTTGATGATTTGTCATTTTTGTTGCTTTGATGTGTGCATCCTATGAGCATGAGCTCTACATGTGTTTTGAACTAACATCATGCCCTATCCTTACAGTGGTGCCAATCAGGTATTTTTGTGAGTCTTTTAGTTGGAGTGCATCCAAGGCCTCGTGAAGTAGGGTACTTGTTATTGCTGTTTTGCTAGGCTGAATCTGCTATATCATGATGCTATGTAAACCTGCTGCTACAAGTCATTCTATGCATAATCTGGAGATGTTCACTAAGGATGTTTTATTATGAATGTCATGCTCTATCCATCCATTCCCCTGGTTACATTTATAGCCTGTTGTAGCTTGTTGTGATCTTGCTCTCAAATTGCTAAATAATGTTGCTGTCAGCCTATTAACATTAAGTTCAGTTTTGCCATGTGCTTTGCTAGTGATCCATGCATCCTATGAAGTTGCAATTGACATGCTTAGCTTCATAAACATGTATTCTTATTGTTGGTTGCCTTGTCATTCCATGTATTGCTCTGTGGTGAGTGGTACAAGCTCACCAACATGCCTACTTATCGTTGATCCTGCCATGTTTGAATCTGTCATATAATTTGCCATGTTTACATGGGTGCCATCATATCTTTTGGTCCTTTTTGGCTCATGGTCAGTAAATGACTTTTGTTCTATGCTTTTAGTAGTATCATGCCATGCCATTGTTAGCCATGATAAGTTCCTGTAGCATGTTGTTTGATAGCTTGAAACATTGCAACCTGATGTTATTTCTGCAAAGTCTGAAACTGTTATTATTTGCAATCTTGCCATGTCTTTTTGAGCATGTTCTAGTGACTTTTGGAGATATCTCAGTGTTCATGTTTTGTTATGCTTTACCTTTACATCATGTCCATGCCTTTTGTTCTTATGGTGAGATGCTGTAGCATATTGTTTTGATGCTTGCCTTGACTGTGCCTAGTTGCTGTTTTGGACAGATTGTTGTCATAATTTGTATAGTATATATGTGGAACCGTTGCTCCGTTTTGACTGTGCTCTATATGAAACTTGCTTGATTTTGCATGTAGTTTCATATTATCATGTTGATCCTTGTTTTGAGGTGTTTGCTTGATGTTTGTATGCATTTTGCATCAATGTCATGTTTAACTTGTTTTGCTCATATCTTCTAGGCCGTAGCTCCGAACTAAATGAACTTTATATGTAACTTGACTAGAATCTCGTGTAGATCATCTTGGTGCATATTAACTTGCTATTTAACAACTTGAACATAAGGGTATTCAGATCTGGACCAATTTCGAAATTTGCATATAAGGACTTACCGGATTTGTTATATGTTGTTTCTGGCCTTATTTAAACTTGCCTTGATGTGTTGCTCTTGTTTGCATCATCTCTTGCCATGAGTAGCTTCATGTAGCTTTGCCATGCTTCATGCTTGGTTGTGCATCATGTCATGTATATGTGTGGTTTGTTTACCATGTTGTGTGCTTTTTCTCGATAGTTCCCGTTTCGTTGCGATCGTGAGGATTCGTTCGTCTACGCTTTGTTCGTCTTCGTGGCTTCATCTTCTTCATGGACTCGTTCTTCTTCCTTGCGGGATTTCAGGCAAGATGACCGTTACTCTGGATCTCACTACTATCATTTCTTTGCTAGTTGCTTCGTTCTATCGCTATGTTGCACTACCTATCACCTGTTCTTCAAGCCTCCCAAATTGCCATGTCAGCCTCTAACCTTTTCACCCTTCCTAGCAAACCGTTGCTTGGCTATGTTACCGCTTTGCTCAGCCCCTCTTATAGCGTTGTTAGTTGCAGGTGAAGTTGAAGATTGCTCCATGGTGGACAGGATTTTGTTGGGATATCACAATATCTCTTATTTAATTAATGCATCTATGTACTTGGTAAAGGGTGGAAGACTCGGCCTTATGCCTGGTGTTTTGTTCCACTCTTGCTGCCCTAGTTTCCTTCATACCGGTGTTATGTTCCCGGATTTTGCGTTCCTTACGCGGTTGGGTGATTTATGGGACCCCCTTGACAGTTTGCTTTGAATAAAACTCCTCCAGCAAGGCCCAACATTGGTTTTACCATTTGCCTCACCTAGCCTTTTTTCCCTTGGGTTTCTGGAGCCCGAGGGTCATCTTTATTTTAGCCCCCCCCCCGGGCCAATGCTTGTCTAAGTGTTGGTCCAAACCGAGCGATGTCCGGCGCCCCCAGGGCAACCAGGGTCTATGCCAACCCGTCGTCTAGCTCATCCGGTGTGCCCTGAGAACGAGATATGTGCACCTCCTATCGGGATTTGTCGGCACATCCGGGCGGCTTTGCTAGTCTTGTTTTACCATTGTCAAAATGTCTTGTAACCGGGATTCAGAGTCTGATCGGGTCTTCCTGGGAGAAGGAATATCCTTCGTTGATCATGAGAGCTTATCATGGGCTAAGTTGGGACACCCCTGCGGGGTATTATCTTTCGAAAGCCGTGCCCGCGGTTATGCGGCAGATGGGAATTTGTTAATGTCCGGTAGTAGATAACTTGACACCAGATCCGAATTAAAATGCATCAACCGCGTGTGTAGCCGTGATGGTCTCTTTTCGGTGGAGTCCGGGAAGTGAACACAGTTTTGGGTTATGTTTGACGTAAGTAGGAGTTCAGGATCACCTCTTGATCATTGCTAGCTTCACGACTGTTCCGTTTGCTCTCTTCTTGCTCTCATTTGTGTATGTTAGCCACCATATATGCTTAGTCGCTGCTGCAACCTCACCACTTTACCCCTTCCTTTCCCATTGAGCTTTGCTAGTCTTGATACCCATGGTAATGGGATTGCTGAGTCCTCGTGGCTCACAGATTACTACAACAACAGTTGTAGGTACATGTTATGTGATGATCTTGACGCGAGAGCGATGTTACTTGTTTGGAGTGCTTCTTCTGCTTCTTCTTCGATCAGGGGATAGGTTCTAGGTCGGCAGCCTGGGCTAGCAGGGTGGATGTCGTTTGAGTTTCTGTTTGTGTTTCATCCGTAGTCTGATGATGCTATTATGTATTGTGATGTTGTATTCGTGTGGCATTCTATGCCTCTTGTATGTATCCCCATCTATCATGTAATGTTGATGTAATGATATCCACCTTGCAAAAGCATTTTAATATGCGGTTCTATCCTTGGTGGGACCTTCGAGTCTCTTTAGGATAGTATCGCATATTGGGCTTGACAGATATGGTATATGTTATACTTACAAATGCAAATTTTCTGATGATATGCTTAGTGTAGAGTCCAATGATATGTTGTGTGGAATCTAGTCGATGACATGCTTTAGTGTAGAGTTCGATCACATGCTTATTAGTTTAGAATCAAAGAAACTATTAATAGTGTAGATAATCCATATATACCTATTTGCAAGAGTATGTGCGAGGCTATTTATTAATTGATATGTTTTTCTTATTCAGAAATTGGCAAAGAGCCTATCTGTGAGTTATGGTATCGAGCCTAATGAAGAAGGCTCGGCTGGACTCCGCCTTGCCGCAAGGGGCTCCGTCACAACCTGTACTTACCGCGTGGACACGGACGGTCGCACACACTTAAACTCGGTTGGGTGGAAGAAATTCCTCGATGTCAAGAATCTTTGTGTTGGACAGGCCATCCTAATTACTATTAGGAACACCCACCGCCCAGGCTTGAGGATGATGATCGTCTTCGATATCATCTAGAACTACATATGCGTTTGTGGCTATATCATCTAGAACTACATATGATGATTGTCATCGATATCATCTACCACTACTAGGGAAAAGCCTATACACAGAATCTTAGCAGCAGCGCGGCTCAAAAAGGAGCGCTGCTGCTAATTAGTATTAGCGCGTGTGCGGGAAACTCGCTACTGACAAGTTTTTAGTAGTAGCGCGCTCGGTGTAAACCGCGCTGCTACAAATATCGACCGGCGGGTGTCCACCAAACTCCATTTAGCAGTAGCGCGGTGCCGCGAGCCGCGCTACTGCTATGGATGTAGTAGTAGCGCGCTTTTTCTAAGGTCGCTGCTGCTAAATTTCAAATTGGCACACTTTTTCGTCCCGGTTAGCAGTAGCGCCGTTGCCCAAAGCGCGCTGCTGCTACTTCCTTAGCAGCAGTGCGTTTTAACTCCCGCGCTACTGCTAATCCACACCAACCCACCACCTTTTCCCCACCCGTCCCTCCCCCTCCCCGTCCTCTCTTCCCTTTCCCCTACCTCGCACATGCTCCCACTCTCACTCTTCTTCTTCCTCGATACTTCTCCCCCATTACTCTCTCTCTTCTATCTACCTTTCTCTCTCTTCATTACTCCTACCTAACTACACCACCTCCATTAATGCATCTCCTTTCTCTTTTTCCTTCCCCTCCACTAGTTGAAATTGTCTCCTCCCAAATTAGGTAGCTAGGTAGATGTAGGATTTAGTTAAGTGACCTATTTGCCCCCTAACTAGATCTATCTTTGTCAAGAAGAGCGTTGTGCACTTTTGATCTCCCTACAATATCATCTCCACCGTGTGCTCGATCTCGAGATAGAGGTGATTAAAATTTCATGCTTTTGCAAAATGGAAATATGTTTATGTGTGTGTGATATGTTTGTGGAAATTGTGTGTGTGGCATGAGTTGCCTATGTTTTGCCGAAATGTCGATTTATTTCTGTTTCGGCGAATTCCGGGCAAACTCTAGATCCATATATGTCCTATTTTTAGGGAAGGTCATGCCAAATTTTTGTATGACTTTGATGCATGCACGCATTTTTATAATCAATTTGTTTTCTTATTACCGTGCAGACGTTCATGATGGTCAGTGGAACGATGGTGGACAGGTGGTTGCGGTCGGCGGTGCAGGACATGAAAGAAAATAGCCTGACAGAGGTTTTATGTCCGTGTCGAAAATGCAAAGGAATAGTTTGGCTCGACCCCTATGACGATGGTCGTGTCGAAGCGCACCTGCTCATGACTGGTTTCATGGATGGCTATACTCGGTGGATAACTGAAGATGAGGATGACGATGTTGAGGATGCCGACGGGGCGGGAAATGATGACACGGGGCAAGACGAAGAGATGATCGATAATGGCAGCGGGGAAGAGGCCGGACATGGCGGCGGAGAAGGGGCCGGACATGGTGGAGGAGAAGGGGCCGGACATGGCGGCGGAGAGAATGACATGGACTCCACGTAGCAGAGTTCATCGGTACTAAGTTCAATCGTGCGAGACCCTCATGTTCAAGCATTGCTTCGCAAGGAGACGAGTACTGAGAGAGCTGCTTCTAGAGAGGAGGCTAAGCTGGAGCAACTGGTGGTAGACTCGAACAATCCGTTGTATGATGGTTGCAATCCTGAGGTGACCTGCTTGAGTTTCACGCTCCAACTCCGGAAGACGAAGGCTAAAATCAAATGGACTGACAGTAGCCTCGATGAGCATCTCAAGTACCTAAAGGATGTTCTTCCCGCGGGTAATCTATGTCCTACTAGTGTTGATGAGGCCAAGAAGATCATGTGCCCTCTTGATCTGCCACACGTTAGATACCATGCATGCATCAACGATTGCATAATTTATCAGAAGGAGCATGCGGAAAAAACAAGCTGTCCGGTGTGCAATGCTTCTCGATACAAGAAGGCCGGGAAGAAATGTCCCCAGAAAGTTGTATGGTACTTACTGATCACTCCCCGTCTCCAGAGGTATTTTGTAGATCCCAAGGAAGCAAAGCTAATGCGCTGGCACGCGGAGAGGAAGAAGCCCGACAATGGAGATGATCCGAAGCTGAGACACGTGAAGGATGGAAGCCAGTGGAGAGCGTTGAGCAGCTTCTATCGGTATTTTGAATGTGATGCAAGGAACATCGTGCTCGGCGCATGTACAAATGGCATGAATCCGTTTGGCAACCAGAACACCAACCATAGCACATGGCCCGTGTTTGTATGGGTGTACAACCTCCCCCCTGGTTGTGCATGAAATCGAAGTACATTCACATGAGCATGCTTATTCAAGGGCCGAAACAACCAGGAAATAATATTAATTTGTATCTGGGGCTACTTCAAGAGGAGTTAGAGACGTTATGGAAAACACCGACCAAGACATGGGACGCCAGCAAAGGTGAGTATTTCAACATGAGAGCCACGCTGATCACGACAGTGCACGACTATCTCAGTTACGGATATGTGGCAGGCCAGGTGTGCCATGGATATTGTGGATGCACGCGGTGCATGGATGATACAACGTCTCAGCAGCTAACGTCAAGGAAAGATGGCGGGTCTGGGAAAATCGTGTACATGGGGCATTGAAGATGGCTTGAACAGGATGACCCGTGGAGAAATCGTGGAGATCTATTCAATGGTCACGTTGAGCATCGAGGACCTCCACGTAAGTGGTGCGGTGCCGAAATCGATGAGTTGTTGAAAAACTGGAAGGAGTTCCCCGCGCCGGGAAAGACGATGAGAAAGGCGCCAGAGCCACTGCTGAAGGTATGGAAGACGAGGTCTGTGTTCTGGGACTTGGAGTACTGGCACAAACTCGATACACCTCATTTCCTTGATCAAATGCATATCTGTAAGAATGTCCTTGAGAGCTTGCTCGCAACACTATGAACATGCCGGATAAGACCAAGGATGGGCCGAAGGAAAGAAAAGACTTGCAAGATTTGAAAATCAGGGAAGATCTGCACATGTCGCCCCGTAAAATGTTAGACGAGAAAGAGACGGAGACAGAGGCACGGGAGAAGAAGGGCAAGAAAATAAAGAAAGAGGATTATTGCCCCCCTTCTTGCTTCACCTTAAGTCAGGCTGAGATCAATCAATTCTTTAAGTGCCTTACCGGAGTCAAAGTTAGTTCCGGTTACTGTGGCAAGATAAGCAGATATCTAGACATGGACAAGAAAAGGTTCAGCGGGATGAAGTCTCATGACTGTCATGTGATGATGACGCAGATACTACTTGTTTCCCTTAGAGGGATAATGGACAAGCACGTCCGTGACATGCTTATTGGTCTCTGCAACTTTTTCGATGTCATCTCTCGAAAGTCGATCAGTGTGAAGCAGCTCCGAAGGCTACAGGAAGAGATCGTTGTGATACTGAATGAGCTTGAGATGTACATCCCGCCCGCGTTCTTTGACGTGATGGTGCATCTGTGTGTCCATATTGTGGATGACATAATAGACCTGGGGCCGTCATTCCTGCACAACATGATGCCGTTTGAGAGGATGAATGGGATCATCAAAGGATTCATTCGTAACATGTCCCGTCCGGATGAAAGCATCGTCCAGGGCTATTTGACACAAGAGTGCATCTCTTTCTGTGAGAATTTTCTATATGGCGCAGACCAGCCTCCTGGTGTTAGTGTTGGTTTGCCCGTTAACAAGCACGATGGGAGGCTCGAAGGAGATGGTCACTGCAACAGTCGCAGGGAACTGCATGTGGCATACTCAAATCGACGCAGCGACTTTGACAAAGCAAACTTGGTAGTGCTACAACACCTAGACGAGGTAGATCCTTTCGTGGCACTGCACAAAGAAATTATCGCAAAGAAGTATCGTGACCGGGGGGTATGCAGGACGAATGCCGAAGTTACTAGAGAGCACAACTCAACTTTCCTGCATTGGTTCAAAGAGCATATTATTGCTAATCCCCCGGAGGAGGGCTCTAAGAACGGATTGCTCATATACGCCTTAGCACATGGCCCCTCGCCCAACCTCGTAACCTATCAGGCATATGATATCAACGGATACACGTTCTACACAAAGGCCAAAGATATGGACAGTGATGATCAGAACTCAGGGGTGACGACGGAATGCATGACCGGCAGCGACAACGGCGCAACTGAACGATTTTATGGAAGGGTCGAGGAGATCTAGGAGCTTGACTACTCTGGACTGCACAACACGATGATGTTCCGTGTCAGATGGGCAAAGAATGTTGAAAGAGAAAACCGGATTTTCACTACCATGAGTATACCCGATGCCAAGAGCGCTACCGTGAACGCTATCGCAAAAAACAAGCCATGGGTACACGCTAAGCACATGACACAATGCTTCTGCATAACTGACCCATGCAATCCCAGTCGTGTTGTCGTGAGGATAGGCAAAAGGAACATCATTGGAATGGATGGAGTCGCCAACGAGGAATACTATGATCAGTACGGCAACCCAATGAGGGAAGATGACGATGATGATGAAGTATACATCAAAAGAAGAATCAATACTACATTACCTAAGAAAAATCGTACTCCATGGAAAAGGCAAAGTCACAGTGAGGGGCTCAATTATTCTTCGATGAACAAGAAGGGAAAGAAGCTGACTCAAAAACGAAAACATCAGCGCTGAGGAACCGTATGTTATCGGTCAAATGATGTAATATATATATATATATGTTCCTATTTTGTATACACACTTAGCCATTATTATGCATGGGTCCAATGATGTAATATATATGTTCCTATTTTGCATACATATTTAACCGTCAAATGATGCAATATATATCGCCCTCCCTTCGTTCACTACTCTCGGGAAATAAAAGTGGGAGAAAATAAAGGAAAAGAGAAATGAAAACTGGCAATAGTAGTAGCGCATTTCGTATAAACCGCTACAGCTATTGAAGGTAGTAGTAGCACATTTTGTATCAACCGCTACAGCTACTGAAGGTAGTAGCAGCGTGTTTTGTCCAAACGCGCTGCTGCTACGTCCATTTAACCCAAAATTCTCACTATCCCAGATTCATCCCTCATTTTCCCACCAAATCCCCACTCTCTCTTCCCCCGTCGCTCGCCCCCAACCCCGGCCCCGGCGCTCGCCCCCGACCCCGGCGCTCGCCCCCGACCCCGACCCCGGCGTTCGCCCCCGACCCTGGCGCTCGCCCCCGACCCCGGCGCGCTCGCCCCCGACCCGTCGGCCCTCGCCTCCGTCCTCTGCTTCCTCCCCTCCCAACCTCGGCCGTCGTCGGGCCTGCCTCCTCGCCCCTGCACCCTCTATAAACCCCCCCCTCTCTCTCTCTCTGCTAGGGTTCTTCGGTTAATTTACTTATGTTGTAGTTAGGGCAGTATGTTAATTAGGTTATCTATTTAGTTATGAATTTAGCTAGGTTTCAAAATTAGCTGAATTTATATGCAAATTTGAACTGGACATGTGATATGTGGATATGTCATGTTTTGGACATCTCATGTTTGGAAAATGATCCGAGGGGCCTATATTACGCCAGAATGTTGATTCATTTCCGTTCTGGTGAATTTCAGGCGCTCGATATGTCCATTTTTTAGCAAAGGTCATGCCGAAATTTCCTATGAATAAAGGCATGATTTGTGCTACATAGTTGGCATATCGAGTGCTCGCACATAGATTTCTTTTTATGTCATTTCTCATTTATTCATACTTTTAGAAATAAATGAGGACACTTAATCATAGGAAACATGTCGAACAACGAAAAAACTGGGCCTTCTAACCAAGATGCAGACGAGATGGATTATGAGGGTGAACAAGAGTACCTTGACTATTTGACTGCTAAGCAAGGTTTGCAGGTCGGCCTCGATGATGGTACTGACACCGACATCGACACCGACGGCGCCGGCACCGATGGCGGCGCCGAGATAGGTGGGGAAGGTACCGGCGGGGAAGATACCGGCGGGGAAGGTACCGGCCCCGATGCCGCTACCGAAAAGAGGAAGCATAAGAAGTAGAGGATACGAAAACCTAACAAACTAGGGATTGGACGACTTGTGATCACAAAGATGGCACCTGGCAAGTTTGAGCCGTTAGAGCCGGAAGAACCTCGCAAGTGCTATGGGAACCAAGTAGGATGCATCCTACGGGAATGCGCGAGCATCAACGATGATGACTTAAGGAGTAAAGAACATTTGACGCAGTTGCTCCTAACGAAGTTGCACAAGAGATTCAAGTTCCCCGACCGGGATGATAACATAGAACATCCGTGGGATGATCCGAAGATGAAAAAGATTAACAATCACGCCATGGGCATGTTCAGAAATGATTTGTCCTCCTGGAAAGGGAGTACGAGCTATTGAGGCTGATGAACCCCTGTCCAAGATTCTGGAGGCAGCCAAGGCTAAGGCTGCGAAATTCAAGAGCCTTCAGCAAAGGAACACGGGGAAGCATCACCTCGGAAGCCGTGGCTACCTCGGTAAAAGGCCCATATAGGATAAGGAGGACGCGGAACGTGAAGCCGCGGGTCTCCCAGACCCCTTCGCGAAGTTCACCAACCCCTTGGAGCGTGACTTCATCAGGGCCCGCTACAAGTGGGACAAGGAGAAAAAGGTTTTTTACACGGACAAGATCACGAGGAAATTGATTAGAGTACTGGAGAAGCAACACCAGCTTGCAGCCGAAAGCCCTACTTCTTTGATGAGGCCCAAGTGGGACACCCCTCTCAACCGGGCCTTGAACGAACTTAAGGGACTCCCTTTGGGCCAGCGGCCGCAATATGGTCATGTGCACGGCGCTAGAGACGGCACCACGTGGAAGGTGTTTTACAACGAGGGCGCGGAGGCCAAGAAGCAGAAAAAGAAGTTTAGTCAGGTGGACATCAATGCAAAGGTGAAACTTGGAGTCGAGAAAAAAGCAGATGAGGACGCGAAAAAAGCAGCCGAGGACAAATATGAGTTGCTACAGCAGGCAGCCAATGCAGCTGTAACTGCCTGCAGAAATGTTTTCGCTACTAACTTGGTTCCAGTTATCATCAACTGGACGAAGGAAAATCCAGACAAGACGGTACATGATTTCCCGTTGCCCAGTTTCGTCGGGAGCAACTCCATGAACAACAACACCATCGCACCATCATTTGCTCACGCAACCGGGCCTCCTCTCGCAGCCGCTCCCGCTCATAGAAGCCCGTCCTCAGTCTCATGCGTGCTAGGTGGGCCTTCGTCTTTGGCTGAGCTCGACGCTGTCACGGTAATTACATGTCGCACCAACATATATATATATATAATATTCCATTTTTGTTGCCTTTCGGTTGTTTTACGCCACAGACATATGTGTTTGCAGGCGAAAGAAACCTCGTGCACCATACTCTACTTGATCAAAGGCCAGAAGGTGGACGTGGGAAAGGGGATGATAATGGACCCCTCACAACCCACGTTCCACAACCAGCCAATCCCTGCTAGGCACTTCAGGGTTAGCTTGACAGTGTGAAATCGGGGCACAAGGATTTGCCTCCTCTAGTACAGCATGTGGGAGCGGACGACGAGACCCCACCGCAGATTGGAAGTTGCAAGGGTTGGGTGCTGCTATGGCCGAAGAATCTTATTCGTCTGGAGCCAGCCGAGAGCATACCAATAACCACACATCAACAAGCATGTGCGGAGACCACCACCCCGCCTACGCAATTACCAGCTCCTGTATTGCCGGGTGAGAGCGGCGGACGACATGATGAAGGGGGTGCAATAGTATTGGCTGATGTAATTTCTCCTGTAGAATAGAGAATGGATGATGAGACGGAGGTCGACCCTATGGATTTCCTCAATACAAACGCGTATGACTGTGACATAGATATGATGAGTCAACCATATGACGAATCGGGCTATCAGCTTGCTAATGAGGATATGGATGATATGCCCGGGCAGGGTCGTAGCAGGGATTGCAAAAAGTCTCTCTTCATGAAATCCTCGCAGGACACGCCTGAAGATGCCGCCTCAACACAGGCTCAACTAGCCGGGCGCGAGGGTCGTACAGTACTTAGCCCAGGAACACTAGGGCAGGGGTTAAGGAAGGGTCTGGAAGGTGTGCCCAAGAAAAAGGAGAGGAAGAGATCGGGGAAGATAACTGCCTCCAAACAAGCCAGAGCACATAGAAGCCAGACGATGCATTCTGAAGAGCATGTACCCGTGAAAGGTGCGGTCATGTTCCATCTCACGGGCGAGCCGTTGCTACCGCTAAAACCACTGGAGGCACTATCAGGGGATCTCAGGAGACTGCACGACCATGTGATGTCGACTGAGAAAAGCCTACTAGCCTCAAAGGATCCAGGAGATCCGACATACACAGCTCGTGTGCCTGAGGGGAAGTGCTACATCAAGACACGGCCCGCGGAGGTGTTCTTCTTGCGGTTTGACCATATCTTTGAAATGTTTCTAACAAGGCGGCTCAATTTTACAATCGTCCGCCTTTTTGCGCTATATATGAGCTCCGACATGAAGAGTGAAGAAGTCTCGCAAATCTGTGTGGCGGATCCGTACTACATGCACGAGTCTTTCTTGAGTCTCGGCGACTTTGAGCGTGAAACTGCTAGGGAGTACCTCCAAAACTTCATGGTACAGAATAAGGACGGGAAATTGTCCTCGTGCCTTATCATCCAAAGTAAGTCAGCTCCGGACAACCCTTTCGTACATTTCAATCATTCCTTCTCTCTCATATGGGGAATAATTTGAGGTGTCTTTTCCCCGCAGCAACGGGCGCGCCGTCCTTATCATTCTTTACCCGCAAGTCTCCCACGCCATGTATTTTGACCCTTTCAGAGACTACGAGATAAAAGACTACACCCACATAATGAATTTCTAGATGATGCTCTCTAAGGCTTCAGCTTTAGAGGTGGCCACGTGCAGATCAGGAAACAAAGGAACAAGAAGATGGGTTTCACACATAAAACTAACTTCTCCTACATCCATGTCCCAAAACCAAGCAAGAAGGATGGATTCTACATCGTCCATCTCATGATTCAGTTCAACACGGATCACCAAAAGCTTCGCATGAGAAGCAGAAATGATGATCATATCCACAAGTGGCTAGAATCTCATGGAGAAGCGGATTATAAACTTAGAGATGACTTCTTTCGCATCCAAAGCGACATTGCGACAATCATCATGAAAGAAGTCGTCAATGAGAAGGGGATGTTCCACCACGGCCCTATATCGCAAGCTGACGTCCGAACTCGCATAGGCATGCAACGTCTAGACCTCACGCCATTCAAGAAGCTAGGGTTCATCCTCGATGATATGGAAGGATGGAACTTCTAGTGATTTATGATGCCGATGATGATGATATGTGTCGGTTTAACTTGTATACTTTTTGTAGCGATGAAACTTTGTGATGTCCACGGTTCCTGCCGAACTTGCGTAACGTTACTTTGTTAGTTTGCGTATGATGACTTGCGTACCTCTAGTTAATTAATTTGCATACTGTATGTTGCATCTAGTTGCTAACCCTTTCTTTTTCCGTGTTGCTCTAGTATATTTTGTAGCATATATATGATTGTACATCCTCTTCATGAACATGCATCTCTAACAGGTACCTAGTTTCTTGATGGCGAGATGGAATTGCTATGTCGTGTACAAAGGGAAGGTTCCGGGGGTGTACAACGAGTGGCATGAGTGTCAGGCGCAAGTGAATGGGTTCACGGGCGCCAACCATAAAGGCTTCAAAAGCAGACAAGAAGGAGAAGCTAGTTACTTGAGGTTCACGCTAGCGCGAGAGAGGACTCGTAACCGCCACCTCATGTACTGCATAGTTCCGCTCTCACTCATAGTGATAGCTCTTCTTGCATATACCTTTGTTTAGATGGATGACGTTGTTGTAGTTGCAAGTATTCGAGACTTGCATGTATTGCTATTTTCGAGATGATGACAAGATACCACTTTGTGTTGGATGATGATTATGATGAGACTATTTGTATGTATATGCTATGATTACATTTGTGGTCTCACAGGCATTTGTATGTGTATCATGATGACATTTCTATGTGCTAAAGATTCTTCTATAAAGCCTGTTCAAATACAAAACAAATATGCCGAAAAAAACAAAAAACTACTTAAATTAGCAGTAGCGAGTGTATAAAAGTTAGCAGCAGCGCCATGATAGCAGTAGCGCATCTAGGCAAAGCGCGCTAGAGCTACTAGCAGTAGCGAGCTTCCACTAACCGCGCTGCTGCTACACTTGTGTAGTAGTAGCGCCGGTGAGCACGTGCTACTGCTATGTGTTAGCTATAGTGCCTTATTAGTAGCGCCACTCCCCGTGCTACTGATACACCTAAAACCCGCGTTGCTGCTAGCCTTTTCCCTAGTAGTGTACAACTACATATGATCATCGTCGTCGATATCATCTAGAACTACATATGATGATCATCATTGATATGACCTTGTATTGCTTGAGGATGCATGTTGACTATACATGAAATTGTTATCTAGTACTCCCTTCGTTCCAAATTACTCGTCGTGGTTTGAAATATAACCAAGACGAGTAATTTGGAACGGAGGGAGTACTACCTAGTACCTATAATGCTTTATGAATTTGATATCTAGTAGTACCTAGTATCTGGAAATTGCAGTTTATCAAAATCGAAACGGGGGTAGGAAGCGGGGGGAAATGATGAAAGATATAGTAGTAGTGAGGGGCTAGGAAATCGCTACAGCTAACTAATATTAGCGCATTCCAGAAAACGGTTGCTGATATCATCAATAGTAGTAGTGCGGGTGTGGACCACCCTACTACTAATAGTTAGCTGTAGCGTTGTATTAGTAGTGCGGCTGCCCGCGCTGCTGCTAGCCTCAAAACCCGCACTACTACTAGGGTTTTCCCTAGTAGTGATAGTGCGATATTACATGAAGTAGCGAGGCCAAGCGGCACATACGGTGCTACTAAACAATATGTACATTATTTAGTGAACATAAAGGGGCCTCGATCATGACAACTATGCGGCAGCGGAACAACGACGAAGCGGGACTCCATAGCACAGGGACACCAATGTGGACACAATCTAGACACGCAGCACTCCGATCCGGTTAGACTTTCCTGAAAGCTGGCATAACACGCCAGGTCAGTACATTGAATGTACTTGCAAGCTCACAACAAGCATAAACATAATGGCAAACTATATCATGACATTTAATCAAGTTGAATGCAGATAAAAACACACTACTCATGCCATGCAACCAAACTTGTGCACCGAGTCCCTCAGACTCTCTTACCAATGGGTTACCTCGTAACCAAACGGTGATCACTCCCGGATCACAGACAAAACCAACACTTTGGTTTCCACAACATCAGTCTCACTGACCTCATCATCACTAAACCAGTGCCAAACATATAACTTAGTGTGCAAGATTACTTATTAATGTTGATCCATGGTGTGACTTACTCACGAGTTGTGTCCGTAACCGAGGATGCGGCTATCGATAGATTAAATACACTCTGCAGAGGTAGCGCATTGTACCCACACCACGGAACCATGGCCTCGCACTCCCATTCGGGTGGACCAATGGCATTCCGACGCAACTCCCCCATTGCCATGACACTCTCTCGGCCACTCCGACTAACTCCCCATTGGGCTAAGTCATGGGTGGCCCCATGCCCATGATACGTCTCCATCATATCTATAATTTTTGATTGTTTCATGCCAACATTCTACAACTTTCATATACTTTTCGCAACTTTTTATATTATTTTTGGGAATAACTTATTGATCCAGTGCCCAGTGCCAGTTCCTGTCTGTTGCATGTTTTATGTTTTGCAAAAACCCAATATCAAACGGAATCCAAATGGGATAAAAACAGACGGAGAATTATTTTGGCATATTTGGGATTTTCCGGAGGAAGAATCAACGCGAAACGGTGTCTGAGGTGGCCACGAGACAGGGGGGAGCGCCTAGCACCCTCATGGGCCACCCGTAAGGCGGTTGATGCCCTTCTTTTGCCGCAAGCAAGCTAATTTTATGAGAAAAATCTGGGCGAAAGATTCACCCCAATCGGAGTTACGGATCTCCGCATATAAAAGAAACTGTGAAGGGGCAGAATCTGGGAACGCAGAAACAGAGAGAGACAGAGAGACAGATCCAATCTCGGAGGGGCTCTCACCCCTCCCACGCCATGGGAGCCAAGGACCAGAGGTAAACCCTTCTCCCATCTAGGAAGAAGGTCAAGGAACAAGAAGAAGAAGGGGGGCTCTCTCCCCCTTGCTTCCGGTGGCGCCGGAGTGCTGTCGGGGGCCATCATCATTACCGCATCTTCACCAACACCTCCATCATCTTCACCAACATCTCCATCACCTTCCCCCTTCTATATTCAGCGGTCCACTTCCCGCAACCCGTTGTACCCTCTACTTGAACATGGTGCTTTATGCTTCATATTGTTATCCAATGATGTGTTGCCATCCTATGATGTCTGAGTAGATTTTCGTTGTCCTATCGGTGATTGATGAATTGTTATGATTGGTTTAATTCATTTGTGGTTATGTTGCTATTCTTTGGTGCCCATCATATGAGCGCGCGCGTGGATCACACCATAGGGTTAGTTGTATGTTGATAGGACTATGTATTGGAGGGCAAGAGTGATAGAAGTTCCAACCTAGCATAGAAATTGATGCATACGGGATTGAAGGGGGACCAATATATCTTAATGCTATGGTTGGGTTTTACCTTAATGAACGTTAGTAGTTGTGGATGCTTGCTAATAGTTCCAATCATAAGTGCATAGAATTCCAAGTCAGGGATGGCATGCTAGTAGTGGCCTCTCCCACATAAAACTTGCTATCGGTCTAGTAAAGTAGTCAATTGTTTAGGGACAATTTCACAACTCCTACCACCACTTTTCCACACTCGCTATATTTACTTTATTGCTTCTTCATCTAAACAACCCCTAGGTTTTATTTACTTGCTCTTTATTATCTTGCAAACCTATCCAACAACACCTACAAAGTACTTCTAGTTTCATACTTGTTCTAGGTAAAGCGAACACTAAGCATGCGTAGAGTCGTATCAGTGGCAGATAGGACTTGAGAGAATATGTGTTCTACCTTTAGCTCCTCGTTGGGTTCGACACTCTTACTTATCAAAAGAGGCTACAATTATCCCCTACACTTGTGGCTTATCAGCCTACCAAAGGCATCAACGGCCACCGTCGTGGCAAAACGCACACGGTCCCAAACGGGGACAAGGTACCATAACAACATCAACAACAGGCACACAAGGTTATGTCTGCTTACCGGGCCAGGGTACCTATAACATCCCAAAATTCTAAATTTTGGAATGTTATATTAAATAAATAGTTTTGATTGATTGTTTGATTGATTGTTTGATTGCTTGAGTGAAATTGAGTGAAATTTGAAACTTGTTGAAAGTTAAATGATTGGGAATAAAAAGACTTTCCCAAACTTTCATCTTGCTTTTATGATCTCCATGAATTCAAATTCATTTCATCACAAAACCCTAGAGAGAAGATGACATGACTTCTTCCATTTAAATAGATGAAAAGGGTTTTGAATCTCATTTGGAAATATTCCAAATTCAGAAATTTTAAGCAACTCAATGTCGGTGTACTAGAGTAGGGGTACCCTAGTACCCCGAACTTGTGCACGGGCAGTCGCAGCGCCCCGCGGCAAGGCTTGCCGGGTGACCGCCAAGACCCTCCGTGGCTCCCTTGAAGACCATTCAAGAACAAAGTACTCAAACCAAGGCCCCGGCAAGAGGAGCTTGCCGGGAAGGCCAACCCAGGCCCCGGCAAGAGGAGCTTGCCGGGAAGAGACAAGACCCCGGCAAGAGGAGCTTGCCGGGAAGGCCACTCAAGGCATACCAAGAAAGCTTGCCGCGACGCGCCCTGCGTCCCGGCAAGACCCGGTGAGCGACAAGCTCGACTGCGGCAAGGAGCTTGCCGCGGGGAACCCCCACTTCGTGCCCGCGCTCCAGCACACCTGCTAACGTGTCGCTCTAGGACTCTCCCAAGCAAACGTGGCAGGAGGCTGTGCAGCTAGGGGTGCGCGGTGGCAAGCGGAGATGAAGAGAAGGCCATTGTGGCAAATGGTGGCACTCCTAACGGTCACTTTTTGCACTGTTTAAGCAACTCAGAC
Source organism: Triticum aestivum (assembly GCF_018294505.1). Classification (NCBI taxonomy): domain Eukaryota; kingdom Viridiplantae; phylum Streptophyta; class Magnoliopsida; order Poales; family Poaceae; genus Triticum; species Triticum aestivum. Next base: position 572,855,893 of record NC_057807.1, on the reverse strand, counting down.
AGGCATTTAATGCCCTTGTCCCCTGCCGTCAGAGTTAGGTAGGGTGCACTATATCCACAGTAGTGGTAGCTGCACCTACCGCGTCCTTTTCCATTTTTACCCTTCTTGTCTACGTTGCCCCCTGTCGGTGACCCCTTGAAAGTATAAAAGGAGGCCCAGGCGCAACGTAGAGGAGGGTCAGCTGGTTCGGCCAGTTCGGCTCATTCAACACCAGGAACACTCTCACGCTCAGTCTGGCAGCGTCCATCGCTCCTGAGCAAGAATTCAATACACACAAACAAGCAGCAGTAGGGTTTTACGCATCCGTGCGGCCCGAAGCTGGGTAAAAACCGCTTGCGTGTACCGCCTCGATCCGCTCTTTGTGCGGCCTCCGCCCTCACCGAACCGAAAGGGGCCCTGTCCCCATAGGTGTTGGTGGAATCAGCCTCCCCGACATCTCTGGCACGCCAGGTAGGGGGCGTCGAGATCGTGCGAACCCGATCCGGCGTGCACGCGAGCTAAATCTTCATCGTCTTCACCGACATGCCACCGAAGAAGAAGGCTTCGGGGGCAACAGCCCCGTCTGCGTCGCTTCCACCACCTCCGGAGCAGGCGGACGGTGGAGTGGATGCCGGCGGAAGAATGGACATCGACGAGGGTGCCCACAGCGCTGCCAAGTCCATGGACAAGGCCGCGCAGACCTTGGTGTCCATACGCCCACCGCGCCCATCTCAGGAAGGGCGGGACCAGCAGCGTCATAGCGTTCGCAGCACGATATGTCCGCTGGCCCAAGATCAAGCTGGTGGTTCACGTGGCGTTCAAGACCAGCATGCACGCCAGCATGCTGGCCCCAGTGAGGTGCGGTCGCCTGGACGGACGCTGCTCCTTCTAACTTGGTTAGGAGTCCGAGCATGTCCCGCTCCTCGCACCGTTCACCTCTGCTGCCCACCACGCCGGCAGAAGCCTTGGCGTGGGCCCAGCTACTCCTGGATTATCCTCCGACGGCGGACAAGACCGACGAATGGAGGGCCACTATCCAGAGCCTCATCGGCTTCACCAACGGCGACACTGCGCGGCAACCAAGCGCCTCGCTGCCGCGGCAGGACAGCCGGACGCGAGCCGATGGCAACAAGACCGGGGGAGGTGCAACTTCCATGCACTCTTCACTATGAAGGCCAAAGTCGCTGACTCGCCGGGTCCACCCCGACAGCGGCTCCACCGTGTCGTCGGACCCACGAGCTCGTCGCGACCAGCGCCAAGTTCTCCATGAACGACAACAAGAAGACGCTCGAACCCGCATCGAGCGCCAAAGAGAAGCGCGAAGTCAATCCGACAAGCGCGCTGGGCCCTCTGTTGACATGCATGCGCCAAGGGAACCAGGCGATCTGCCGTACGCGGTAGGTTGTCCTGCATTCACCCATGAGCTGCGGCAAGTCCAGTGGCCCAGCACAAAGAATTTCAAACCATACGTACCAGAGAAGTACGACGGCAAGACGCATCCATCGGAGTTTCTCAGCATCTACACCATCGCGGTGCAGGCTGCCGGGGGACGGGACGACAAGATCCTTGCCAACTACTTCCCGCTGGTACTCAAGCCCAATGTCAGATCCTGGCTCATGCACTTGCCGGACAACTCCATATCCTCCTGGGCTGATCTGTGCCATCAGTTTGTCGGCGCCTTTACAGGCGGCCACAAACCACATGGCCAAGAAAGCGATGTTCATCTGCTCGCCCAGAAGGAAGGAGAGCCACTACGCAAGTACATTCAGAGATTCAGCCGTGTACAGCATAACATCCCAGACGTCCACCCCGCCGCGATCATTAGCGCGTTCCATCAGAACATGCGAAACCGAAGGATGAGGGAGGAGATGGCGATGTGTAAGATCAGAGACGTCAGTGAGCTTTATGCCCTGGCCGACAAGTGTGCACGCGCTGAAGAGGGGAGGAGGCTCCCCGGAGAGGATACAGGAGCAGGAGGATCTGACAGTGAGGATGCCGCCCCGACAAGGAAAGGCCGGCGGCGGAACAATAGAAGGAAAAAGGGCAAGGAAGTGCTAGCTGTCGAGCAGACCGGCAACGGAGGTGGCACCAAGGAAGCTAAAGCTGGTGGCTCCGACAAGGAGGCCCAGCCTGTGGCGGCCGCCGACAAGCAGGACGGCTCCGGCAAGCAGTATTGTAAGATCCACCGCACCAGGGGTCACGATCTCCAGAATTGCAAGAAGGTTGAGCAGCTCGTTGAGCTACAGAAAGAAGAGTACGAGCGGCGCGACAAGGAGAAGGCCCAGGAAGGTGCTAGTGGATCCGGCAAGAAACGTCTCGGCCGAGGAGGACGCCGCGGCAAGGCCAAGCAGCGGCAAGGAGACAGACCTCCCCGCGGTCGTGACAAGGATGAAGATGACGACAATGACGAAGACATGGATGATGACAAGGCCGAGGAGCAGGAATTTCAGAAAGCCACAGAGGTCCTGTGCGTTGACGGTGGTGCTTCTCTGCATACTTCGCACCGCCAACTCAAGCAGTGGATGCGGGAAGTGAATGCAGCAGAGCCATCCATAGAGTCACGCAGGCCTCTGAAATGGTCCAGCATGCCTATCATCTTCGACATTGAGGATCACCCTAATCGCGTAACTGCGGTCGGGTGCTTGCCGATGTTGGTTTCGCCAACTATCCGCAACCTCAAGGTCACGAAGATGCTAGTTGACGGCGGGGCCTGCTTGAATCTGATCTCCTCCACGGTCCTTCAGAAACTCCAGGTCCCTGACAGCGAGCTCGAGGAGACCGGCACATTCCAAGGAATCAGCCCGGGAAGAAGCAAGCCGAAGGGAAAGATCACGCTGCCGGTCACATTTGGCAGCGAGATGAATTTCAGAACTGAGAGGGTCACATTTGACGTTGCCGATTTTCCATTGCCCTACAATGGGATCCTTGGTCGTCCAGCGCTCGCTAAGTTTATGGCAGCCTCTCACTATGCATACAACATGCTCAAGATGCCAGGTCCGATAAGTGTCATCTCTGTCCCCGGCGACAAGAAGGATGCCCTTATCTGCGCCGACAAAATGTACCGGGAAGCAGCAGCCGCAGCTGATCACAACATACTTGCCGCTGAAGCTCCCGGGGGGAAGAAGAAGACAAAGTCCGGCAAGAGCTCTGATGCCCACTCCGGCAAGCGCACCTCTTCGGAGTGCTGCGCTGCCGTCGAGGACGCACCATCGAGCTCCACCGGCAAGTGCAAGAAGACGATGGCAGCTCCACCAGAGACCAAGAAGGTGCCCGCCAAGAAGGACGGCACTGGTGGTACCTTCACCATCAGTGCCACGCTTGACCCCAAATAGGAAAGCGTGCTCGTTGCTTTCCTGCGGGCGAATGTCGACGTCTTTGCATGGCAACCATCTGATATCCCCGGTGTTCCCAGGAAAGTAATCGAGCACCACCTTGCCATCTGTCCTCATGCGCGGCCCGTCAAGCAGAGAGTCAGGAAGCAAGCGGTGGAGCGCCAAGAGTTCATTGCAGAAGAAATCAGGAAATTGGAAGCAGCGGGCCTTGTCAGAGGAGTGCTCCATCCCACATGGTTGGCCAATCCTGTAGTCGTGCGCAAGGCGAATGGGAAATGGAGACTTTGTATAGACTTCACTGATGTCAATAAAGCTTGTCCCAAAGATCCATTTCCCTTGCCGCGCATTGACCAGATTGTTGACTCCACAGCTGGATGTGATTTGCTTTCATTTCTTGATGCATACTCAGGATACCATCAGATCTTCATGGCAGAAGAAGATGAGGAAAAAACCGCATTTATCACCCCTTGCGGCACATACTGTTTTATACGGATGCCCTTTGGGTTGAAAAATGCTGGTTCAACATTTGCAAGGGTAGTCCATGTCGCTTTTGAGACACAGATACACAGAAATGTGGAAGCCTACATGGATGATATAGTGGTCAAGAGCAAGGACAAGGCTACCCTGATCCAAGATTTAGATGAAACTTTTGCAAATCTGCGCAAGATCAACCTCAAGCTCAATCCCGAGAAGTGCGTGTTTGGAGTCCCTTCCGGCAAGCTGCTCGGGTTCTTTGTGTCTCAGCGGGGAATTGAAGCCAACCCCGACAAGATCAAGGCCATCGAGCAGATTGAAGCACCGAAGCGCGTCAAGGATGTGCGAAGGCTTGCCGGTTGCGTGGCTGCTCTCAGCAGGTTTATCTCTAAGTCTGCTGAGCGCGCCCTGCCGTTTTTCAAAATATTGAAAAAGGCAGGTCCAATGAAATGGACTCCGGAAGCGGAGGCCGCGCTGCAGGACTTGAAGAAGTACCTGTCCTCCACTCCAATACTTGTCGCACCTAAGCCACAAGAGAAGTTGCTGCTGTACCTAGCGGCAACCAATCAAGTGGTTAGTGCTGCGTTAGTAGCAGAGAGGGAGGCGGACGATGAGCCAGCAACCGCGGCAAGTGAATCCAACGACAAGCAGGGGGCTTCTCCGACAAGCTCTGGTCCCGACAAAGTTGAGTCCGCGCAGACGTGCAAGGAGGTGCAGAAGAAGATGGTGCAGCGCCCAGTTTACTTTGTCAGCTCCCTTCTCCAGGGGGCTAGGTCGAGGTACTCTGGTGTGCAAAAATTGCTTTTCGGCCTTCTCATGGCCTCGAGAAAGCTGCGCTCTTACTTCCAGGCACACGAGATCACAGTCGTCACTCGCTTTCCGCTGAAGAGGATACTGCAGAATCTAGAAGCAACAGGCAGGATTGTCGAGTGGGCATTGGTACTGTCAAGCTTTGGCCTCAAGTTTGAGAGCACTGCAACAATTCAAAGCAGGGCATTGGCAGAGTTCATAGCAGAATGGACGCCAACTCCAGATGAAAAAATTCCAGAAATGAGCATCCCCGTCAAAGAGACAAGCAAAGAGTGGCCGATGTACTTTGATGGTGCCTTCTCGCTGCAAGGCGCCGGTGCTGGCGTGCTGCTTATCGCACCCACCGGAGAGCACCTCAAGTACGTAGTCCAGATGCACTTTCCCAAGGAGCAAGCAACAAACAATACTGTAGAGTATGAGGGTTTGCTTGCCGGCCTCAGAATCACAGCCGACCTTGGGATCAAGAAACTCATTGTAAGGGGTGACTCGCAGCTTGTCGTCCGCCAAGTGAACAAGAACTACCAGAGTCCATTGATGGAAGCTTATGTTGATGAAGTGAGAAAGCTAGAAGCACACTTTGACGGCCTGCAAATGGAACACGTTCCGCGAGCTCAGAACGACATTGCTGATGGCCTATCAAAGTGTGCTGCACTAAAGTTACCTGTGGAACTAGGGGTCTTTGTGCTCAAGCTGACTCAACCATCCGTGACACCATCAACTGGACAGAATAAGAAGAGGAAGTTGATTTCTGGTGACTACTTTCCGGCAGAGCTTCCCGAAGCCGCCGCCAAGAAGGTCCCCAAGATCGACGCCAAGAGTGCTGAGGAGAAGTCTGCTCCGGCGAACCTCTTGGTTTGTTCCGTTGAAGCAAACGCTCCCGACAAGTTTTGCTCCGGCAAGCTTGCCAGGGAATATCACGCTCCGGCAGAGCCACAGGTTCTTGCCGTAGAAGCGGATGTTCCCGCAGCAACAGATACGCCTTTAGTCCTTGTTGTCGAGCCACAAGCTCCAGCATGGGCGCAGCAGATTGTCCATTTCCTTCAGACAGGAGAGCTTCCCGAAGAGCAAGAAGAAGCTGAAAGAGTAGCCCGGCAGTCAAGTATGTACAAGTTTGTCGACAACACACTGTACAGAATAAGACTCAACAGTGTGAAATTGAAGTGCATTCGCCGGGAAGATGGACAACAGCTGTTGGCAGAGATACATGGAGGCATATGTGGTCACCACATTGGCGCAAGAGCGCTTGTCGGCAAAGCATTCCGACAAGGCTTCTTCTGGCCGACAGCCCTCCAGGATGCAACTGCACAAGTAACCAAGTGTGAAGCGTGCCAGTTCCATTCCAAGCAGATACACCAGCCAGCTCAAGCTCTCCAGACGATCCCTTTATCCTGGCCATTTTCGGTCTGGGGGCTCGACATCCTCGGCCCCTTCCCCCGAGCTGTCGGGGGCTTTGAGTTCTTGTACGTTGCAATCGACAAGTTCACAAAGTGGCCGGAAGTGGAACCAGTGAGGAAGGTGACAGCAGAGTCAGCAGTGAAGTTCTTCAGGTCGATTGTTTGCCGTTTCGGGGTTCCTAACAGGATCATCACCGACAACGGCACGCAATTTACGAGCCGCACCTTCATGCAGTATGTCCAAGATCTTGGCGCCAAGATCTGCTTCGCTTCTGTTGCTCACCCGAGAAGCAACGGTCAAGCGGAGAGGGCAAATGCTGAAGTGCTGCGAGGCCTCAAGACCAGAACTTTCGACAGGCTGCACAAGTGCGGAAGAAACTAGATCGAGGAGCTGCCGGTGGTTCTTTGGTCGATCAGGACGACGCCAAATCGAGCCACTGGCCAGACACCCTTTGCTCTAGTCTATGGAGCAGAGGCAGTTCTCCCCACGGAACTCGTTTACGGGTCACCTCGAGTGCTCGCTTATGATGAGCTCGAGCAAGAGCAGCTGCGGCAAGATGACGCGCTGCTCCTTGAGGAAGACCGTCTCCAGGCTGCTGTGCGAGCCGCTCGCTACCAGCAAGCTTTGCATCGCTACCATAGCCGCAAAGTTAAAGCTAGGAGCTTCGAGGAAGGCGACCTTGTTCTTCGGCGTGTTCAGTCCACCAAGAATTCCAACAAGTTGACGCCGAAGTGGGAAGGCCCTTATCGGGTGAAACGAGTCACTAGGCCCGGCGCTGTCCGCCTTGACACCGAAGATGGCATTCCGGTGAGCAACTCCTGGAACATTGAACATCTTCGTAAGTTTTACCCGTAAGGCGCGGTTGCCGAAAGCTTTTTCGGCAACCACCTTTTGTACAAGTCTTGCCGCTGTTGCATGTAATCCTTTGTACAAAGCCGGGCGCAGACCCCGTGCACCAGTAAAGCTAATGTGCCCCGCACATCTTGTCAGTTTTTTATGCTATAATCCTTTTTCGCATATGTTATCTGACACTTTGTGCAGCACCAGACCCCGGTAAGCAATAACGAGCCCAAGGCTCCATATCATTACTTTATTTCTCTGTTTCTTTCTCAAAAGAAGGAAGGTTCCCTCGCCCACAAGGTTTACCGGGGGGGGGGAGGATAAGATAATGGTGTGGACCAGGCCGTTCAAGAAAGTTTCTCCTTGCCGGGAAGCAGACGACAAAAAAGCTAAGTTGCCAAAGCTTGAGCAATCAGTTTTTTTAAGTTTTTGAGTTATTTTCCTTGAAGGACCGTGCTTTATATGGAAAACCTGTGCGCGGAGGAACCAACTCGTAGCTAGTTGCGCCTTTACTTTGTTTCGAGTCCGCTCAACAAATTAAGTGAGCTGCTAGCGCCCTTACTTTGCTTCGAGTCCGCTCAGCAACTTAAGTGAGCCGCTAGCGCCCTTACGTTGTTTCGAGTCCGCTCAACAACTTAAGTGAGCTGCAACTAGTTGCGACAAGGTTGCTTGTCGGTAGCGACCCCGCCAGCAGGCTGCTGAAGTTCCGCACTCGGCGCTCGCGGCAAGGGTACCTGCGCCGGCAAGTTTCCCTAGAAAGCGTAGGGCAGAACCATACAAAGCCAAGAGTCGAGTAAAGGAAGTAACACAGCAATTTTTTGCCTAAGATAGAGTTATATTACAAAAATAACTTGTCGCGCCTCTAATAAAGTGTTCCCATGACATGACTGGCAGCGACAAGAAAAGAAGAAAACGGGCGGCCTAATCTACGCGACCGCCGTTAACCCTTTTGACCTCGTTCACCCTGTCCACAATGGGTGCGACGAGGGCCTTAAGTGCGTCAAGATCAGCGTCCGCCGGCAGCTTCTTGAGGACGTTGGTGAGGTTGAGGCCCGGATTGCGGAAAGCCACCTTCACCAGCACCTTCTCCAGAACTCCGGCACAAATTGAGCGTGACTCGTCGGCCAACTGCTTTGGGATCCGTTCCCGGAGTTGCTGGAGCGCCGCCGCCACGCCTTTGAAGAACAGAGTGAGCTTGGCGCTGGGTTGGAGGTTCTCGTCGGAGGAGTACCCGAAGCCTTCCACCCCCAATTGCACCAGCTCCTCTTCGATAACAGCAGCAATGTTCACGAGGCCCTCCGTCCAGAGCTCCACAGTATCTCTGAGAAGATTCTGGGTTTCGGCGGCCCCCGCTAGCAGCGCCTCGTTGGCCTCGATGTCCTTCTTCAAGTCTGCCTCCCGTTTTCTGGCACTGTCCAGCGTCTCCGTCAAGGTGGCCAGCTTCAGCGTCAGATCGGCGTTGGAATCCTTGGCGGCACTCAATTCCTTGCCCCTCTCGGCGAGTCGGCCCTGCAGCTCACCGTGGGCAAGGGCGTCCTTCTCGCGCTCTAGCTTGAGGGCGGCAAGCTCTTCGCCACCAACCTTCAGATCAGTTTCTAGCTGCGCCACCTTTGCCTCCAATTCTTTCTTGGCGGCCTCGGCAGCCGCAGCCGTATCCTTTGCCTCTTGGAGCGTCCCGCCAAGTGCCCGTTCGCGCGCGGCAAGCTCCTCTTCGTGGCTGTCGAGGTTCACTTTCCGCTGAGTCAGCTCACCTTCTCGCGCGTACAGCTTCTCGCCGGTGAGCCGCTGCTGCTCTTCAGCTTCGGCCTTCTCGAGGAGGAAGGCCTTCCGCTCCTCAGCAAGCTGCTCCCGCTCCTCCGCCAAGGCCCGGAGAGTTTCTTGGCGAAGACCCCGGAGCTCCTCCGCACGCTTCTCTATGTCCACGCTCGCCCTCGCGGAAAGCGCTTCCCGGGACTCCAACTTGACTTGACGGGCGCGGTAGAGCGCCAGCAGCCTCCGCAGCAGCCGCTCCTCCTCGGGCTCTTCACTGCTGCTTCCCGGCGCGTCGACGATCGACAACCCGGTGGAGGCAAGCACCTCCCCATCCAGAGCTTCTCCTTCCATCGGCGCCCTGGAGCTCGATGCCCAGGGGAGCTTGATGAAGATGCCCTCGCCAGCCTTCAGATAGGCGCCGGGCTGGGGCTCCTCGGAGCCTGACGCTGCGGCAGCGGCGGAGGGATCGGCGGTCGGTGCAGCGCCTGGCGCTCCTGCGGCCTCAGGGCCGTCAGTGCGATCGCTAGATCCCCCGCCAGCTTCTTCGGCAGCAGTCTTGGCGGCCTCTTCGCCGGCGGGCACATCAGCGCCGGCTCCTTCTTCGGTGGCCGCGGCATCATCAGTATTGCCGCGCGCGTCCTCCTCGCCGCCCGCCTCGGTCTCCATCGGATCCATGGAGGGTGGGTCTGACGACCAAAGAAGAAGGAGAAATCAAACAAGTGTTCGAGAAGAGAAATCAGCAGAAGACTACAAGGAAAGTTTCGGGCAAGAAGGGCTACCTGTGCTAGGATCTGCCGTCGTGACCTCCACCACCGGCGAATCGTTAGCGCTGTCCCTTGCCGGAGGTTCCTCCCTTACCGGAGGACGCTCCCTTGCCGGGGAGTCCGCCCTTGGCGGCGTAGTCGAAGCAGACGACGAGTCGGAGGAGATCACCATGCCCTCCTGATCAAGCTGTTCTGCTCCTACACAAACAAACCAGTGATCAGATGTCAACAAAGGAAAAGAGCAACCACGCGCACCCAGAAGCAGAAAGTAAACCATATGCTTACGCTGGGGGCTGCGCTGGGGGCTGCTCTGCGAAGTGATGGCCGGATTCGGCAGGGTGGTCTCGGGCGCGCCTCCTGTCGTCGCAGTAGGCCCGTCCTCGATGACCACCACCTGAGCCTTGGCCCTCTTCGCCGCCCTCTGGGCCAGAGTCCTGAAAAGAAGAGCTCAGGGTGGATCAGATCCGATGCAAGACAAGATCAGCAAGTTGAAGAACTACAAGAACAAGCAAGGGAATCTTACTCTTCTTCTTCTTCCTCCTCGTCAGAGCTGAGCGCGGAGAGGTCGAAGTTCGGCCCACTTCCGGTGCGACGAGGTGGAGGGGTGGGATCCCTTGGCCGCTTGGCGGGGACTGCGGCGCCAGCCCGAGATGATCCCGCCCCAGTTGCCACTGCTGCGGGAGGCGCACCCGCGGCAACCGTACTTGCCGCGGCGGAGCGCGTCGCGCGGTGCTGCGGCTGTTGACCAGCTTGCCGCCCTGCTGCGTCCCCGACCCTGCGGAGGCGCCTTCTTGGCTGCACTGGGGGCAGCGTTCCGAGCCCTGTTTCCGGCAAGCTCCCCGTAGATGGCGAGCCGCTCGCACCCTCGGCGGGCTCACTCAACTCGGCGTCGGGCGCGGCAAGCTCTTCTTCGTCTTCGGGCCACTCCCGCTCAGCAAGACTCATCGCCGATGCCGCGTCCGCTTCCTCCACCGTGAACCCAAATTTGCCAGCGGCTGCGGCTGCCGCCGCCTCTTCCGCCCTGGTGGCAATGCGCTCCATCTCTCGATCAGTGGTGTCGCGGGTGAGGAGCTTCATCTCGTCAGCATTGACCGCCACCTCCACTAGGCTGTCGAAGAACTGCTGCACGACGTCGCCGGCGGGCTCTTGCCAAGTTGGAGCGATCCCGTGCGAATCACACAACGGCATCATTGCGCAGATGCGGTCGCGCGAGGAGTTGTTACACAGAGGCACGACGCCTGCCGGCAACCTGAACCACTCGGGATGCTGCGGGTCGTGCTTGAATATTTCCTTAAGTATCCCGTCCAATTCTATGACGGTGAAATTGAAGTTGAGGCCTGGGCGCAACCTCATGATGTCCGCGGAGCCTCCAAATTGCCAGGCGGGTCTTCCCTTCGCCTGCAAAGGGGCGATGCGGTGGCGGAGGAAATCTGCGCCGACACCTCCTACAGTCAACCCGGCAAGCCTGAGGCGCAAGATCCGGGTGGTGGCGATCGTCAACTTGTCATCGTCCGCGGACAGGGCGCTCCAATCATTGCCTCGCACTGCTGGGGCTTGGCGCAGGGCGGTGAACGGCTGCGGGCTCTCTTCTACAACCCAGCACCAATCTGCTCTCCACTCGTCCCACTTGCTGCGGAGCTCCCCCTCCAGATAGGTCTCCTTCTTGCCGGCCCGCGAGATCCAGGCGATCCCGCCAGCGAGAGGTTCCCCTCTCTCGACACGAGGCATAAAGAAATGGCGGAAGAGAGCTACGTTGGGGTGGACTCCGACAAAGTTCTCGCATAGATGGGCGAAAACTGCCATGGTCAGAATGGTGTTGGGGGTAAAATCAAGGAGGTGGAGCCCGTAGGTGTTCATGATATCACAGAAGAAATCAGAGAATGGTGGGCAGAGCCCGCAGTAGAAGAACACGGCGAAGAAAGGATATCCGCCAACTGGAGCTGCTTGCGAGGCGACGGCGGAGAGTACCTTCATGCGCGGATGCGCCCGCGTCTCCGTCGACCAGAAGAGATAGTACCACTCCCTTAGATCCTTTGCAGAGAGCTCGGGGAGGAAGGTGGCCCGCTCTTTCCGCAGCGCCTCAAGCCGCTGCGCTTCGGTCGACTTCACAGCTTTCGCGGCCTTCCCCTTTCCGGGCTTCGGAGCCATGGCGAAGGCGGTGGGGGGAGATCGACGGCGCTGGTAGTGGCGGCGGCGACGGGAGCGGAGCGCTGCTCTCTTTCGACTTTGGAAGCGGAGGAGGGCGGCGGAGGTTTCTCAGATTGCAACAGCGAATGACGAAGATGGAGGAGATGCCCCTGTTTCCTCTGCTTATAAAGAGGGACGGGGCGGACGTTTCGGCCTTCCAAATAAACAACCTCCCACGATCTCACCCACGACGCCGCGTTTGACGCGTGCCGTTCTAGGCGTGCACGGTGGGAGCGGAGAGATATGCGGCGTGACCTAGGCCGCGTGTGCCCGTCCACTGTTTTGGGCCTGGCCCAACAGCGCTCGGCACCGTGTGTGGCCCAGGCTCGGGGGCTCCTGTCGGTGTACTAGAGTAGGGGTACCCTAGTACCCCGAACTTGTGCACGGGCAGTCGCAGCACCCCGCGGCAAGGCTTGTCGGGTGACCGCCAAGACCCTCCGTGGCTTCCTTGAAGACCATTCAAGAACAAAGTACTCAAACCAAGGCCCCGGCAAGAGGAGCTTGCCGGGAAGGCCAACCCAGGCCCCGGCAAGAGGAGCTTGCCGGGAAGACACAAGACCCCGGCAAGAGGAGCTTGCCGGGAAGGCCACTCAAGGCATACCAAGAAAGCTTGCCGCGACGCGCCCTGCGTCCCGGCAAGACCCGGTGAGCGACAAGCTCCCAAACACGACAAGACGACGACCGCGGCAAGGAGCTTGCCGCGGGGAACCCCCACTTCGTGCCCGCGCTCCAGCACACCTGCTAACGTGTCACTCTAGGACTCTCCCAAGCACACGTGGCAGGAGGCTGTGCAGCTAGGGGTGCGCGCTGGCAAGCGGAGATGAAGAGAAGGCCATCGAGGCAAACGGTGGCGCTCCTGACGGTCACTTTTTGCACTGTTTAAGCAACTCAGACAGGCATTTAATGCCCTTGTCCCCTGCCGTCAGAGTTAGGTAGGGTGCACTGTATCCACAGTAGCGGTAGCTGCACCTACCGCGTCCTTTTCCATTTTTACCCTTCTTGTCTACGTTGCCCCCTGTCGGTGACCCCTTGAAAGTATAAAAGGAGGCCCAGGCGCAACGTAGAGGAGGGTCAGCTGGTTCGACCAGTTCGGCTCATTCAACACCAGGAACACTCTCACGCTCAGTCTGGCAGCGTCCATCGCTCCTGAGCAAGAATTCAATACACACAAACAAGCAGCAGTAGGGTTTTACGCATCTGTGCGGCCCGAAGCTGGGTAAAAACCGCTCGCATGTACCGCCTCGATCCGCTCTTTGTGCGGCCTCCGCCCTCACCGAACCGAAAAGGGCCCTGTCCTCATAGGTGTTGGTGGAATCAGCCTCCCCGACACTCAATGATTTTCATGAGAGAAGATAAAATGACTTCTTCAAATTGTATGAAATATGAGTTGGAAGTTTCAAAGAAACAAATATAAAAGTCCCTTTGAAATTATTTTCAATTTGGAGTTATTTGGGTTTTATTCAAATTATTTTTCTCCAAAAATAAAATAAGGAAATTAGGGTAAAATGATTCCCTACATTAGAAAATTGGAGAGAAATAAATTTGGAATTATTCTGTTATTTCTAAAATAATTTTTATTGGGTTTTATTATAGCTGCAGCACACTTTGCTTTATTTAATTATTTTTGCATATTTTATTTGACGATATAAAAATGCTCATATTGTAGAAAATATTTTTTTTGAAAATTTTGGTATATAATATGCCAATATAATGTTTTTTTATTTTCATTATTCAGTTTTTCCTTTTCCGTTTCTATTAAAAAATGCGCGTACTCCACAACTATATGTCGCCCACATGCGCAGCATAGTAGCTTCTGGCGCTCCATTGTTTTTTTTCTCTTAAGTAGGCCAGGCCCAGCCAGCCTTTTCTTTTTCAGATTTTTTTTCTTCCTTTGCAAAAAAAAAACTCTGCGCATGCACGCGCGCGGCCGGCCGAACGAAGCTTTAGGCTCATGCGCTTTTCTCTTCTCTCTTTTCTCTTTTTCGTGTATGTTTAGTCCCACATTGCCTAAATTTTAACCTCTAAGCCTTTTTTCCACCTATAAATATAGATCCATAGAGTCTCCAAGAAAATTATTCGATTCGGGTTAAATCAATATTTTGATTTGACTAAATTCACTAAAAGAAAATATATTTCTCCTCTCCCGCGAAAATTCTGGAAGCCGTCTCCTCTCTCCAAAGTCGTCTTTTAGGTATCTTTCTTCGTTTTTTTCCATAGCTTATTATTTTTAGACTAGTGTACGTTAGAGTAATAATATTTATAAATTAGTCCCTGTATTTACATTTTAAGACTAGAATTTTTTTAGCCATAGCCTCTTTTCTTCCGTAAAATAGCTTGGCCCTGATTTTTTAAATAGCCTAATCTTTTACCCATTCATCCAAATAGGATGAAACCAGCGTCTATAGTTTCGTCTTGTTTTCACCTATCCAATGAACCTGTCACATCAACTTTTTGAAATTTTCAAATTTCGAAATTTGTTCAGATTCATATTCAAACTTCTTTTGATCATATATTTTAATCCGTACCTCTGTTTTCGATGAAGCCAATGCCTAAATCTTCGTAACGATCCACTCTGTCTAGCAAGTTAACTTGAACATGTTTTTGACAATTTAAAATTTGAGTTTAGTTCATATTAGTATTCGATCTTGTTTCGTCTGTTTCTTGAGTTTTGTAAGTCCGATTTGGTTGATTCTTTTTGCAAATCGAAGCTCTTGACCTAAACTTTCTGATAAGACCAAATCCACCCAATTTTGGTACTATTAGAAATTGTTTTCTGTTGCAAGAGTTAATTGCTTGTTTTCGAAGTTTTCCGAGATCTTTTCTTCGAATTTTATGCTTGAGTGCTTATGTATGCAATTGCTTGCTCTCGATAGATTGAACGGAGTGTGACGAATAGAACTATCAGGAATTATGAGTGCGAATCATCTTCATCAACAGTACAAGGCAAGTTCACACTTTGATCATATTTTTTATACCCAGTTTTATGCATTAGTTTCAATCCTCAAACATTGCATGAGTAGGTTTGATAACATGTGGGTACTGGGAAGTAGTTGATGAGGTAGGAACCTATTTTCTTTAATTCAAACCTTGGGAGTTACTTCTATGTATGCTATTACAGCTATGCTATGCTTGTAGACATGGTTTGGTTTGAGTGATCCATTGACAGATGTGAGAGTTGTTAATAAATGGTTAACTTAAGGTGGCTACTTTAATACACATCTGGGTGGATTGGTTGGGGCACCCTGGAGCACCCAGTGGTTTGCGCGGGCGCCTGAAGAACCCGGTGCTTGCCCAAGGGAATCCCGGAGTACCTGTGTGATTACCCTATGGAATGCCACCCAGGCTCAAAGGGATCATAAGATTATTCATGCTAGGAACTTCTGTGTGCAGCCACAAGCCATTACGGGCTCTTGCATAGTTGAGTAAGTTGCGTGAGCTCTTGAAGAGGTAGACTAACAGATGTATGGGATGTAGGTGGTACTATCTACCCGGAGTAGAGAGTTAATGCTTCTAAAAGATTGTGTCTCGGTCATCTGTTTCTCAAACATCATGAAGTGCGAGAAATTCAACGGAGGAGATTGAGTCTTGTGGGGAAAAGTGCACAAACCGTTGCAGAGTGTACAAACTAATCATGATTAGCCGTGTCCCCGGTTATGGGCATCTGGAATATCTGGTACTTGGATTATCGTGTTGATGTTCTCACTCTAATTAACTAATTTGTTGGGTTGATGATTATTAATTTGGGATTGAGTTGGAGGAACCTCCTCAATGTTTTCAACAAACTTTGTAGTTAAATAAAATATATTCCTTTGTTGTAGGGAAAAATTAGCTTTATGCAAAATTAAACTTAGAGCCTCCACCAGCCAAATATGCATGTAGTGATAGCCATTATTCAGCATTGCTCTACAGTGTGAAATTGCAAGTAGATTCAATGTACTGGCCAATATGGCTGCAATGTCTCATGTTGCAGGAATCTTTCGACAAGTAAGTGATACGTTAGGGTTACGATTTCTACACTCAACCTTTGCCGTTGGTGTTGATGGGAACCCACAACCTTGTTGTTACTTCTGCTATATGGATTGAGGTAATAGTATTTACGTTACTTTATACATGTGATTTACCTCTATTATAAATCCTCAAGTATTGTGTGTGTCAGCATACCAATCCAGGGATGACACTTAAGCATAGAGACTTGATCGTCTGAGGTCGGGCCGCTACAAGATGGTATTAGAGCACATGTTGACTATAGAACATGACCCTAGAGACTGGCAAGCCCATATGTTGTGGAATTGTCACGTCAGATGTCCTCGTGAAAGGACTTAGTTGTGGAGCCATCGCAACTAGGAAGCTTGAAGAGGTTAATCGGACAAAGGACACGAGAGGTTTTATACTAGTTTGGCCCCTTACGGTGAAGGTAAGGCCTACGTCTAGTTGGGTTGGTATTGATGTTTCGATGACCAGGGAGCGAGATACGCTATGCCTGGCTCTCGATGAGTTGTTTTCTTGCCCTAAGCCGCCAGCGGGTCATCCCCTTATATACACGGGTCGACGCCCTGCGGCTTACAGAGTCCCGGCCGGCTTATAAACAATATCCGGCTCGGTGACTAGTTAAGTCTACCTTATGATACAAGTAATATTATTACAGCGGTTTACTACAACGGGCCTTAAGTCGCCTGTGGGCCTTAAGCTTTCTACGAACCGCCATCTTCATACTTTGGTCTTGGGCTTCTCTCTGGCGAGTCTTCTTTGCGTAACCCGGCCCCTCCTGGGCGGCTTACAAAAATAGTTATATCCCCAAAATTAGGCCCCAGATTGATTTGAACCTGTTCATGTCAATCTTAAAATACCTTATAAAATGTCCTGCAGTCCTTTATCTTGCACGAAGAATTTTAACCCACCGTGACGTCATCATCTGGATCCGGGTTAAATCACCGTGACGTCATCATCAATAAAACTTACTTTTATTCCGCCATATCTTCGACTGATCTTTGTCTTTACTGACTGTCCCGAAAATCGAGGCACCCGAGCCGCTGGATAATAAATGTTATCTCCTCGTTTTTCGCGCCCTCTCGGTTAGTCTTCTCTTATAAATAGCCGCGACTTAGGTCTTTTCCTTTTTATCCTTTCAGTCGTCTTCTTCCTCTTGCCTCCTCCCGAGCTCTGCCGCCGCCACCGTCGAACCTCTCGGCTTCATCGACTCAGGCCGCTCCATCAACCTGACTCTGACCAGAGATCAACGGCGAACCTCCGCAGCTCATCCGCATCCGTGAGTTCCTCTCATTCCCTTTCTCAGATCTGCATTAGGTCCTTGTTGAGTTCGTCAGTGTTCATCACTGGCCGACACCAAACCCTCGCTAGTTCCTTCCAATGCCCTGTTTAGATCGTGGAAACTACGTAGAACTGTTGCGGTGCTTGTTTGTGTTGATCTTGCATAAAAATAGATCTCATTTCCCTTGTTCAGGAACCCTCTTCGAGTGCATGAACTTCTCTGCCTCGTTTTAGGTCTAGAAAAATTTCCTTTCAGAGCAATATTTTGATCCAGAGTAATAATTGTTATCTGTGAAACTTGCTTTTATCACCCGGAAAACCTCTTCTGGTAACTGCTCTGAAACACAACTGTCGAGGTGTCCGGCTTAAATAAATGACACAGGACCCTAATTGCTCCTCATGACCCGGAAAATTTTTAAACTGCACTTGATACTCGTAGCGGCTTAAATATTGTCGCACAGTCATCCTTATATCATTAGGCCCCTCATTAAGCCGCCACTTTGAATAATCAGGATTCTTCCCTCGGGTTAAAATTGAACCGCATCTTCTTGTTTTTTCATAGGCCAATTGTTGTGATGGCTCCTAAAGCTACCAAGGCCCCTGTGACTTGCAATTGGGTTCCATCCATAGTTACCAATAGCAAACTAGCTGAGTTTGTGAAGTCTGGGCATCTGCCAAAAAAGGATGTCATGTCTTACCGTGCCCCTGACCCATCTGAAGAAAAGCCTCACCCCAAAGCAGGGGAAGTAATAATTTTTACAGATCATATGAGCCGTGGATTTGCTCCTCCCGGCTCAAAATTCTTCAGAGAGGTTTTAAATTTCTTTGACCTTAGACCTCAAGACATCAGACCCAATTCCGTGTCAAATATTTGTAATTTCCAAGTCTTCTGCGAGGTGTACCTGGGAGAAGAACCGAGTCTGCTTTTGTTCAGGGAACTTTTTTACATGAACCGGCAAAATGAACGTGCCAACGGGCCCAGTCTTGAGCTTGGCGGCATCTCAATCCAGCAACGGAGAGACTGTCTTTTCCCTTATGCTGAGTTGCCGAGCCACCCAAAATCTTGGAACCAGACGTGGTTCTACTGCCAGGATACTTCTCCGGCTGATGAAAAACCTCTACCCGGCTTCCGCGCCCTGCGCCTTGAATCTAACCATCCCCTACCAGACAAGCTAACAACCCTTGAACGCATGCCTCTCAATTCCACCATCAGGAAGATTAAAGCTCTCTTGGGAAATGGTTTAAACGGCATCGATCTGGTCCGAGTCTGGGTCACTTGGCGTATACTTCCATTAAGCCGCCGTCCCGGCTTAATGTGTACTTATACTGGAGAAAAGAATGATCCGCTACGCCATAGCCCTGACGACTTACCAGATGACGTGGTGGATGCTACAACCCAGTCACTACTGAAGGAGGGCACTATGACGAGCAACGCCTTCGGCTTACTTCCATTTTGCAAAAATAACCCGGCCCCTGCAGTAAGCTATCAATCGTAACAAATGTTTACGGATACATTATACCTTTCTTGATACTCATAATTCTTTAACTTTTTTTCACAGGCCGGTGATGACTTCTGGAAAGCCAAATATGACCATGAAGCTGCCAAACAAGCCAGGACGACCAAGAAAGCTGAAAGGAAAGCCGCCAAGGTAGGAACCTCAAAGAAGAAGAAACCCAGCGCCTCCGACTTACTCAGATTGGAGGATAGCTCTTCGGATAAGGAAGAGGTAATCTTTAAATTTTCTTAAGTCCCTTGTTATCACCTGTCTGACATTTTATCCCTTCAGGAGGATACGGGGAACAGTCGAGCAGCCAATGAAGAGGTAACTATAATCTCCTCCGACTCAGAGCCTTTGCCAAAGCGAAAGACCCGAAGGGTGACCCGGAAAGTAAGATTTTCACATGCACTTGCTTATCAAGATCCTCAATTTATTTTGAAGCAACAACAGTTTGAGAACCAGAGGCAGATCCCGGAACAACAAGGATGCAGAACTCTCCTCCGGCTTACCTGATGTAACCAGGAAGCGTCGGACTGAGGTTATGTCCGATTTATGTTCTGTCTTACCTTTAGCAGGCTTAATTCGTCAACCTCTCAATTCATCTGACTCCAACTATCAGGATACTTCTCCTTCTTCCGGCGAATCCATGCAGTCAAATATGCCGACTTTCAAAACTGCTCCCGGGTAATGTAAACTTATGCACTTTTTGCTTTACCTATGCTTGCATATTCATCCTTCTGCTTTTGTTAACAGTATGCAAGTGAAACCCAGTAAACGGGCAAAGAAGAATAAGTCGTCTGAAGAACCGGCCGTGGTTGAACTGGTGATCAATACATCTGCTCCAGACAATTCTACCCATCAGCCGCCGCCTTGATCCAGCTTTGATATTCCAATGCCAACCTCTGATCCACCTGCTGAAGATACTCTCCAAACAAGCAACCCGAAGACTCCTAGCCCGGTCAAAACAAATGAGGCGGAAGTTGAATTTGTGAAGTCTCAGTTTGTTGAACCAGGGCGGCCTACCGTCCTTGTCAAATGTACCGCCAAGGAAGAGCTAGCCCAACACCGAAAAGCCAAGTAGGACATCACTGATTACACTCACTTAAGCATTGGTGATATAGTCTCGGGCTATCTGAATCAGGTTCATAACAGCCGTGACCTGGAAATTGACATGGTGAAACAAATACAGCACAAATCTGAGGTATAACTTATACTTTTTACCTGAATCTTACATACTTTACCAGCCCCCAAGTCTATTTCTTATGAACAAATATGTTGTAGACTTTTAGAAATTTGCTTTACCTGTTAATTTATCTGGCTTAAAAAGAAGTTACTTAACCCGGTTATCACATAAAGCTTTTAAATCTGCAATACACATTAGCCCCCAAGTGTCAAGTATCATTACTTGCAAGGTGCTTGAGACTTAATATGTGTGACCCGGCAGGATAAAGTTAAAAATTTCTTCAGCATACATTAGCCCCCAAGTGCCAAGTATCTTTACTTGTAAAGTGCTCGGGACTTGAATGTTACCTTACTATAATCCTTACCATAACCTGGTGTCAATGCAGGCTGCCATAAGTCAATTTGAATCAGAGCTTGCTGCCCTGAAGAGTCGTCTGGAAACTCAAGAACTTGAGACGCAGAAGGCTAATGTGACGCCCCCTATTCAATCGTACACTAATCATGCACGCAAATGTGTACGATCAAGATCAGGGACTCACGGGAAGATATCACAACACAACTCTAAAACATAAATAAGTCATACAAGCATCATAATACAAGCCAGGGGCCTCGAGGGCTCGAATATAAGTGCTCGATCATAGACGAGTCAGCGGAAGCAACAATATCTGAGTACAGACATAAGTTAAACAAGTTTCCTTAAGAAGGCTAGCACAAACTGGGATACAGATCGAAAGAGGCGCAGGCCTCCTGCCTGGATCCTCCTAAACTACTCCTGGACGTCGTCAGCAGGCTGCACGTAGTAGTAGGCACCTCCGGTGTAGTAGGGGTCGTCGTCGTCGGTGGCGTCTGGCTCCAGGGCTCCAGCATCTGGTTGCGACAACCAGGTAGAAGGGAAAGGGGAAAAGAGGGAGAAAAGCAACCGTGAGTACTCATCCAAAGTACTCGCAAGCAAGGAACTACACTACATATGCATGGGTATATGTGTAAAGGAGGCCATATCAGTGGACTGAACTGCAGAATGCCAGAATAAGAGGGGGGATAGCTAGTCCTATCGAAGACTACGCTTCTGGCAGCCTCCGTCTTGCAGCATGTAGAAGAGAATAGATTGAAGTCCTCCAAGTAGCATCTCCAAGTAGCCTCTCCAAGTAGCAACTCCAGTCGCATCGCATAGCATAACCCTACCCGGTGATCCTCTCCTCGTCGCCCTGCGGAAAAGCGATCACCGGGTTGTCTGTGGAACTTGGAAGGGTGTGTTTTATTAAGTATCCGGTTCTAGTTGTCATAAGGTCAAGGTACAACTCCAAGTCGTCCTGTTACCGAAGATCACGGCTATTCGAATAGATTAACTTCCCTGCAGGGGTGCACCACATAACCCAACACGCTCGATCCCATTTGGCCGGACACACTTTCCTGGGTCATGCCCGGCCTCGGAAGATCAACACGTCGCAGCCCCACCTAGGCAAAACAGAGAGGCCAGCACGCCGGTCTAAACCTAAGCGCACAGGGGTCTGGGCCCATCGCCCATAGCACACCTGCACGTTGCGAGGGCGGCCGAAGCAGACCTAGCCCCTAGTAGGCAGGTTCACGTCCAATCCGGCGCGCGCCGCTCCGTCGCTGACGTCTGAAGTGCTTCGGCTGATACCACGACGCCGGGATACCCATAACTACTCCCGCGTAGATGGTTAGTGCGTATAGGCTCGTAGCCGACTCAGATCAAATACCAAGATCTCGTTAAGCGTGTTAAGTATCCGCGAACGCCGAACAGGGCCAGGCCCACCTGTCTCCTAGGTGGTCTCAACCTGCCCTGTCCGCTCCGCCACAAAGTAACAGTCGGGGGCCGTCGGGAACCCAGGCCCACCTCTACCGGATGGAGCCACCTGTCCTTCAGCCCCCAATCCGAACAAGGTATCACAGGTACCATTTAGTACAGTCTGTAAAGTTATATAGTATATCCCGTGATCACCTCCCGAGTGATCACAGCCCAGTAGTATAGCATGGCAGACGGACAAGAAGTGTAGGGCCACTGATGGAACACTAGCATCCTATACTAAGCATTTAGGATTGCGGGTAAGGTATCAAGACTGTAGCAGCAATGACAGGCTATGCATCAGAATAGGATTAACGGAAAGCAGTAACATGCTACACTACTCTAATGCAAGCAGTATAGAGAAGAATAGGCGATATCTGGTGATCAAGGGGGGGGGGCTTGCCTGGTTGCTCTGGCAAGAGAGAGGGGTCGTCAACTCCGTAGTCGAACTGGTCAGCAGCAGCGTCGGTCTCGTAGTCTACCGGAGAGAAGAGGGGGAAGAAATAATGAATACAGAGCAAACAAAGCACCACAAAATATATCAAGGCAATACGCGGTGTTCGGTGTGCCCTAACGCGGTAGTAGGTGATACCGGTGATGGGGGAAAACATCCGGGAAAGTATTCCCGATGTTTTGCGTTTTCGGGCAGAGGAGCCGGAGGGGGAAAGTTGCGAGTTCGATAGGTTAGGGGTGTGTGGCGGACGAACGGACTGCGTATCCGGATTCGTCTCGTCGTTCTGAGCAACTTTCATGTAGAAAGTTTTTTCATCAGAGCTACGGTTTATTTTCTATTAATTTTAAAAGATTTAAATCATTTTCAGGATTTATTTAATTATTTTAATGCAACATTATCCAGAATAGTGCACGCTGACGTCATCATGACGTCAGCATGACGTCAGCAGTCAACAGGGAGTTGACTGGGTCAATCTGACGTGTGGGTCCCACATGTCATTGACTGATTAGTCTAGTTAGGGTTTAATTAAACTATCTACGTAATTAGATTAATTAAACATGATTAATTAACTTAATTAATTCATTAACTATTTTAATTATTAATTAATCAATTGTTAATTAATTAATTATTTATATATTTATTTTTATTATACATATTTTTTTTAAATTCCTTTTTTTTAAAACCATTTTGGGGCGGGGGCCCCACATGTCTGTGGCCCATAGGGGCCCTTAGCGGGCACGGGCGCTGCAGATAACAGGCGCGGGCGTGGTGGCCGGCCCCCAACAAGGCGCCCGAGGGGGGCGCCGGCGAGGCGCAGAGCGGGTCGAGGCTGGCGGGGCGCCACCGGCGACCGCACAAGCGGCAGCAGGGCGTAGGGGGCCCAGGGTGGCACGTAACGAGGAGGACAAGGCACGGGGAGGCAGTCGTGGGTTCAGGGGAGGGGGAGCAGCGTGGGAGGCCGATGGCCACGGCGAACTAGGCAGGGCGCGGGGTCTTCGAGCGGTGCAGTGGGGCGAGGCCACCATGGTGACGGTGCACGCGCAGCCCGACTGGTCCCCGACGCCGGCTGGGGCGGAGGAGGGCGCCGACCAATGCTCGCGGGGGCGCGCGCGGGGTAGCGCGGGGGAGACAGAGAGGAGGGAGGTGCGGTGCTCACTGCGGGGAGTAGGGCCCGGGGCAGTGGGGGTCGAGGAGGAGTCGGGGATGACCGGGCGACGGGGAGGAGGCGCGTGGAGCTCCGGGCGGCGGCGGATCGGTCCGGCGTCGGGGTCGATGGAGCGCGTCGGGGAGGACGACGGAGAGGGGGGCGGCGCCGGCGGGAGGAGGACGAGGACGGTCCGGCGACGGGGCGGCTACGGGCGGCGTGGGGCGCAGGGGGGCGATGGGGTTCGTTCCCCCGATCCGATCTGGATCGGGGAGGAGGGGGGAGAGCGAGTGGGGGGGGCGAGTGGGGAGAGTGGAGTGGCGGACCGGCTAGGGTTCCGATCGGGGTGGGGGTTAAGGGGAGGCCGGCTGGGCCAGGTGGGCCGGCCTGGCCGGTGAGCTGGGCCGTCTGGCCCAGTTGGCCAGGGGGCCTTTTTTTCCTTTTAGTTTTGTTTTGTCTTTTGCTTTTGTATTTTTTTTCTTTTATTTCTTTTCCTATTCTGTTTTATTTAATTTAGAACATTTAGGTATTTTATAAAAATGGGTTTGTTGCACCATAATTAACTTTGTAATATTTGACAACCACCGAACATTTTAGTTTTAGTTTTTGAAAACTTTTATTGTTACCATTAATTTGAATTTGAATTTCGAACGGTTCCGAATTATTGCGAGGATAGCAACAGTAACCGAGGTGTCATGGCATGATTAGCGTGGGATTACTGTAGCATGATTATCCGGGCGTTACAAATCTCCTCCACTACAAGAAATCTCGTCCCGAGATTTAAGAGGTAGTGAAAGGGGGGAAGGTTTGGTAACGAATCTAGCAGGTCTTCTCATCCTAGCTTGCTCTTCTCGAAGAGATCAATCCATTACGTTGATGTCTTCATTTTTCTGCTTCAGGTCATCATGATGAAGTCGTCATCCTTTCTTCGGGATCTCCATCGTACTTACGAAAGAATAAGGGGGGTATTCCGGGAGAACGAACCGCTACAAGGTTGACTATCTGGTCGATAACATCGGGGAAGGTGGCAGAACGTAACTCTCGAATTGAAACTTAAGAAAATATCGAGAGCAAGGTAATGAGGTTTCATGGGAAGTTTCGAGCGAGCAGGCAACCGTTCGATGCCTGAAACAGGGCGTGAAAGGGGCTCAAAGCGATCGGGAATAAGTATTGTGTCCGGTAACAGATTTGATGATCCCTCGGAAGATGGCTCGTGAATTACATACGAAGTCAAGCACGAGGAATAACTTGGGCAACAGGGGTGTACAGGAGAGTCAGGTTTCGATCCTGTGAAACTGTGGGTTATGGGCCCACCATGTGGTTAAAAGTAGGAAGGTCGGTGGCATCTTGCACGATCATGTAAGCAAGGCATGTCAGAGGAGAGTCTGTCAGTTATGTCGGCAACAACATCGGTACCAAGGGCGAGGGACGAAGAGAACCATTTTCCTGCTCGTTGAACGAGGCGGGCCAATAGGCAAAGTTCTCGTCCATCGGTGGTTACCGGAATATCATCAACAATCGTAACAGGGTCTTACTGACCAATTATACATCGAGGTGTTTACATAAGCAGTGAATCTTTACTGCTTAGATTATATAGATCACAAGAATGTCAAACACAACAATGGAAAGGAAAATATGAATCATCAGATTAAACAGAACAATGGAAAGGAAAATGTGTTAAACACATATTCAAGGGTATATCCTTCCCAAGGACAAGCAGAGCAAGATATCCATGACAGGATATAAAGTAGAAAACCATTTAGGTAAGGGGGGAAGAATCTCATGATATTACCCATACAACGGTGTTAGGATAAATGATAAATAAATTTAGCATCGTGCTTCAAATGTTCCTGTTGCAAATCGGAGTACCATTGACATGCTTCGAGATAGCATTGACATGGTCTTCAGGTGAAGATCAGACTTTGGAAACACGAAGGATCCATCAGGAATAACTTGTAGAATAAGTCTTACAATTTCCCCATGGATGAACGGATAACCTTGCTGAAAAGGAATCTACAATGATAGGTCCTCCAGCCGGGGGGGGGGGGGGCGCTAGGCATGACATCATGTTACCGGGTCATCAAAGGACAAACAACATAACTCGTGGAAAGTTGTCCCAACCATCATATCTGACCGAGATTCATATCCAACTGGTGTCATGATACCTCAGACTCAGGGGGTCCGAGAGGAAAAGGTGCAACACAAATCGTTGAAATGGCATTGCAAGCTTCTCGGGAAATGAACTATGGGAGCGGGTTTCTGAAGCAATAGTTCACCATTAAACCAGGGAGAGGACAAGGAGGTGGCTGGTGAACTCAACGGCAATTCATCGAGATTTCCAAAAGATGGATTTCCACCATTAATGTGAACAAGGAGATAACATTTGTCAGATCAACTGATATAAGGAAGTATGCTCGAGGAAAACATACACAATTAAACATTGGTTGAAGGTGCGCCCGAAATATGGGTTGGGTTGCACGACCAATTAGAATGGTGATTCAATTATCGAAGACTTAGAATGAACTATCGCCCATTCACTTCAAAGCAATAGGGTTGCTAGAAGTTTTGAATTCACACGTCATAGCTCATTGTCGGTATTCCGGTTGAAAACAATACGGGGACCAAGGAATGAACGAAGATGGCAAGAAGTATTATGATATCAAGAATTCTTAAGAGGTGGTGAAATTCTCACCACATTCTTGACAAAAGAGATGGTAATACTTCCGAGGTAAGGAAGATCAACTGCTGGGTAGCAGGATCTCAAGGTTTACACAAAACACGAACAAGTTGTGTTGGACGGAAGGCAATAAAGTGGTCGATGAGAACATGAATCATCGAGGGCAAGGATGGTATTACCCATCATGAATTCAATTGAATTCCTGGAAGAGCTCATAAGGTTGATGATGATCACGACACAATTGTCGAGAGATTTCATGCAGATGTAATCGATCGGTAACGACATCAAGTCAAGTAATGATGAAGTGAAAGGTTATTGGAACCAAGGGTACGACACAAACTCGAAACCAAGCTTGTTGTTCAAGGCGAAATGATATGACGATGAGGATCGACGTAAGGTTAGTTCATCGTCGAAAATTGGTGCTCCGAGAATAAGGACCAGGTAGCACAGTTAGAATCGTCACGACAATGATATAGCCAAACAGGCTAGGAATGGCGTGATCGGGTACAAACTCGTACTTATAGAAGCTTACTGAAGAGTTGTTGAACCGAAGAGCGGACTCGGTTCAGTTATCGGTGTCTTTGAGTGTTTAATAACTCAGAGCCCGTGAAAAATTGGAATTAGTTGGAAGGTAGCACTTGATTAAGAACTCATAAGAAGTTATGCAGTTCCATGATAATCTCGAGATACCAGGGGGGTAATACTCGACACAAGATCAAAGTAAAGGTTGGACTGGCGTATTGATCCATAGGATACAATTGTTTTAAACTTGTCCGAGAAATGAGATCAAAGAAGAACAATCATGGTCGGAACCACGGTTGCAAGGGATCAATTCACAGATACTATATGTTAGTTATCAAGGAAATAGTTATTGTTACAAGAAGCTTCCATGATAGGATATACATCGCGTCCATGGGCATGAACACAAAGTTCAAGGTCGACTCCCACTTCTCCAATGCATACCCTTTCATTCACTTCTCGCTTTCGATGAAGTTATAGCGTTGAAATTTTATCTGGCAAAATACCAGAAGAGTACGACTCGTGAAAACTTTCGAGTTCACACTTATTAAGGAAGGCATAGGTTCAACCCATCGGGGCATCTTAGAATCCTATACCAAAATCTTTTAGAAGTAATTAACTCAAGCTCGAAGGCAGAGCATGGTTGAGAAAGCAGACGATACAATTTACCAAAGGCATTATGTATCCGAGAAAAGGCTCACAAGTTTATTGAATATGAAGGGCGTTGTCAGATAAAATCCAACAAAGGATCTGGTGGTCCACAAGGGATCTGACGTGAGCATCGGTACTCAACTAGAGGAGAAGAATGCAAGGAGATCAATTATAGAAACAACTGACTAACTCAATTGTCAAATGCAAAGGAATTATGATTTCCAAATCAAGGGATCAGAAGCAATGCTCTGATTAGGGATGGATAAGTTGAATAGCCTTAGGGTACAATCAACGACAATTGGATTGGTCGAGAACCAATTCCAGTTAAAAGAATGGCAGCTCAGCCGGAAAGGTAATTTATAAGGATCAATGATGATTGCGTGTATTCGCAACATATTGAGTCAACAGACTCAAAATGATAATGACAAGGAATGTCAATATGACTACGAGACTTATGGGATTATCCATAATGCAAGCAAGCAAGAATTTCAAGAGCCAAAGGCCCCAAAGGATTTTCGGAAGATCGAATATTATTTCGAAGACTTTTGTGAAACACATGAACAACTGGGGATGAGCGGATACTCGACAAGTGCGAGATTTATTCGAAGGGGTATTCATGTGGCAAAGAACTGCTAGGCAGTAGGCACAAAGTATTCTCGGAATAATAGAGAAAACTTCGGGGTATCTTGTAATAACAAGATCAATGGGGAATGATCGTATGAATGGCAAGTGTAAGTAGTTTTCCATACGGCTTTATCGGTGGTCGGGAATAGCAAAAGCGATGGGCACAAAGTCTCGAGAGAATATCAAAGAGTATCTCCGAAATCTTCTGGTGCAGTCGGTGATCATCCGGACTGAAGGGCCCCTCCGGTAGAAAGTATTTTTGAGAACCTAAAAGTTAGAATTTAGTAAAAATCGTTTAACCCGAATAGAAGAGAGTTCAGAATTCCCAGAGTAAAGGTCGAGGAGTAAAAGATCCTACTACCACCCGATGGCGACGTGGGCCCATGGGCCACACAGCCATGTTAGTAAAAGTTTTTCAACGACTAGACTCGACTTTGGCCAAGGAGTTGGAAAGGGGGATTCCTATAGGCAGTCGGCTCTGATACTAACTTGTGACGCCCCCGATTCAATCGTACACTAATCATGCACGCAAATGTGTACGATCAAGATCAGGGACTCACGGGAAGATATCACAACACAACTCTAAAACATAAATAAGTCATACAAGCATCATAATACAAGCCAGGGGCCTCGAGGGCTCGAATACAAGTGCTCGATCATAGACGAGTCAGCGGAAGCAACAATATCTGAGTACAGACATAAGTTAAACAAGTTTGCCTTAAGAAGGCTAGCACAAACTGGAATACAGATCGAAAGAGGCGCAGGCCTCCTGCCTGGGATCCTCCTAAACTACTCCAGGTCGTCGTCAGCGGCCTGCACGTAGTAGTAGGCACCTCCAGTGTAGTAGGAATCATCGTCGACGGTGGCGTCTGGCTCCAGGGCTCCAGCATCTGGTTGCGACAACCAGGTAGAAGGGAAAGGGGAAAAGAGGGAGGAAAGCAACCGTGAGTACTCATCCAAAGTACTCGCAAGCAAGGAGCTACACTACATATGCATGGGTATATGTGTAAAGGGCCATATCGGTGGGCTGAACTGCAGAATGCCAGAATAAGAGGGGGATAGCTAATCCTGTCGAAGACTACGCTTCTGGCAGCCTCCGTCTTGCAGCATGTAGAAGAGAATAGATTGAAGTCCTCCAAGTAGCATCTCCAAGTAGCATCTCCAAGTAGCATCTCCAAGTAGCATCTCCAGTAGCATCGCATAGCATAACCCTACCCGGCGATCCTCCCCTCGTCGCCCTGTGGAAAAGCGATCACCGGGTTGTCTGTGGAACTTGGAAGGGTGTGTTTTATTAAGTATCCGGTTCTAGTTGTCATAAGGTCAAGGTACAACTCCAAGTCGTCCTGTTACCGAAGATCACGGCTATTCGAATAGATTAACTTCCCTGCAGGGGTGCACCACATAACCCAACACGCTCGATCCCATTTGGCCGGACACACTTTCCTGGGTCATGCCCGGCCTCGGAAGATCAACACGTCGCAGCCCCACCTAGGCACAACAGAGAGGTCAGCACGCCGGTCTAAATCCTATGCGCGCAGGGGTCTGGGCCCATCGCCCATTGCACACCTGCACGTTGCGTACGCGGCCGGTGAGCAGACCTAGCAACCTCCATTACAAAGGAAGTTGCGTTAATGCAGTCCAACCCGGCGCGCGCCACTCAGTCGCTGACGTCAAGAAGGCTTCGGCTGATACCACGACGCCGGGATACCCATAACTACTCCCGCGTAGATGGTTAGTGCGTATAGGCTCGTAGCCGACTCAGATCAAATACCAAGATCTCGTTAAGCGTGTTAAGTATCCGCGAACGCCGAATAGGACCAGGCCCACCTGTCTCCTAGGTGGTCTCAACCTGCCCTGCCACTCCGCCACAAAGTAACAGTCGGGGGCCGTCGGGAACCCAGGCCCACCTCTACCGGGATGGAGCCACCTGTCCTTTCAGCCCCCAACTCCGAACAGTATCACAGGTAATGTAACAGTGTAAAGTATATACTATATGCCCGTGATCACCTCCCGAAGTGATCACAGCCCAGTAGTATAGCATGGCAGACGGACAAGAGTGTAGGGCCACTGATGGAACACTAGCATCCTATACTAAGCATTTAGGATTGCGGGTAAGGTATCAATGACTATAGCAGCAATGACAGGCTATGCATCAGAATAGGATTAACGGAAAGCAGTAACATGCTACGCTACTCTAATGCAAGCAGTATAGAGAAGAGTAGGCGATATCTGGTGGTCAAAGGGGGGGCTTGCCTGGTTGCTCTGGCAAGAGAGAGGGGTCGTCAACTCCGTAGTCGAACTGGTCAGCAGCAGCGTCGGTCTCGTAGTCTACCGGAGAGAAGAGGGGGAAGAAATAATGAATACAGAGCAAACAAAGCACCACAAAATATATCAAGGCAATACGCGGTGTTCGGTGTGCCCTAACGCGGTAGTAGGTGATACCGGTGAAGGGGGGAAAACCCCCGGGAAAGTATTCCCGGTGTTTCGTGTTTTCGGGCAGAGGAGCCGGAGGGGGAAAGTTGTGGGTTCGATAGGTTAGGGGTGTGTGGCGGACGAACGGACCGCGTATCCGGATTCGTCTCGTCGTTCTGAGCAACTTTCATGTAGAAAGTATTTTCATCAAAGCTACGGTTTATTTTCTATTAATTTTAAAAGATTTAAATCATTTTCAGGATTTATTTAATTATTTTAATGCAACATTATCCAGAATAGTGCACGCTGACGTCATCATGACGTCAGCATGACGTCAGCAGTCAACAGGGAGTTGACTGGGTCAATCTGACGTGTGGGTCCCACATGTTATTGACTGATTAGTCTAGTTAGGGTTTAATTAAACTATCTACGTAATTAGATTAATTAAACATGATTAATTAACTTAATTAATTCATTAACTATTTTAATTATTAATTAATTAATTGTTAATTAATTAATTATTTATATATTTATTTTTATTATACATATTTTTTAAAAATTCCTTTTTTTTAAAACGTTCTGGGGCGGGGGCCCCACATGTCTGTGGCCCATAGGGGCCCTTAGCGGGCACGGGCGCTGCAGGTAACAGGCGCGGGCGTGGTGGCCGGCCCCCAACAAGGCGCCCGAGGGGGGCGCCGGCGAGGCGCAGAGCGGGTCGAGGCTGGCGGGGCGCCACCGGCGACCGCACAAGTGGCAGCAGGGCGTAGGGGGCCAGGGTGGCACGTAACGAGGAGGACAAGGCACGGGGAGGCAGTCGTGGGTTCAGGGGAGGGGGAGCAGCGGGGGAGGCCGATGGCCACGGCGAACTAGGCAGGGCGCGGGGTCTTCGAGCGGTGCAGTGGGGCGAGGCCACCATGGTGACGGTGCACGCGCAGCCCGACTGGTCCCCGACGCCGTCTGGGGCGGAGGAGGGCGCCAGCCAAATGCTCGCGGGGGCGCGCGGGGGGTAGCGCGGGGGAGACAGAGAGGAGGGAGGTGCGGTGCTCACTGCGGGGAGTAGGGCCCGGGGCAGTGGGGGTCGAGGAGGAGTCGGGGATGACCGGGCGACGGGGAGGAGGCGCGTGGAGCTCCGGGCGGCGGCGGATCGGTCCGGCGTCGGGGTCGATGGAGCGCGTCGGGGAGGACGACGGAGAGGGGGGCGGCGCCGGCGGGAGGAGGACGAGGACGGTCCGGCGACGGGGCGGCTACGGGCGGCGTGGGGCGCAGGGGGGGCGATGGGGTTCGTTCCCCCGATCCGATCTGGATCGGGGAGGAGGGGGGGAGAGCGAGTGGGGGGGGGGGCGAGTGGGGAGAGTGGAGTGGCGGACCGGCTAGGGTTCCGATCGGGGTGGGGGTTAAGGGGAGGCCGGCTGGGCCAGGTGGGCCGGCCTGGCCGGTGAGCTGGGCCGTCTGGCCCAGTTGGCCAGGGGGCCTTTTTTTTCCTTTTAGTTTTGTTTTGTCTTTTGCTTTTGTATTTTTTTCTCTTTTGTTTCTTTTCCTATTCTGTTTTATTTAACTTAGAACATTTAGGTATTTTATAAAAATGGGTTTGTTGCACCATAATTAACTTTGTAATATTTGACAACCACCGAACATTTTAGTTTTAATTTTTGAAAACTTTTATTGTTACCATTAATTTGAATTTGAATTTCGAACGGTTCCGAATTATTGCGAGGATAGCAACAGTAACCGAGGTGTCATGGCATGATTAGCGTGGGATTACTGTAGCATGATTATCCGGGCGTTACAGCTAATTCCAAATTTAAATTTAGTGTCTCTGAAAATGAGAAGCTAAAGAAGAAATTTGAATCGGAGAAGAAAACTTGGGCTGATGAGAAAACTTCCCTGGTGACTCGGGCCGAGACAGCCAAAGCATCTCTTGCCGAAGCAACAACCGAACTGTCCGACTTAAAATAGCAGATATCTCAAATGGTCTCAGCCATCTTTGGTAAGTTATTGTGAGCCAGCCTTAAACATTGTAACCTTACAATGACTATTGCAATAATTACTTTCGGCTGACTATTATGCTTGTGCACATACAGGCTCCACGAGTATCAACCTGAAGCAGAACACACTGATCAAACTTAAAGCAGTTAATACCTTAGTGGAACAGCTATACTCCGGGACACAACGCGCTTTGGCCGTTGTAGCCTTGTCAACTCCTCATCCCCGCCTTTTGCAAGATGTATTGAAGAGCCTTGCCTTTCTACCTCAGCGGATCCAAGACTTAAGGCGTTCATCCTCAAGAGCCGGGGCCGTAGCCGCATTGAGCCGGGCAAAAGCATGGCTCCCAGAACTAGACCCGACAGACCTTGCTCTTGGATACCCGAGTCTAAAGGAAGACGGCAATGCCTTTGATGATCATGACTTCACCGCCTGCGTCAAAGCCATATGTCCGGTGGCCACCCTTATTGGAAACGACACTGACCTTAGCAAGTATGCGTCGGCTTATGACAGTGACAACCGGAAAATCCCAAATGCTCCATGTGATCAAATCAGCTTGATCCCTCCAATTCGTAAGCATACTTTTGCCCCTGAAGTGGACCCGGCCGGTTTAATAGATGCTGAAGCTGAATTTGAAGCTTTGAGCGGCATTGATTGGGCCTCATCAACTTTCCAGGACAAAACAGCCGATGGAGAAGCGGAGAAGGATAACCCGGAGCCCTTAAGCCCGCCGAAGGAGTGAATCGCCAGGTGTTTGGCCAAAAAACAATGCTTCATCAATTTCAGACTCGGGGAGTCTTGTAATAGGGTAGAAAAAACTTCCCTATGCATGTCATGCCTTTGTGCTTGCTTAATACTTTTCGTAAGCTCCCATGGCTATATATTTCTGGCTTTTGCTTCCTTGGTGTTTTAAACTTTACTTGCCTTATTCTGCAATCCTTGGATAATCTTCCTGGCTCATATAATGTTCACCCGGCACTTAACAACCTGGGGTGATGAATATTAAACCGGCAAGACAAAAAACATCTCAAAATGCTTTTCACAAGGTTTCAGGATAATCAAAATACTTTACAGGCTTCTGATTCGGATACGATCAGTAAACCGTTCCAAAGGGGTTAAGCTAAGATTCGGATACGATCATATAGCCCCCAGTGGCTTGGCGATGCCGATCAAGTGGGTATCGACAGCTATGTTCTCTTTGGTTCGAATATGACCTATGTTTGAACAGGAAGCCCCCAAGTGACCATAAGATTTGTTTAATGACGTTGATTCGCATACGATCCATGTCAGACCTACAGGGGTTAAGCTGTGATTCAAACATGATCAAGAAGCCCCCAAGTAAGTTTGGCAAGTATGCCGATCAAGTGGGTATCGACAGCTATGTTCTCTTTGGTTCGGATACGACCTATGTTTGAACAGGAAGCCCCCAAGTGATCATGGCTAGATTCAGATATGATCATAAGCCGGACCAAAGGTAAAGCCGGATTCGGATATGATCCGGTCCCTGTTGGTTGTTTCCACCACCTGCCAAAAAGACGTATCCACTTTTTTGAGGGTGAAAAAAGGACAGAGGTCCTGCTTTATTATTTTATATAATATATACATTGTCAAAAAAAATATATACATCTAAAGAACCGGTGGCTTAAGTATAATAAGGCCGAAGATGGGCTATATTCCACGACCGGCGGGTCTCCTCCTCCGATTTACCTGAGTCTTTGTGCTCTCGAATATCAATGAGGTAGTATGACCCGTTGTGCAGATTCTTGCTGACCACAAAGGGTCCTTCCTAAGGAGGGGATAGCTTGTGCATATCGGACTGATGCTGGATGAGCCGGAGCACTAAATCGCCTTCCTAAAATGTTCTGCTCCTGACCCGGCGGCTGTGATAACGACGAAGGTCTTGCTGGTAAATCGCCGAGCGAGCTATTGCCAAGTCTCGCTCCTCATCTAACAAGTCAAGCACCTCTTGTCGAGCCGTTTCATTATCAGCCTCAACGTAAGCCGCCACACGGGGCGAATCGTGCCGGATGTCACTGGGCAGAACTGCCTCTGCTCCATAAACCATGAAAAAAGGTGTATAACCCGTGGATCTGTTAGGCGTAGTGTTGATGCTCCACAGCACAGAGGGTAACTCTTCCACCCAACAACCCGGAGTCCGCTGTAAGGGGACCAAGAGCCGTGGCTTGATACCCCTTAAAATCTCCTGATTAGCTCTTTCTGCTTGACCATTGGATTGAGGATGAGCAACAGCCGAAACGTCAAGCCGGATATGTTCCCTTTGACAGAACTCTTCCATGGCACCCTTGGAGAGATTAGTGCCATTATCAGTTATGATGCTATGCGGAAAACCAAAATGAAAGATCACCTTTTTGATGAACTAAACTGTTGTGGTCGCATCACACTGACTGATCGGCTCTGCCTCAATCCACCTTGTAAACTTATCCATTGCCACCAGGAGGTGTGTCTTTTTATCCTTAGACCTTTTAAAAGGTCCCACCATGTCAAGCCCCAGACTGCAAACGGCCAAGTGATTGGAATCATCCTCAATTCCTGAGCCGGCACATGAGCTCGTCGTGAGAATTTTTTACATCTGTCACATTTGCTAACAAGATCTTCTGCATCTGCATGAGCCGTCTGCCAATAAAAACCATGACGGAAAGCCTTGGCCACCAGAGATTTTGAGCCGGCATGATGACCACAATCTCCTTCATGGATTTCTTGAAGTATCTCTTGACCCTCTGCAGGCGACACACAACGCTGGTACGCCCCTGTGACACTGAGATGATGTAACTCGCTGTTAACAATTGTCATGGATTTGGACCGCCTGACAATTTGTCTCGCCAAGCTCTCATCCTCAGGCAGCTCTCCCCGGGTCATATAAGTCAGATATGGCAATGTCCAATCCGGGATGACGTGAAGTGCAGCCACCAACTGTGCCTCTGGGTCTGGTACTGCAAGCTCTTCCTCTGTAGGTACCTTGACAGAAGGATTATGTAGAATGTCAAGAAAGGTGTTAGGCGGCATCGGCTTGCGCTGACAGCCCAACTGGCTTAAAGCATCAGCCGCCTCATTCTTCCTTCTGTCAATGTGCTCCACCTGATACCCTTTGAAGTACCCAGCTACAACAATGACTTCACGGCGATAAGCCGCCATAAGGGGATCCTTAGAATCCCATGTGCCTGAGACCTGTTGAGCCACGAGGTCTGAGTCGCCCAAGCACCTTACCCGGCTTAAATTCATCTCCTTAGCCATCCGGAGTCCATGGAGCAAGGCCTCATATTCAGCTGCATTGTTAGTACAAGGAAACATGAGTCGGAGCACATAACGAAATTTATCACCTCGAGGGGAAGTTAAGACAACTCCAGCCCTTGATCCTTCTAACTGCCGGGACCCATCAAAGTGAATAGTCCAGTACGTATTGTCCGGCTTCTCCTCAGGTGCCTGCAACTCTGTCCAATCATTGATAAAATCCACCAAGGCCTGAGACTTGATGGCAGTACGAGGCATATACTTCAGACCATAAGGCCCAAGCTCAATGGCCCACTTGGCGATTCGTCCTGTGGCTTCCCTGTTCTGAATGATGTCTCCCAAAGGGGCTGAACTTACCACCGTTATAGGATGACTTTGAAAGTACTACTTCAGCTTCCGGTTTGCCATGAACACACCATAAACAAGCTTCTGCCAATGTGGATACCTTTGTTTAGACTCAATGAGCACCTCGCTGATGTAGTAAATCGGCCGTTGAACCGGTTGCCTGGCTCCTTACGCTCCACCACGATGGCTACACTAACGGCCCGTAAGTTAGCAGCCACATATAATAATAGTGGCTCTCCATCAATTGGAGCTGCAAGAACCAGTGGCTCAGACAACTTTCTCTTTAAATCTTCAAAGGCAGTGTTAGCAGCATCGCTCCAAACAAAAGTGTCTGTTTTCTTCATCATCTGATATAGTGGTAGGGCCTTCTCCCCTAACCAGCTTATGAACCGGCTTAAAGCAGCAACACGTCCTGCCAGGCGCTGAACGTCATTGATACACACTGGCTTAGCCAGAGAGGTAATCGCCGTGATCTTCTCTGCATTAGCTTCAATGCCTCTGTTTGACACCAAAAAACCCACGAGCTTGCCTGCAGGTACACCAAATACACACTTGGCCGGGTTAAGCATCATCTTGTAAACCCGGAGATTGTCAAAGGTCTCTCTTAAGTTAGATATTAAGGTTTTCTTTTCTCTGGACTTCACCATAATGTCATCCACATAAGCATGAACATTGCACCCAATTTGATCGTGCAAACAGTTCTGCACACACCGCTGATAAGTTGCCTGGGCACTCTTGAGCCCAAACGGCATAGATACATAACAGAAGGCCCCAAATGGAGTGATGAAAGTTGTCTTCTCCTGGTCCTTAACTGCCATCTTGATCTGATGATAGCCAGAGTAAGCATCCAAAAAGCTCAAACATTCACAAGCCGCCATAGCATCAATGATTTGATCAATACGGGGGAGAGCAAAGGGATCAGCCGGACAAGCCTTATTTAAGTCCGTGTAATCCACACACATCCGCCAAGTGCCGTTCTTCTTGAGCACCAGCACCGGGTTAGCCAACCACTCCGGGTGAAAAACTTCAACAATAAACCCGACCGCTAAGAGCCGGGCCACCTCCTCCCCAATAGCCGTCCGTCTCTCTTCGTTGAATCATAGAAGAAACTGCCTGACCGGCTTATACTTCGGATCAATATTGAGAGTGTGCTCAGCGAGTTCCCTCGGTACACCCGGCATGTTAGAAGGTTTCCATGCAAAGATGTCCCGGTTCTCACGGATGAACTCGATGAGCGCGCTTTCCTATTTAGGATCCAAATTGGCACTGATACTGAACTGCTTAGAGGCGTCTCCCGGGGTGAAGTCAACCAATTTTGTCTCAGCAGCCGATTTAAATTTCAACGCTGGGTCATGCTCAGTAGTTGGTTTCTTAAGGGAGGTCATATCCGTCGGGTCAACATTGTCTTGATAGAATTTGAGCTCCTCCGTGGCACAGGCCGTCTCAGCGTAAGTCGCGTCGCCTTCTTCACACTCCAAGGCCACCTTCCGACTCCCATACACAGTGATGGTGCCCTTGTAACCCGCCATCTTGAGCTGTAAGTAAACATAACACGGTCGTGCCATGAACTTAGCATAAGCCGGTCTCCCAAACAGAGCGTGATATGGACTCCTGATTTTGACCACCTCAAACGTCAACTTCTCAACCCTGGAACATACTCACCTCCAAAGGCCACCTCCAACTCAATCTTACCAACTGGGTAAGCCGACTTGCCTGGAACCACCCCGTGGAACACAGTGTTGGATGTCCTCAGATTCTTCTCAGTCAACCCCATACGCTGGAAGGTCTCGTAATAGAGTATGTTGATGCCGCTGTCACCGTCCATGAGTACCTTAGTAAATTTATATCCACCAACCTGGGGTGCTACCACCAAGGCTAACTGACCCGGATTATCGACGCGTGGAGGGTGATCCTCTCTGCTCCAAATGATGGGTTGCTCTGACCATATTAAATAACGAGGAACTGACGGTTCAACCGAATTTATAGCCCTCTGATGAACCTTCTGGTCATGTTTGCATAAGCTGGTGGTAAACACATGGTACTGCCCACCGCTCAACTGTTTTGGTTGGCTCTGGTAACCCGACTGCTGCTGCTGTCCCCCCTGACCCGATTGTTGCTGATTATTTCCACCCGGCTGTCCCTGAAAACAGGAATTTGAACCACCGCCCGGGCCATGAAAGCCGCCGGCCCCTGAACCGCCACCAGGTCCATGACCACCATCAAATATATTGGAGTTTTTAAACGCCTTCATGATCGCACAATCTTTCCACAGGTGCGTAGCGGGGTGCTCCTGGGTGCCATGTTTCGGACAGGGCTCGTTGAGTAGTTGCTCCAGAGATGGACCTGACCCGCCGGTTCGAGGACACTTACCCTTACGTCTCTGATTGTTACCCTGTGTACTCGCGTTAGCCACAAGCTCTGGGCTGCCGTCAGCCTTACGCTTATTGCCGCCTTGATTCCCCGGGTTGTGCTGTTGACCCTTTCCATCATCGTCAGACGCAGGGTCCTTGGTATTATCAGAATCGGCATATTTGACTAAAGCCGCCATCAGCGTTCCCATATCGGTGCAGTCACGCTTAAGGCGGCCCAATTTCTGCCTCAGTGGTTCAAAGTTGCAATTCTTCTCCAACATGAGGACCGCAGAGCCGGCATCCATCTTATCAGATGAGTGAATTATCTCCTTGACTCGGCGTACCCAATGGGTGGTGGATTCACCCTCTCCCTGCTTACAACTCGTCAAGTCCACGATCCACATAGATTGCTTACACGTATCCTTGAAGTTCTGGATGAAATGGGCCTTTAACTCCCCCCACGAACCAATGGAATTAGGTGGTAAACCTTTTAGCCAAGACCGGGCCGTTCCATCTAACATCATGGTGAAGTATTTAGCCATTGCTGTGTCACTGACCTCCAACAGCTCCATGGCCATCTCATAACTCTCAATCCACGCTCCGGACTGTAAGTCGGCCGTGTAATTCGGCACCTTTTGAGGTCCCTTGAAGTCCTTAGGCAGGTGCACGTTGCGCAAAGCTGGTATCAAACAAGGAACTCCATCGGTTCTGGTAGCTACTCCCATCTCAATAGAAGTCATTGGACACTCTGGGATATCCTGATGAGCCGCCAGCTGAGCCGCCTGTTGAGCCGCCAGTTGAGCCGCCCGCTCGTCCTCCTCACGTATTCGGTCTTGCACCGGGTCATAGCCACCAAGATGGTTACGGCATTGGGCGTTACTTGATAAAGCTTCGAACTCCATGTGCCTGCTGTAACTCGGGCTCCGGTTCTGACGAGGCGGTGCTAACCAAGGCGGAGGGGTTGAGTGAATCCTATCCCGACTGTAAGAATAGGTCTCCTGCTGAGCCAGGGCCGTCTGGACAAGTTCCCTGATCCTTCAGGTCTCCACCGCTGTTGGATCATCACCGTCCACTGGAAGAGCCGCCAGGCGTGCTGACGCTGCGATTAAATTCTCCATGGGGTTGGAAAAGTGACCCTCTGGTATCGGCACGTAACGCGGTGGCGCCATGCTCATATGAGGAGGCGGCATCTCCCGACGCTGGGCCGGTCCTCCCGCTCCGGATGTCATAAACAGATTAGCATCGGGCGAGTTACTTGGGCCGGCTCCGGGTGTAGCAAAAAGAACCCTCGGGTCATAATTCGGAGGCAACCGGGATTGGGTCTTCTGGTGTCTCCTCCTCATTACCTCATTAGACGCGTTTAAACTCATCATGAGCTGGTAAGCCTCTGACTGCAACCGATGTGCCCGGGCGTCGAGAGCCGCCTGCTCCGTAGCTAGTCTAGTGTCCTCAGCTGCTAAGGCCTCCTTGGCCTGAGCTATCTCCTCACGTACCCGTGCTACCTCCGCGTCATGCTCATCTTTGTTCGCAGGGATAACCGTGGCGGTTAACAGGGTCGTAAGCTTGTCCATGAGGTCTATCAGTACTTGAGCCGGCGGGCGCACAGGGCCTCCTGCCCTAGCCGCTCCTAACCCGGAAGTAATTGCAGCCGCGGCTGTAGAGTTTTGTCCGGGTTGAGTCCCAGCCATAAAGACTCCTGCCCAATCCGGCGACTCACAGGGGTCCGGAATACTAAGGCCATCGGAACAGCCCCCGAGCGCACCGTCTTGAACTTGATACAAAGAATCTATTGAACCGGCGGACGAATCACCGTCAGAGTGGACGGCCATCTCACCACCATCTTCAGGACCTTCAGAAAGTTCTTCTCTGTGGACGCAGCCCACAAAGACACGCTTCATGCCGGTTTGAACTTGGGCGGGTTTCGCACGCTGAGCCCTCTCGACGAGGTCGGTGCAGTTGTCCGGCTCAGGCCCCGGCTCACCAATCCGGCCGATGAAGACATGGATCCCTCCGAAGGGGACCCGGTACCCGTACTCAATTGAGCCGGCGTCGGGGCCCCAGCCTTCATCGTCGATGTAGATCTTCCCGCGACGACTTTTGGTCATCCGGCCCACTATGTATCCTTTGAGCCCTTCGAAGTTGCCCTTCAAGAACTCAAATCCACCGTGCGCTGGCCCAACGGTGGGCGCCAACTATCATGGAATTGTCATGTCGGATGTCCTCGTGAAAGGACTTAGTTGTGGAGCCATCGCAACTAGGAAGCTTGAAGGGGTTAATCGGGACAAAGGACACGAGAGGTTTTATACTAGTTCGGCTGGGTTGGCATTGATGTTTCGATGACCAGGGAGCGAGATACACTATGCCTGGCTCTCGATGAGTTGTTTTCTTGCCCTAAGCCGCCAGCGAGTCGTCCCCTTATATACACGGGTCGACGCCCTGCGGCTTACAGAGTCCCGGCCGGCTTATAAACAATGTCTGGCTCGGTGACTATTTAAGTCTACCTTATGATACAAGTAATATTATTACAGCGGTTTACTACAACGGGCCTTAAGTCGCCTGTGGGCCTTAAGCTTTCTATGAACCGCCATCTTCATACTTTGGTCTTGGGCTTCTCTCTACGAGTCTTCTTTGCATAATCCGACCCCTCCTGGGCGGCTTACACAAATAGTTATATCCCCAACACCATAGGAAAGATTTTCTCTAAAAACTTTATTTTCAAAAAGATCTTTTACCTCTCTTCTTTTCTGAGATTTATCAAATATTCCCTTTTAGTTAGACCATACCCCTTTCCCCTTTTGACCACACGAAGATATGATTGATGAGACCACTCCAAGAAGTACAAGATATCAGATAACTAAGATCACTTTGGAATAAAGAGGATTTTTACCGTGCATTACAATGATGGAAACTACAACGGTTAAAAACTCCAAAGACTAGGAGAATTTGAAGGCTTTGTAGAATTTCCAGATTAGTATGACCTAGGAAGGCTACCCTTATGGAACTTGGCAGATTATGGAAGCTGTCAATACCCGAGATCAAGGTATGTCGGAGAAAGACCGGAACATGGAGCGTAAAACTCAAAGTTTTGTCAAGAAAACCCTACGGCATGAGATATCAACTATGGAATGATAGTTCATGTCAATGACCAGGGAAGAAACATGGATATCCAAGATGATATCGCCCGCCTATGCTATTGTCACCGTGCTGAGTTATGCGTGCATTTCTTCGGAAGGATTGGATGATAGAAGGCTGATGGAGCACCTGTCAGCGAAAGATGAAGTTTTAACCTTAGCTGGTGTATCACCAGGATCTGGAGTATTACATCCAGAAGTTTAGGGTGGAACTTTAGGAAGCCGTGTTTGACAAGGGAGCATTTCGTGAAGAACTCGGGACCCAGAAGCTGAAAGTAGCCAAGCTGGAGGAGCAATACCTCGAGATACCAGAGATTCGTTAAGAACTAAAGGACAGTAGAACCATGGTTCATGCCAAGGATGTTGAAACCCAGAAGTTTGGAACGCAACTCCAGAAATATTAAAGGATGTCATGAGAGACTTCGTGTCAATAGAGATGATCTGGCAAAAGAACTTGATAAGGACAAGTACGATCGGAAGAAGCCATCAGAGACATGAACAAGACTTGAAGAGTTTGGCGACTTTGAAGATTTATTGACCTTTAGAAGACCAAACCCCTGTTATATACTTATGTTAGATGCGACGATTGTGAGCTGTCATTTGTTTGATGTTTTTTTTGACAGCCAAAAAATAAAATATGTCTTTTCAAAATTATTGTTTGTATTGTGTGTATCCCTCTCTATCTC
Source organism: Triticum aestivum (assembly GCF_018294505.1). Lineage (NCBI taxonomy): Eukaryota > Viridiplantae > Streptophyta > Magnoliopsida > Poales > Poaceae > Triticum > Triticum aestivum. The sequence goes on along the minus strand of NC_057807.1, from coordinate 572,814,378 downwards.
TCTTATCTCACCCCAAAACCCTTGGAACCAATAGAGTATGAATGGAGATGAACTCACATTTCTGGGACCGATAAGTCAATTGGAGACGGACCGATGGATTCAGAACATGGAAGGTCACATGGAGAGTAACCCTATAGTCGGAAAGGATATGACCCAGCATGTTCTTCGGTGCTTTGAAAGAGGTGCTGCTACTTGGTGGAGGATGTACCAAATCATCAATGGATGGCAAGGAGTAACCACTTGGAAAGAATTTAGGTTGGATTTGCAAAAGTCTCATCTTGTGTCCTAGAAATTGAAGCCTTATGGAAATGATATGAAAAAATCTTGTGCTTGCAAGCTCTATGGAGAAATATGACACAACCATAAAGAACACAAGGATGAATGCCCTCATTGTGAAGAAAGCCACCCAGCTGAAGAATTCCCAACTAGGCAGATTACTTGTTTCTTGTGTGAAGGAACTACCCACTACCCTGCTCAGTGTCACATTTACCCCATGATACAAAGAACCATCCAGCAGAAGAAAGAAGCAATGAAAGGAGCCCTCATGGAAATTTCATAAGAACATGTGATGAAGGAAGAGGTGGACGACACACCCGAAGAAAACCCAATTAAACCCTACACCAAGTCTTGCTATTCATGTGGAGAAGAATGACACATCTCCCAGAATTGTCTGAATGGGGATCTAGTAGAATTCCCGATAGAGGAAGTAGAGTATGACCCACAGGAAATAGAAGCCCTGATTGGAACGGAAAAATCCAGAAGAGAAATAGATTGGATTCCAGGAAGGACCTGAGTCATATCACCTGTTTCAGGTGCAAAGATTCAGGGCACTACTTTAGCAGTTGCCCAAAAAGGAAGCCGAGGACCCAAGGAGGCTATGTGATCACAAGGAAACCGCAAGACCTGTTTGAAGTAATAGGTTTCTGCTATAATGAAGCAGGGCACTTTGCCATAGATTGTCCCAATGAGAAGGAGGCTTGTGCTAAATAGTTGAGTTAGCAACAAAAGAAATGTAGTAGTAGTAGTGGGAACATTTATTTTCATATTAAGGTGTTGAGTTGAGGTATGTAATGGAAATGCAGGAGATAGTAATAATTTGAGAATCAATAAAGTTAGCATCATTGGTACTGATTTGGATTTTATGAGAGAGATTAAATAGATAGGGCCCCACAAGTTGTTAATTCACCGCTGGGGAATTCACACAAAAGGGAAGGACTTATTCTCAACGAAACTCCAAATCCCTCATCTCATACGTTTCTCTCCACCTCCTCCGCTGGCCCGGCCAGTCCGGAATGTAGAGCAGATCTATCGAAGAACAGGGAGCAGGATATTATGTGCCGGATCTAGCTGACAAACCAACAATCGACTCGGTCCTCCCCGAGAGGCCCAAGTCCGTGGTTGGGCTTGCATCCTATTCCAAACGGAGATTCCGGGCAGAAACAAATTTTAAGCTTTAAGAATGCAGGTCTGAATCGCTTCCGGGCAGAAAAAAATTTTAAGCTTTAACGAATGCAGGTCCGAATCGCTTTCGGACATAGTTACAATATGAAGAAAGATTTTGACCATTTTTTAGGATATGAGAAATATGGTCTATGGAAGAATTTGTGCAATTCCAAGGGTGGTAGTACCCTGTGAGGACCCTTGACCCCTGGAAAAGATAATGATATTCCACGAAGTGAATTACAGACAAAATAAGTACGAGTTTTATCTCGATATGTGGGATACCCCAAGAATATGAAGGGATGAAGTACTATTGGATAAAAAGGAGGTATAATGCTAGGTAATATGGAGCAATTGTAAATCCATGATGAGTCTGAGTAATCACGTCTTAGTTTGGTACCAATAGAAGGAAGGGAGACTGTACAATTGGATGGATTTAAGAATGCTAGGAAGCTGGATGTTGGAATAATGATCAGTTGCCCCGATGATGAGTTCAAGGTTTACAAGTGATGAGATGGGCAATAACCCACAGGCTCCAGGACCTGCCAAGAAGCAAGCATACTCTTGCTGAAGGAAACCCTGGAAGAGGATATGTCTTTATCAACAAACAATCTTATAGGAGTTACGCAAAACCTGAGAGTTGTGAAGGAACGATAGATGTTTGTTTGGCTTGCAGAATCCATGGATTATCCGAACTTAGTCCGTCGACAAGAGAAATTCTGCAATGCTTGTGAGGATGACCGAGTGTTAGAATGCGAGATTTGCTAAACCATATACAAGGTAATGATTTGGGTGTGGGATGGATTGATCACCATACCGACTTACTCTTATTATTCGTCTTGCTATATGGGATGGTAAATCTGAGTGACTTACCCATAGTAGAGACACGGCGATATTAAACCTTGTTTGAACCTTAGAATGTATGACAATTATTCCCCTTGTACACGGCAGTTGTTTCCAATCGTAGGATATACGGTAAGAATGAAGCCCAGACCCATTTCCTGCAGGAGAAACCATAAATTGTTGACCACCATGAGATATCGATAGTTGTTTAGTATTGGCGTCAGACCCGTTAGCTAAGAAGACCCAGTCATGGAATAACCTTATCAAGATGAAATGGACACAAGAATTGAGGAAAAGGTTATGCCACCATCGGAAGAGCCCAGAGAAGGAATTATCCTGAAGCTCTAAGAAGATCGACACTGCCAACAATAAGGATGGAGTATATGAGTTTTGATGGAACCGTAACAATGTTTCTACGGGTGGTAGCACCCCAGACCCCCTGTGACGATCGATGGATTTTGAGAAGACCCCGAACCTAACATATTTCTTGCTAGCCTAGATTCATTTTAAGGGTGGTAGGTTTGTAACATCCCAAAATTCTAAATTTTGGAATCTTATATTAAATAAATAGTTTTGATTGATTGTTTGATTGCTTGAGTGAAATTGAGTGAAATTTGAAACTTGTTGAAAGTTAAATGAGAGGGAATAAAAGAACTTTCCCAAACTGTCATCTTGCTTTTATGATCTCCATAAATTCAAATTCATTTCATCACAAAACCCTAGAGAGAAGATGACATGACTTCTTCCATTTAAATAAATGAAAAGGATTTTCAATCTCATTTGGAAATATTCCAAATTCAGAAACTTTAAGCAACTCAATGATTTTCATGAGAGAAGATAAAATGACTTCTTCAAATTGTATGAAATATGAGTTGGAAGTTTCAAAGAATCAAAAAGTCCCTTTGAAATTATTTTCAATTTGGAGTTATTTGGGTTTTATTCAAATTATTTTTCTCCAAAAATAAAATATATGGAAATTAGGGTAAAATGATTCACTACATTGGAAAATTGGAGAGAAATAAATTTGGAATTATTCTGGTATTTCTAAAATATATTTTATTGGGTTTTATTATAGCTGCAGCAATCTTTGCTTTATTTAGTTATTTTTGCGTATATTATTTGACGCTATAAAAATGTTCATATTGTAGAGAATCTTTTTCTGAAAATTTAGCTATATAATATGCCTATATGTTTTTTTTCATTACTCAGTTTTTCCTTTTCTGTTTCTATTTAAAAACATATGAGTACTCTGTAACTATATGTTGCCCACATGCGCAGCATAGTAGCTTCTGGCGCTCCATTGTTTTTTTTCTCTTAAGTAGGCCAGGCCCAGCCAGCCTTTTCTTTTTCAGATTTTTTTCTTCCTTTGGCAAAAAAAAAGAACTCTGTGCACGCACGCGCATGGCCGGCCGACAGAAGCTTTAGGCCCATGCGCTTTTCTCTTCTCTCTTTTTTCTTTTTCGTCTACGTTTAGTCCCACATTGCCTAATCTTTGACCCCCTACGCCTCTTTTCCACCTATAAATATAGACCCATAGAGTTTCCAAAAAAATCATCCAATTCGAGTTAAATGAATATTTTCGTTTGACTAGATTCACTAAATAAAAATATATTTCTCCTCTTCGGTGAAAATTCTGGAAATCGTCTCCTCTCTCCGAAGTCGTCTTTTAGGTATCTTTCTTCGTTTTTTCCATAGCTTATTATTTTTAGACTAGTGTACATTAGAATAATAATATTTATAAATTAGTCCATGTATTTACATTTTAAGATTAGAATTTTTTTACCCATAGCCCTTTTCCTTCTGTAACACAACTTGGCCTGATTTTTTAAATAGACTAACTTTTTACTCATTCATCCAAATTAGATGAAACCAGCATCTATAGTTTCGTCTTGTTTTCACCAATCCAATGAACCTGTCACATCAACTTTTTGAAATTTTCAAATTTCGAAATTTGTTCAGATTCATATTCAAACTTCTTTTGATCATATCTTTTTATTCGTACCTTCGTTTTCGATGAAGCCAACGCCTAAATCTTTGTAATGACCCCCTCTGTCCAGTAAGTTAACTTGAACATGTTTTTGACAATTTAAAATCCGAGTTTAGTTCATATTAGTATTCGATCTTGTTTCATCTGTTTCTTGAGTTTCGTAAGTCCGATTTGGTTGATTCTTTTTGCAAATCGAAGCTCTTGACCTAAACTTTCTGATAAGACCAAATACATGCAACTTTGGTACTATTAGAAATTGTTTTCTGTTGCAAGAGTCTTGTTTTCGAAATTTTCCGAGATCTTTTCTTCGAATTTTATGCTTGAGTGCTTATGTATGCAATTGTTTGCTTTCGATAGATTGAACGGAGTGTGACAAATAGAACTATCAGGAATTATGAGTGTGAATCATCTTCATCAACAGTACAAGGCAAGTTCACACTTTGATCACATTTTTCATACCCAGTTTTATGCATTAGTTTCAATCCTCAAACATTGCATGAGTAGGTTTGGTAACATGTGGGTACTGGGAAGTAGTTGATGAGTGTCGGTGTCAAAACCGGCGGATCTCGGGTAGGGGGTCCCGAACTGTGCGTCTAGGCGGATGGTAACAGGAGACAAGGGACACGATGTTTTTACCCAGGTTCGGGCCCTCTCGATGGAGGTAAAACCCTACTCCTGCTTGATTAATATTGATGATATGGGTAGTACAAGAGTTGATCTACCACGAGATCGGAGAGGCTAAACCCTAGAAGCTAGCCTATGGTATGATTGTTGTTCGTCCTATGGACTAAAACTCTCTGGTTTATATAGACACCGGAGAGGGCTAGGGTTACACAGAGTCGGTTACAATGGGAGGAGATCTACATATCGTATCGCCAAGCTTGCCTTCCACGCCAAGGAAAGTCCTATCTGGACACGGGACGAAGTCTTCAATCTTGTATCTTCATAGTCCGGGAGTCAGGCCAAATATCATAGTCCGGCCATCCGGACACCCCCTAATCCAGGACTCCCTCAGTAGCCCCTGAACCAGGCTTCAATGACGACGAGTCCGGCGCGCAAATTGTCTTCGGCATTGCAAGGCGGGTTCCTCCTCCGAATGTTTCATAGAAGATATTGAACACAAGGATAGTGTCCGGCTCTGTAAAATAAGTTCCACATGCCATCGTAGAGAGACTAATATCTGCACAAATCGAATCTGCTGACGTATTCCGTAGCGTGACGTCATGCCACAGCCAAACCTTTATTTGAATCGTTTTACTGTCCCACCTCAGCGCGTTCAGCGAGGCGGTTTCTTTGGCACGTCTTGTCAAAGCAGAGATTGTGTCCCCTTATTCCGGGATGCTCATCAATATGGGTGTGGGTAACCCAACCGCGCCATCGGTACGACTTCTTTAATCGAAGGTAAGTCCCAAACGGTCAGGGGGAGGGCTCTCTGTATTCAACCTCTTTATAAAGAGACCAAGGCTCGATTCCTTTCTTTCAATCCAATCAAATCCGCCCCTCGCCTCGAGTTCCAACACCCAAAGCTCCAGATTCAGGCGCTTCGGACCTTTGATGATGTCCGGCTCCGACCTCCAAGGCTGGTGGATGCCTTCCTCCGTTACGAAAGAAGACGTGCGAAAGCTGAGAAATGCCAGGTATCTGACCGGCAAAATCTCGCATAGGCTGCCTGCTCAAGGGCAGGCTATTCCCACTCCCTAGCCCGGTGAGAGTGTGGTGTTCACATCTCACTTCCTCCGAGGGCTAGGCTTCCCAATTGATCCCTTCGTGAGGGGGCTCATGTTTTATTACGGGCTGGAATTTCACGACTTAGCTCCGGAGTCCATCCTCCAAATCTCATCGTTCATTGTCGTGTGTGAGGCCTTCCTCCATATTACTCCTCACTTCGGACTCTGGCTTAAAACCTTCAAGGTAGAACTGAAGATGATCGAAGGGCAGCACGCTGAGTGCGGAGCTGCTATTATAAGCAAGATTGCTGACGCTCCATGGCCCGAGGGCTCTTTTCAAGAGGAGTTCGGCTTATGGCAACGAGAGTGGTTTTACATCACAGCTCCCAGGGGCACCACGTGGGCGGCGCCACCTGCCTTTCGCTTGGGTCCCCCACCACGGCTAGCGTCATGGGTCAATAAAGGGCTTAACTGGGGGGCGTCCAAGGACGTGCCCTTGCTGCAGGGCCGCATTCAAGATCTCCTAGAAAGAGATACCAATTTGGCCGTAGTGGTGCAGGTTATGCTGATTCGCCGCATACTGCCCTGCAAACGTCGCCCCCTCCGCCTGTGGGAATTTAATCCGGAAGGACCGCGAGCCCTCCAACACTTTATGGGCACGACGCCCGTGGAGATGTACAAATTGTTCTTCGGATCACAAGCAAGGTGTCCGGACTTGTCCGAGGACGCAGGCCTGAGCTGCAATCGCCCGGATACTCAAGTAAGTAGCCCCATACCCGGACACGCCATCCGTATATTTATCATAAAACTGCCCTTAAAAAGAGCTATCCTTTAAACAGGAGTGGATAGCGGAAGCAAGGCTTATCAGGTGTCTGGCCCCCCTCCCTGAGACCATACCGGATCCCGTGTTGACCAGGATGCGGGAGATTGCGCCTTTTGAAGAAGGCGAAGAGGGGAACAAGGAAGCTACCGCCTCCGTGAAGGAGGCTGTCAGGAAGGGAGGAATCGAGAACTCCTCTATCCAGGGAAAGAAGAGGAACGCCTCTGAAAACCCAGGGGCGATCGCCTCAAAGCGGGGGAAGAAATCTTCATCAGAGGGTCCGGCGCCGGAGAGTGCTCCGGCCGCATCGTGCCCCCAAGGGGATCAGCTCTCCAACGAGCCGTAAGTAAAGAGGGGGGTTTTAAAATGAGTGATATCCCTGTTTTCTTTCTGAGGAAGATAACCAAAATTTTACCTTGCAGTTCGGATCTCAACCCTACTCAACAGAGCTCATCTTCCGGGGATCTCCGTCCAGAGATGATGGAGAGCGAAACGCCTCCCCCAGCTGTACCATCTTGCGAGGCTAGCGACCCCAAGGTGTCGTCTCGGAGGATTTCCCCAAATCCGGACTTTGAAAAAGGTCGTCGGACTAGTCCAGCACCTTTAGGTGCACGGTCGGAGGGGCTGCACGATCTGCTCGGGCGAGCGTCTATCTCAGAAGAACACCGTGTGTTGATGAATACGGTGATTAGAAGGATTTCATCCGTGGAAAGTGGATTGTACGAGGCCGCCAGGAGTTTACTGACAGGTTTTGAGGTACGCGAAAACATGTACCTTTTGACAGAGCCGCATATATAAAATGCGCCCTATATAAATAGTAGCCCCTGAGACTCTATGTGTTGTCAAAAATGACGATGCACAGAGGATCATAATCCCAGGTATAATATGTCGCCTTTCCTATGTAGGTGGCGAGGCGTTCGGTGGCTAGCCGGACTGATGAATCTGCCGAGCTAAAGCGGCAACTTAACGTAGCAGATGCCGACATCGCGCTTGTAAATGAGCGGCTAGACGAGGCACAAGGTATGTAACGTCTCCAAAGACATATGATAAGAGGAGCTTGATGCTCGTGCCTTATAACATATGTGCTTAATGCAGATGATGCCGCTGCCGTGGAGAACCTTCGGGCGGAACTTGCCCGAGCCAAGGAGCAAGCGAGGAAGAGTGATGCGGCTGCCGTTAAAGCGGCTGAAGAGCTAAAAGCCGAACAGGCTGCTCACTGCCAGAGCAAGAAAGAAATGGCCGAGATGGCTGTAAAATTGAAGGATTCCGCCGACCGTTATAAGCTTCATGAAGAAGAAGATAGGGTGGCACAGAAGGACCGAGAAAAGGTCACTGTCGAGGCCAAGGACACTCGCTCTGCAATGAGAGCTATGAAGGAGGAGCTATGTCAGGCCGGAGATATCGCGGCTGGAAAGCCCTATATGCTACGGATGAAGTTCGGGGATCCTAAGTATGCTCCATTGGACCGGAAGTGGAGTGCGGTGAACACTTATCTGGATTTGGCGGCAAGTGTCGCGGACGCGACCGAACACTTCCGGGGTCTGGATGACCATAAATTGGAAGAACTGTTTTGGTCGCAGTTCCATAATCCAGAGCGCCCACTTTCGGTGTCCGACCGTTTGGCCGCTTGGGCAGAGCTGAACAGGTTATCCGGACTCACTATGAGGTACGTTGCGAGTCGTCTGTGGTCGGAAGAGCCAGAGCCGAAGAGTTATTTTAGCTTGGTGCAGCAGTTCCTTGGTTCGGTGCCGCATGTTGATGCAATGAAGAGGTCAACGTGCATAGAGGATGCACAGATGGCTCTTGCCCGTGTCAATACATACTGGGCGGATATGAAGGCCAGTGTTGTTGCATCCCGGGATTCGGACGAAAGCTGAGTACCTGCCAAGCACTACTTTGAGGAAGTTCTTCAGGACGCTCGTTTAATAGAGACGCAGTGCTCGAAGGATGTTGTGTTCGAATGACATGTGCTATTGTAAAACAATATTTTGATAGGATGTAAAAGCTTTTTATACTTGTGCTTTCAAGAATTATAATGCCTCCTGTGCGGCCGTTAATGTATATGTGTATATAACCTGAAACATGGCAGTCGTTGGCTTCAGCCCCCACGCATATAATGCGGGGGTGTTCGCAAAAGGCGCCTTTTCACACTTGATCCAACGTCTTGGTCCTATAAAGGAGGTGATAGCGCAGCGAACTAGGCAACCGGACTATAATGCTTTATCACTTTCACTTAGCCATAGGAGTTTGATAGTGGGGCTACTGAATAGCCCCTAGGGGCACCGCGCTCGCCCGAATTTGGGGCGCGTGTGTGCCTGGCCGGGAAACGGCCCTTCGTTAATGCGGAGGAATCCTAAAGATTCCGGCAAGTCATCGAGTGGTTGACCAGCCTCTCGCTAGATCATGACAGTCAGTTTTCGGCTTTCTCTACTGAGGTGCTCGCCTGGCCGAAGCGGGGCAAAATCGCAGTAGTTCTCCTGGTGCCGCCTTAGCCGATAGAGCGGAACGTAAGGCAGCAAAACACAGAACCCGGGCAAACCCAACATTTGACCAAAGACATGATTCGGAGCTGATGCATATAAGGCCAAACTCGCGACGCCGAACACTCCCTAAGGTATTCGGTCTTTATGAAGACGGGCCGAACAAAAGCCCTTGGTAAAAAAGCCCCTGGTGTCCAGGTATGCGAAAAATTCTGGCGTGGCCACATGCCAAGACGCCAGCCTCCTCCTCGGTTATAGAAAAAACCGGGGGATGTTATCAACAAGAGACAGTAAAAAAGGTTTACGCAGGGTCTTAATCTGAAAAGAATCCTTGAAACGGGTCCCTGCTGCACGTCTGCGCCTGTGTCTCCGTTGTGCCGTATCCTAGACGGGTGTAGCACGGCGTTCATCTGCAAAAGAGAGGAACTTAGTGGAAAATCAATCGTATGAGAAATCTATGTTAAAATAAACAAAGCATAATACAAAAACGTGGGTAGGATTGAGCTTTATTGTCGCGCGGAGCCCCTTGTACAGGGTTATGCGGCTATGAAGCCTTTGCATGTTTACGTCGGATTCGTCGAGCCATGTCCGGGGTCTTTAACGACCTTTGTAGGTGCTCTGAGTAGTAAAGCTGGGTAAGTGTGCGGCTGTCGAGGCAGCCGCACCATCCTACGTGCTCGGGGAACACTTGATATTTCCCTTTAATGAGATGATGCCTCGTGGACCGGGCATTTTGAGTGTAAGGGATGCATAATGCGGTATTGCATTAAAGCGGGCGAAAGCTTCACGTCCCAGTAGCGCTTGATAGCGACTTATGAATGGGGCGATGTGGAAGGTTAGTATTTCGCTTCGGGAGTTGTCGGGGGGGGGGCGAACATAACTCCTAACGAGAGGGAACCCATACAATGGGTATCTGGGCCTGGCGTGACCCCTTTAAAGGAAGTATTGCCATGGCGGATTATTGCTGGGTCTAACCCCATTTTGCGGATTGTGTCCTGATATAGTAGGTTTAGGTCACTGCCGCCGTCCATTAGGACTTGTGTAAAGTGGAGTCCGTCGATTATCGGATCTAAGACCAAGGCAGTCCGGCCTGCGTTCCGGATACCTCTAGAGTAATCCTGATGGTCAAAGGTAATTGGTTGTAACAACCAGTGGCTGGATTCCTCTGGGACAGGCCGTATGGCGCGTGTCTCCATAGGCACCAATCTGTTTTTTCCTTTAGTCACATGAAGTGAATTTATTGTTTTGACTTCTTGTGGGAACTTCTTTTGTTCTCCGGTGTTCTGCTTATGGGATTCGCTGTCATCCTCGCTTGGTATGTCGAGCCCCTTGTGTTTGGCATTGAGTTTGCCGGATTGCTTGAAGACCCAACAATCTCTGTGGGTATGGTTTGCCGGCCTCTCGGGGGTACTGTGGATTTGACATATTTTGTCCAAGATTTTGTTGAGGTTAGATAGCTCGTCACTGTCATCTTTGGGGGACGGCTTTTTCCGATTTTTGCCGAGAGCTTTTGAATCCGGCGTTGACTGTCATGCTCTTCGGGTTGTTATCCTTGATCCAGTGTTGTTCCTTGCTATGGCGCGGTTTCCCGTTTCCATCTCTGAGTTCGGATGTACTTGGGTCGCTGGTGCTGCTTCTTGCTAACCAGCTATCCTCTCATGCGCTAAAACGGGTCATGAGGCTTGTTAATGCGGTCATTGTTCTTGGCTTTTCTTGGCCGAGGTGTCTGGCGAGCCATTCGTCTCGGACGGACGCTATGTTTGAAAGCTGCTAGGGCTTCGGCGTCCGGACAGTCGACTATCTGATTCTTTTCAGTAAGAAATCTGTTCCAGAGTTTCCGGGCTGACTCTCCAGGTTGTTGAGTTATATGACTTAGATCGTCTGCATCCGGAGGTCGGACATAGGTCCCTTGAAAATTTGCCCGAAAAGCATCCCCGAGCTCTTCCCAACTTCCTATGGTGTTTTCGGGAAGGCTTTTAAGCCAATGCCGGGCTGGCCCTTTGAGCTTGAGGGGTAAGTATTTTATGGTGTGGAGGTCATCTCCTCTAGCCATGTGTATGTGGAGGATATAATCCTCAATCCAGACTCCAGGGTCTGTTGTTCTGTCGTATGCCTCTATGTTTACGGGCTTGAATCCCGCTGGAAATTCATGGTCCAGCACCTCATCGGTGAAACATAGGGGATGTGCGACGCACCTGTATTTGGGTGTGCCGCGATGTTCGGATATTTGTTGCGTTGCATTGCTTACTAAAGCTTGCTTTCTTGGCCCGTAGATAGATTTGGTTGGGCCGTCTTTTTGATGTGAATCCTTGTGCGGATCACGTGTCGGATTGAGTGCGGCGCCCTTTTTTGCTCGATGTCGGTCGTGGGGTCGTCTATCCGACCTGGTGGATTCCTTGTTTTTTGACTGTGGGGGCTCTAAGGCCTCCTCATCAAATTCCGGTAGTAAATTTCACTTCGGATAGCTCTTTGTTTGGTGACTATCGCCGTACTTGTGTGCGGTGTTGAGTACTTTGCCCCATCTGATTCTGAGTGAATCTTCCGCTGTTTTGAGCTTCCGCTTCCGCTTTTTCAGGCTACGCGCAGTGGCGATGAGCCTTTGGTGGAGGTTCTTCTGCTCCAGCGATTTGTCCGACGTGAGGTCGTCCGGACTATTATCTTCGCCAGGGACGGGTTGTTCGGTTTGTTCATCCAAGTTGCCCTATTCGGACGGTTGTTCGACGGCATGTCCGTCGTCCGTCGGTTCGCCCTGCTCTATGGTTGGGTCTCTGTCGAGGTGGGGTTTGGCGCGGTGCTTACGCCGCCGCTTTGATTGCTTTTCGAGGGAACGGTCCCTTGTTGCGCCCTTTTGATCCTCGTCGTCGTTTCTTTTAGGTGTGTCCACCATGCATACATTGTGTGATGAGGTGGTTGTCCAGTGCCCTATAGGCACTGGTTCTTGTTCTTCTCCTTCATCGGCGTCCATACCATCGATGTCTTCGGAGTCGAAGTCGAGCCTGTCAGTTAAATCATCGACAATGGCTACGAAGTGGGTGGTGGGTGGGTTTCGAATTTCTTCGTCGTCCGCATCCCAACCTTGCTGACCATAGTCCGGCCAGGGCTCTCCTGATAAAGAGAGAGACATTAGTGAACTCAGGATGTCGCCGAAGGGTGAGTGCTGAAAGATGTCTGCGGCAGTGAACTCCATGAACAGAGCCCAATCGAGTTCGGTTGGATGGGGTGCGGAAGATCCGGAGTCCGAAGAGGAGTCCGGCACCTTGGAGCCACGAGCTTCACAAAGGACAAGGCTGGTATTCGGCTCGATCGCCGTAGAGATTGCAGCCCCCAAGGCGGTGTCCAACCATCCATCCTTGATTGGCCCAGTCGGCTCCGAGCTAAGGGTCGGAGCGGACACCTGAGCGGCCTTCTAGACACTCTCCGGTGGCAGAGCTAGATCATGCTTGTCGTGATAGTGCGGCTCGCTCGGCCGTGGCTCTAATCCGTCGAAGTTCGGGTCTCCGCGGATGTCAGCCGTGTAGTTCAAACTTCCAAATCTGACCTGATGGCCAGGGGCGTAGCTTTCGATCTGCTCCAGGTGGCCAAGCGAATTGGCCCGTAGTGCGAAGCCGCCAAACACAAAGATCTGTCCGAGGAGAAAAGTCTCACCCTAGACCGCGTCGTGGTTGATGATCGAAGAAGCCATCGGGCCTAAAGGTGACGACATAGAGGAACTCTCAATGAAAGCACCAATGTCGGTGTCAAAACCGGCGGATCTCGGGTAGGTGGTGTTGGGGAACGTTGCAGAAAACAAAAAATTTCCTACTCGTTTCACCAAGATCATCTAGGAGTTCATCTAGCAACGAGTGATTAGATGCATCTACATACCTTTGTAGATCGCGCACGGAAGCGTTCAAAAGAACGGTGATGATGTAGTCGTACTCGACGTGATCCAAATCACCGATGACCAGCGCCGAACGGACGGCACCTCCGCGTTCAACACACGTACGGGACGAGAGACGTCTCCTCCTTCTTGATCCAGCAAGGGGGAAGGAGAGGTTGATGAAGATCCAGCAGCACGACGGCGTGGTGGTGGATGCAGGGCGTCACAGCAGCAGGGCTTCGCCGAGACTACGAGGGAGAGACGTAACGGGGGGAGATGGAGGCGCCAGGGGCTGGTGTGAAATCCCTCCTCTCCCCCCCACTATATATAGGGGTGCCAGGGGGGGCGCCGGCCCTAGTAGATGAGATCTACTAGGGGGGGCGGCGGCCAAGGGGAGGTTTCCCTCCCCCCCAAGGCACCTAGGGGTGCCTTCCACCACATGGACTCTTCCATGGTGGAAACCCTAGGCGCATGGGCCTATAGGGGCTGGTGCCCTTGGCCCATCTAGGCCAAGGCGCACCCCCTACAGCCCATGTGGCCCCCCGGGACAGGTGGCCCCACCCGGTGGACCCCCGGGACCCTTCCGGTGGTCCCGGTACAATACCGATAACCCCGAAACTTGTCCCGATGCCCGAAATAGCACTTCCTATATATAATTCTTTACCTCCGGACCATTCCGGAACTCCTCGTGACGTCCGGGATCTCATCCGGGACTCCGAACAACATTCGGGTTTCTGCATATACATATCTTCATAACCCTAGCGTCACCGAACCTTAAGTGTGTAGACCCTACGGGTTCGGGAGACAAGCAGACATGACCGAGACGACTCTCCGGTCAATAACCAACAGCGGGATCTGGATACCCATGTTGGCTCCCACATGCTCCACGATGATCTCATCGGATGAACCACGATGTCGAGGATTCAATCAATCCCGTACGCTATTCCCTTTGTCTATCGATATGTTACTTGCCCGAGATTCGATCGTCGGTATCCCAATACCTCGTTCAATCTCGTTACCGGCAAGTCACTTTACTCGTACCGTAATGCATGATCCCGTGACCAGACACTTGGTCACTCTGAGCTCATTATGATGATGCATTACCGAGTGGGCCCAGTGATACCTCTCCGTCATACGGAGTGACAAATCCCAGTCTTGATCCATGTCACCCAACAGACACTTTCGGAGATACCCGTAGTCTACCTTTATAGTCACCCAGTTACGTTGTGACGTTTGGCATACCCAAAGCACTCCTACGGTATCCGGGAGTTACACGATCTCATGGTCTAAGGAAAAGATACTTTGACATTGGAAAACTCTAGCAAACGAACTATACGATCTTGTGCTATGTTTAGGATTGGGTCTTGTCCATCACATCATTCTCCCAATGATGTGATCTCGTTATCAATGACATCCAGTGTCCATAGTCAGGAAACCATGACTATCTGTTGATCAACGAGCTAGTCAACTAGAGGCTCACTAGGGACATGTTGGTGTCTGTTATTCACACATGTATTACGATTTCCGGATAACACAATTATAGCATGAATAAAGACAATTATCATGAACAAGGAAATATAATAATAATGCTTTTATTATTGCCTCTAGGGCATATTTCCAACAGTCTCCCACTTGCACTAGAGTCAATAATCTAGTTACATTGTGATGAATCGAACACCCATGGAATTCTGGTGTTGATCATGTTTTGCTCTAGGGAGAGGTTTAGTCAACGGATCTGCTATATTCAGGTCCGTATGTACTTTACAAATCTCTATGTCTCCATCTTGAACATTTTCACGAATGGAGTTGAAGCGACGCTTGATGTGCCTTGTCTTCTTGTGAAACCTGGGCTCCTTGGCAAGTGCAATAGCTCCAGTGTTGTCACAGAAGAGCTTGATCGGCCCCGACGCATTGGGTATGACTCCTAGGTCGGTGATGAACTCCTTCACCCATATTGCTTCATGTGCTGCCTCCGAGGCTGCCATGTACTCCGCTTCACATGTAGATCCCGCCACGACGCTTTGCTTGCAACTGCACCAGCTTACTGCCCCACCATTCAAAATATACACGTATCCGGTTTGTGACTTAGAGTCATCCAGATCTGTGTCGAAGCTAGCGTCGACGTAACCCTTTACGACGAGCTCTTCGTCACCTCCATAAACGAGAAACATTTCCTTAGTCCTTTTCAGGTACTTCAGGATATTCTTGACCGCTGTCCAGTGTTCCTTGCCGGGATTACTTTGGTACCTTCCTACCAAACTGACGGCAAGGTTAACATCAGGTCTGGTACACAGCATGGCATACATAATAGAACCTATGGCTGAGGCATAGGGGATGACGCTCATCTCTTCTATATCTTCTGCCGTGGTCGGACATTGAGCTGAGCTCAATTTCATACCTTGTAACACAGGCAAGAACCCCTTCTTGGATTGATCCATATTGAACTTCTTCAATATCTTATCAAGGTATGTGCTTTGTGAAAGACCTATGAGGCGTCTCGATCTATCTCTATAGATTTTGATGCCTAATATATAAGCAGCTTCTCCAAGGTCCTTCATTGAAAAACTTTTATTCAAGTAGGCCTTGATGCTGTCCAAGAGTTCTATATCATTTCCCATCAAAAGTATGTCATCTACATATAATATGAGAAATGCTACAGAGCTCCCACTCACTTTCTTGTAAACGCAGGCTTCTCCATAAGTCTGTGTAAACCCAAACGCTTTGATCATCTCATCAAAGCGAATGTTCCAACTCCGAGATGCTTGCACCAGCCCATAAATCGAGCGTTGGAGCTTGCACACTTTGTCAGCATTCTTAGGATCGACAAAACCTTCCGGCTGCATCATATACAATTCTTCCTTAAGGAAACCATTAAGGAATGCCGTTTTGACGTCCATTTGCCATATTTCGTAATCATAGAATGCGGCAATTGCTAACATGATTCGGACGGACTTCAGCTTCGCTACCGGTGAGAAAGTCTCATCGTAGTCAACCCCTTGAACTTGTCGATAACCCTTAGCGACAAGCCGAGCTTTATAGATGGTCACATTACCATCCGCGTCTGTCTTCCTCTTAAAGATCCATTTATTTTCTATGGCTCGCCGCTCAACGGGCAAGTCAGTCAAAGTCCATACTTTGTTTTCATACATGGATCCTATCTCGGATTTCATGGCTTCTAGCCATTTGTCGGAATCCGGGCCCGCCATCGCTTCTTCATAGTTCGAAGGTTCACCGTTGTCTAACAGCATGATTTCCAAGACAGGGTTGCCGTACCACTCTGGTGCGGAACGTGTCCTTGTGGACCTTCGAATTTCAGTAGGGGCTTGATCAGAAGTATCTTGATCATTGTCATTAACTTCCTCTCTAGTCGGTGCAGGCACCTCAGGAACATTTTCTTGAGTTGCGCCATTTTCCGGTTCAAGAGGTAATACTTCATCAAGCTCTACTTTCCTCCCACTTACTTCTTTCGAGAGAAACTCTTTCTCCAGAAAGGACCCATTCTTGGCAACAAAGATCTTGCCTTCGGATCTGAGGTAGAAGGTGTACCCAATAGTTTCTTTTGGGTATCCTATGAAGACGCATTTTTCCGACTTGGGTTCGAGCTTTTCAGGTTGAAGTTTCTTGACATAAGCATCGCATCCCCAAACTTTTAGAAACGACAGCTTAGGTTTCTTCCCAAACCATAATTCATACGGTGTCGTCTCAACGGATTTCGACGGAGCCCTATTTAAAGTGAATGCGGCAGTCTCTAAAGCATAGCCCCAAAAGGATAGCGGTAAATCGGTAAGAGACATCATAGATCGCACCATATCTAATAGAGTGCGATTACGACGTTCGGACACACCATTACGCTGAGGTGTTCCAGGCGGCGTGAGTTGTGAAACTATTCCACATTTTCTTAAGTGTGTGCCAAACTCGTGACTCAAGTATTCTCCTCCACGATCTGATCGTAGAAACTTGATTTTCCTGTCACGTTGATTTTCAACCTCACTCTGAAATTCCTTGAACTTTTCAAAGGTTTCAGACTTGTGTTTCATTAAGTAGATATACCCATACCTACTTAAATCATCAGTGAGGGTGAGAACATAACGATAGCCACCGCGAGCCTCAACACTCATTGGACCGCACACATCAGTATGTATGATTTCCAATAAGTCGGTTGCTCGCTCCATTGTTCCTGAGAACGGAGTCTTGGTCATTTTACCCATAAGGCATGGTTCGCATGTGTCAAATGATTCATAATCAAGAGACTCTAAAAGTCCATCAGCATGGAGCTTCTTCATGCGTTTGACACCTATGTGACCAAGGCGGCAGTGCCACAGGTATGTGGGACTATCATTATCAACCTTACTTCTTTTGGTACTCACATTATGAACATGTGTAGCATCACGTTCGAGATTCATAAAGAATAAACCATTCACCATAGGAGCATGACCATAAAACATATCTCTCATAAAAATGGAACAACCATTATTCTCAGATTTAAAAGAGTAGCCATCTCGAATTAAACGAGATCCCGATACAATGTTCATGCTCAAAGCTGGCACTAAATAACAATTATTAAGGTTTAAAACTAATCCCGAAGGGAGATGCAGAGGTAGCGTGCCGACGGCGATCACATTGACCTTGGAACCATTCCCGACGCGCATCGTCACCTCGTCCTTTGCCAGTTTCCGCTTATTCCGCAGCCCCTGCTTTGAGTTACAAATGTGAGCAACTGCACCGGTATCAAATACCCAGGAGCTACTACGGGCACTAGTAAGGTACACATCAATTACATGTATATCACATATACCTTTTGTTTTGCCGGCCTTCTTATCCGCTAAGTACTTAGGGCAGTTCCGCTTCCAGTGACCGCTTCCCTTGCAATAAAAGCACTCAGTCTCGGGCTTGGGTCCATTCTTTGGCTTCTTCCCGGCAGCTTGCTTGCCGGGCGCGGCAACCTCCTTGCCGTCCTTCTTGAAGTTCTTTTTACCCTTGCCTTTCTTGAACTTAGTGGTTTTATTGACCATCAACACTTGATGTTCCTTCCTGACTTCTACCTCTGCTGATTTCAGCATAGCAAATACTTCAGGAATGGTCTTTTCCATCCCCTGCATATTGAAGTTCATCACAAAGCTCTTGTAGCTTGGTGGAAGCGACTGGAGGATTCTGTCAATGACCGCATCATCCGGGAGATTAACTCCCAGCTGAGTCAAGCGGTTATGCAACCCAGACATAGTGAGTATGTGCTCACTGACAGAACTGTTTTCCTCCATCTTACAGCTGAAGAATTTGTCGGAGACTTCATATCTCTCGACCCGGGCATGAGCTTGGAAAACCATTTTCAGCTCTTCGAACATCTCATATGCTCCATGTCTCTCAAAACGCTTTTGGAGCCCCGGCTCTAGGCTGTAAAGCATGCCGCACTGAACGAGGGAGTAGTCATCGGAACGTGCCTGCCAAGCGTTCATAACATCTTGTTCTGCAGGGAGAACGGGTGCGTCACCAAGCGGTGCTTGTAGGACATAATCTTTCTTGGCAGCTATGAGGATGATCCTCAGGTTCCGGACCCAGTCCGTATAGTTGCTGCCATCGTCTTTCAGCTTGGTTTTCTCTAGGAACGCGTTGAAGTTGAGGACTACGTTGGCCATTTAATCTACAAGACATATTGTAAAATATTTAGACTAAGTTCATGATAATTAAGTTCAACTAATCAAATTATTAATGAACTCCCACTTAGATTAGACATCCCTCCAGTCATCTAAGTATTACATGATCCGAGTTTAACTAGACCGTGTCCGATCATCACGTGAGACGGACTAGTCAACGTCGGTGAACATCTTCATGTTGATCGTATCTTCTATACGACTCATGCTCGACCTTTCGGTCTTCTGTGTTCCGAGGCCATGTCTGTACATGCTAGGCTCGTCAAGTTAACCTAAGTGTTTGCATGTGTAAATCTGTCTTACACCCGTTGTATGTGAACGTCTGAATAAAACACCCGATCATCACGTGGTGTTTTGAAACAGCGAACTGTCGCAACGGTGCACAGTTAGGGGGAACACTTCTTGAATTTATTGTGAGGGATCATCTTATTTACTACCGTCGTTCTAAGTAAACAAGATGCAAAACATGATAAACATCACATGCAATCAAATAATAAACGTGACATGATATGGCCAATATCACATAGCTCCTTTGATCTCCATCTTGGGGCTCCATGATCATCTTGTCACCGGCTTGACACCATGATCTCCATCATCATGATCTCCATCATCGTGTCTCCATGAAGTTGCTCGCCAACTATTACTTCTACTACTATGGCTAACGCGTTTAGCAATAAAGTAAAGTAATTTACATGGCGTTTCTCGATGACACGCAGGTCATAAAAAGAATAAAGACAACTCCTATGGCTCCTGCCGGTTGTCATACTCATCGACATGCAAGTCGTGAATCCTATTACAATAGCATGAACATCTCATACATCACATATAGATCATTCATCATTCATCACAACTTTGGCCATATCATATCACAAACCACTTGCTGCAAAAACAAGTTAGACGTCCTCTAATTGTTGTTGCAAGTTTTACGTGGCTGAATTAGGGTTCTAGCAAGAACGTTTTCTTACCTACGTTAAAGCCACAACGTGATTTGTCAACTTCTATTTACCCTTCATAAGGACCCTGTTCATCGATTCCGCTCCAACTAAAGTGAGAGAGACAGACACCCGCCAGCCACCTTATGCAACTAGTGCATGTTAGTCGGTGGAACCGGTCTCACGTAAGCGTACGTGTAAGGTTGGTCCGGGCCGCTTCATCCCACAATACCGCTGAAGCAAGAAAGGACTAGTAACGGCAAGAAAGTTGACAAATCTACGCCCACAACAAATTGTGTTCTACTCGCGCAAGAAGAACTACGCATAGACCTAGCTCATGATGCCACTGTTGGGGAACGTTGCAGAAAACAAAAATTTTCCTACTCGTTTCACCAAGATCATCTAGGAGTTCATCTAGCAACGAGTGATTAGATGCATCTACATACCTTTGTAGATCGCGCACGGAAGCGTTCAAAAGAACGGTGATGATGTAGTCGTACTCGACGTGATCCAAATCACCGATGACCAGCGCCGAACGGACGGCACCTCCGCGTTCAACACACGTACGGGACGGGAGACGTCTCCTCCTTCTTGATCCAGCAAGGGGGAAGGAGAGGTTGATGAAGATCCAGCAGCACGACGGCGTGGTGGTGGATGCAGGGCGTCACAGCAGCAGGGCTTTGCCGAGACTACGAGGGAGAGACGTAACGGGGGGGATGGAGGCGCCAGGGGCTGGTGTGAAATACCTCCTCTCCCCCCCCACTATATATAGGGGTGCCAGGGGAGGGCGCCGGCCCTAGTAGATGAGATCTACTAGGGGGGGCGGCGGCCAAGGGGAGGTTTCCCTCCCCCCCAAGGCACCCAGGGTGCCTTCCACCACATGGACTCTTCCATGGTGGAAACCCTAGGCGCATGGGCCTATAGGGGCTGGTGCCCTTGGCCCATCTAGGCCAAGGCGCACCCCCTACAGCCCATGTGGCCCCCCGGGACAGGTGGCCCCACCCGGTGGACCCCCGGGACCCTTCCGGTGGTCCCGGTACAATACCGATAACCCCGAAACTTGTCCCGATGCCCGAAATAGCACTTCCTATATATAATTCTTTACCTCCGGACCATTCCAGAACTCCTCGTGACGTCCGGGATCTCATCCGGGACTCCGGACAACATTCGGGTTTCTGCATATACATATCTTCATAACCCTAGCGTCACTGAACCTTAAGTGTGTAGACCCTACGGGTTCGGGAGACAAGCAGACATGACCGAGACGACTCTCCGGTCAATAACCAATAGCGGGATCTGGATACCCATGTTGGCTCCCACATGCTCCACGATGATCTCATCGGATGAACCACGATGTCGAGGATTCAATCAATCCCGTACGCTATTCCCTTTGTCTATCGATATGTTTACTTGCCCGAGATTCGATCGTCAGTATCCCAATACCTTGTTCAATCTTGTTACCGGCAAGTCACTTTACTCGTACCGTAATGCATGATCCCGTGACCAGACACTTGGTCACTCTGAGCTCATTATGATGATGCATTACCGAGTGGGCCCAGTGATACCTCTCCGTCATACGGAGTGACAAATCCCAGTCTTGATCCATGTCACCCAATAGACACTTTCGGAGATACCCGTAGTCTACCTTTATAGTCACCCAGTTACGTTGTGACGTTTGGCATACCCAAAGCACTCCTACGGTATCCGGGAGTTACACGATCTCATGGTCTAAGGAAAAGATACTTTGACATTGGAAAACTCTAGCAAACGAACTATACGATCTTGTGCTATGTTTAGGATTGGGTCTTGTCCATCACATCATTCTCCCAATGATGTGATCTCGTTATCAATGACATCCAGTGTCCATAGTCAGGAAACCATGACTATCTGTTGATCAACGAGCTAGTCAACTAGAGGCTCACTAGGGACATGTTGGTGTCTGTTATTCACACATGTATTACGATTTCCGGATAACACAATTATAGCATGAATAAAGACAATTACCATGAACAAGGAAATATAATAATAATGCTTTTATTATTGCCTCTAGGGCATATTTCCAACAGGTGGTCCCGAACTGTGCGTCTAGGCGGATGGTAACAGGAGACAAGGGACATGATGTTTTTACCCAGGTTCGGGCCCTCTCGATGGAGGTAAAACCCTACTCCTGGTTGATTAATATTGATGATATGGGTAGTACAAGAGTTGATCTACCACGAGATCAGAGAGGCTAAACCCTAGAAGCTAGCCTATGGTATGATTGTTGTTCGTCCTACGGACTAAAACTCTCCAGTTTATATAGACACCAGAGAGGGCTAGGGTTACACAGAGTCGGTTACAATGGGAGGAGATCTACATATCGTATCGCCAAGCTTGCCTTCCACGCCAAGGAAAGTCCTATCCGGATAAGGGACGAAGTCTTCAATCTTGTATCTTCATAGTCCGAGAGTCCGGCCAAAGGTCATAGTCCGGCCATCTGGACACCCCCTAATCCAGGACTCCCTCAATGAGGTAGGAACCTATTGTCTTTAATTCAAACCTTGGGAGTTACTTCTACGTATGCTATTACTGCTATGCTATGCTTGTAGACGTGGTTTGGTTTGAGTGATCCATTGACAGATGTGAGAGTTGTTAATAAATGGTTAACTTAAGGTGGCTACTTTAATACACACCTGGGTGAATTGGTTGGGGTACCCTGGACCACCCAGTGGTTTGCCCAGGCGCCTGGAGAACCCAGTGCTTGCCCAAGGGAATCCCGAAGTACCCGTGTGATTACCCTATGGAATGCCACCCAGGCTCAAAGGGATCATAAGATTATTCATGCTAGAAACTTCCGTGTGCAGCCACAAGCCATTATGGGCTCTAGCATAGTTGAGTAAGTTGTGTGAGCTCTTGAAGAGGTAGACTAGCAGATGTAGGGGATGTAGGTGGTACTGTCTGCCCAGAGTAGATTATCGTGTTGATCTCGTCACTCTAATTAATTAATTTGTTAGGTTGATGATTATAGTTAAATAAAATATGTTCCTTTGTTGTAGGGAAAAATTAGTTTTATGCAAAATTAAACTTAGAGCCTCCACCAGCCAAAAATGCATGTAGTGAGAGCCATTATTCAGCATTGCTCTACAGTGTGAAATTGCCAGTACATTCAATGTACTGACCTATATGGCTGCAACGTCTCATGTTGCAGGAATCTTTCGACGAGTAAGTGATACGTTAGGGTTACGATTTCCACACTCAACCTTTGCCATTGGTGTTGATGGGAATCCACAACCTTGTCGTTAGTTTCGCTATATGGATTGACGTAATAGTATTTACGTTACTTTACACATGTGATTTACCTTTGTTATAAATCCTCGAGTACTGTGTGTGTCAGCATACCGATCCAGGGATGACACTTAAGCACAGAGACTTGACTGTCTGAGGTCGGGTCGCTACAGTACATCACACCCATGACCTTCCCTCGTTGGAGGCACCGACCAGAGGCATGACAACGGACCGACTAAAGGCCTTCCCATAAAGGTAAATGTGGTTGCACTGGGAAAAAACTCGATTTAGTGGCACCATGACCCGATCAACTTTATATTCAAGTTCAATTAACAATAGGTTTTAACTTGCAATGAAAATACTTGAGTCACCATATGTTGTGATCATGCAACCATATGACATGCATCAGATATCACTTAGAATAAACAGATCAACATCATCAAAAATTCTACTTGCACACATCATCACTAAACTTTATTGATTCTTTCTCACTGGACATTATCACTCATCATTTTTAGTTTTATCATTACCATATGAAACCAAGTATTCACATAAGAAAGTAATACCGATACTAGTCATATCATAGCCATAGCAAAAATCACATAGTCACTACTCATGCTTGCTCACATTAGTCTAGGTACTCACTTCTGTAAACTAAGCATTTTACCCATGATAGAATAACTAACACAAGCATTATTCATTAAATAATTATATGCAAGAAATAACTCATTTTCAAGTTGGAAAATCATGAATATTGCAATGACACCATGAAAATTTTGGTGTGGCTTGCCTTAGTTCAGAGGAGCTTCACACTCCTCCTGGGTCTCTTCAAGACAAGCTTCTCCTTCTGAAAACAATTACAATCACAAAAAGAAAATATCAAGAATACTTCTGAAAATTGCCAGAAAATCTAGACAGCAGAGAAAATTCTCATTTTTGGTGTGCTACTAGATCTTTTCAATAAGAACACAATGCAAAAAGAATCAACTCATTCGGACTTATGGTTAAAAAGTTACAACATGCCAAAGTTTCTAGTCAAAATTTGAATTAATTTGAATAAAAAGAAAACCAGGGGGTGACGTCGATGGCGTATTCCAGGAATACGCCACCACTCATACCACTTCGGGTGTGAGCTGTGAGGCTGACCGCGGGTCCCACGCATTAGGTCGGGAGAAGAGAGAGAGAGAGAGAGAAATAGTGGCGGGCGATGCGTTCTTCGGCGAGTGCCCGGTGGCCGGAACCAGAGGGATAGGAAGAGAGAGGGGGGTTGAGGTGCACCTGCCTGTACCCGGGGTTTGGCCAGGGTGGTCGGACGTGGCCGGAACTAGCCTCTCCAGCGGCTGCAGAATGCAGGGTTCACCGGAGTTAGAGACGACGGCGACGTGAGGCTGCACCAGGGGCTCCAACGTGGTCGGACGACACCAGTACACCACCAGCAAGTCGCTGGAGGAGTGTTTGGAGCTCGAGAGGCACCGGAGTGAGGAGGAGGAGCTACGGAGGATCGCCGGTGAGCTCGGGGCGGGACGGGGGACAGAGGCCTGCCCGGCTAGGCTGGGCTTAGCTACGTGCTCGTGGAGGTTGGGTGGGTGTGCGATGATGCTCGAGGAGGCGGGAGGGGCGGTATTTATAGGTGAGCGAGGAGGGGGGTCGGGCTCCACTGGAGAGCTTATGGACACGGGGCCCGACGACGAACAGCGTCAGCAAGAGGGGAGAAGGCGATGCAGCTCACGCGGCCACCGTGGGAGGGCGGAGACGAACACAAGAGCGCGGTTGGCGACGAGCACAATGGCACGGGTGCACTATACGCTTGGCCGCATCGTGTCGTGCCCGCTGCGGTGAGCTGTGGCATTGGCGAGTGGCAGAGGCGAGTTAATGGCGTCGAGATGGCGATTGTGGCGCAGTTTAGCAAGGTGCGGCGGTCGGGGAAGCGAGCACGAGCTCAACAGAGACTCGGGCGTGACACAGAGCGCGTTGTCGGCATGCTAGCACGCGTGGAGGAACACGATCACCGCATGAACTATGACATCAGGCCGCGCTAAGCATAAACTTCATGTCTGGCGTGTAGTCCTTGGTGGCTTGAGTTGTTCCAAAGCTTTGAGTTGAACCGAGGAGCTTTGTGTGCGTGGTTTACTTCATGGTAAGTTTCTGGACAGTAACTTGTGAGGCTAACTATGAGTGATCCAATAAGAGTTTAGGGCTGAGCTTTGGGGTTTATCACTCTCTTAGGAAGGTAGTGAAGCTCAAGAAAATTCAGCCTCATTGGATCAAATAAAAATATACTTGCTGTGTAAAGTGCCTATTCTGTCCAGAACGGAAATAATTTTCTGTAGCAAAAATATTCCAGAAAGCTATTCAAATTTTTTCTCAAGGAGGTGCCCTAGGGTTCAAAGAATATTTGGGAATTTTCTCAAGATTTTTGGAGCAATATAAAATGAGGGTTGCTTTGGAGCACAAGTTTCTGAAGTGGGTTTCAGATAAGAAAATGAATATTTTCCTTTTATGAAAAATATTCCTTGGGTTATTTTTGGGAATTTTCAGAGAAATAATGAGGAGTTAGGGGTGGATGAGTCACTTGGGTGAAAATCAAGTACATGCCCAAGTGTATAAGTCCATTTGAATTGATTCAAAAACTCCAAATTCAAAGCACAGGGAAATGAAGTCCGGAAAAAGAGAGAAGGCAAAAACTAGGCTGTCACATCTTGTGGGGAGCTAAGAACAAGAAAATCAGTAGGGTATTTTATTTTCCCACACAAGACTTCAACATCTCTAAGAATCCCAACTGGTGATATAGTATCTCTATTAGCAAGTTTAATAGTGACATCTATGCCTTTTATTTCAGCAGGTGCTATTTCATCTTTAATTTCTTGATATAAGGAGAAGGGAATAGCACTCACACTAGCACCTAGGTCACATAACCCATGATAACAGTGATCTCCTATCTTAACTGAGACAACAGGCATGCCAACGACTGGTCTATGTTTATCTTTTCCTTCAGGTTTGGCAATTCTAGAAGCTTCACCACAGAAGTAAATAACGTGCCCATCAATATTATCAACTAAGAGATCTTTAACCATAGCAACACTAGGTTCAACTCTGATTTGTTCAGATGGTTTGGGTGTTCTAACGTTACTTCTGTTAACCACAGTTGAAGCTTTAGCATGTTCCTTCATCCCAACAGGGAAAGGTGGTTTTTCAATATAAGAAGTGGGAACAACTGGATCAACATTGTAAATGATAGTTTCTTCTTTAGCTTTCACCGGTTCTTTAACTTCTTATTTAATATGTGGGTGATATTTAAACCACTTCTCCTTAGGGAGATCAACATGAGTAGCAAAAGATTCATAGAAGGAAGCTACTATCTCAGAGTCAAGTCCATATTTAGTGCTAAACTTTTGAAAAGCATCGGTATTCATAAAAGATTTAGCAAAATCAAACTTAGGTTCAATACCTGACTCTTTACCTTCGTCGAGTTCCAAATCTTCAGAATTGCGTTTAATTCTTTCTAGAAGATCCCACTGGAATTCAATAGTCTTCTTCATAAAAGAACCAGTATAAGAAGTATCGAGCATGGATTGATCATTACGAGAAAGCCGATCATAAAAATTCTGAATAATAATTTCTCTTGAGAGCTCATGATTGGGGCATGAATATAACATTTACTTAAGCCTACCCCATGCTAGAGCGATACTTTCTCCTTCACGAGGCCAAAAATTATATATATAATTCCAATCACGATGAACTAGATGCATAATAATTTTTTTGATGAAATTCCAATTTCAATCGATTCCAGTTCCAAGATCCAATATCATCGCATAGCCTATACCATGTCAATGCTTTTCCCTTAAAAGATAAAGGGAAAACCTTCTTCTTAGCTTCATCTCCATGCAAACCTGCAAGCTTAAACGATGCACAAATTTCATCCACATATATCAAGTGCATATCAGGATGTTCAGTTCCATCTCCTGCATACGGATTAGCTAGGAGTTGTTCTAACATACCCGAAGGAATTTCATGTTTAACATTTTCAATAGGTGCAGTAGGTTGAGGGACAACTAATTGTGGTTCCGTTCGAGGTGAAGATACCCCGAACAAACCCCTCAAAGGATTGTTTTCCATAGTAGCAAGTGACAATAAATTCCAGCATGTAGTAATAATGTTTCCTTACCAATTTCCACTTACCAAGAGCGCTTCACTTCCTGGCAACGGCGCCAGAAAAATAGCCTTGATGACCCACAAGTATATGGAGTCAATTGTAGCCTTTTCGATAAGTAAGAGTGTCGAACCCAACAAGGAGCAGAAGGAAATGACAAGTGGTTTTCAGCAAGGTAATGTCTGCAAGTGCTAAAATTGTAAGTAGCGGAGTAGTTTGATAGCAAGATAATTTGTAACGAGCAAGTAACGATAGTAGTAACAAAAGTGCAGCAAGCTAGCCCAATCCTTTTGAGGCAAAAGACATGCCAAAACGGTCTCTTCTAATAAGCAAAGTGTTCTTGAGGGTACACAGGAATTTCATCTAGTCACTTCCATCATGTTGGCTTAATCCGTGTTCGGTACTTTGATAATTTGATATGTGGGTGGACCAGTGCTTAGGTGCTGCTCTTACTTGAACAAACCTCCTACTTATGATTAACCCTCTCGCAAGCATCCGCAACTACGAGAAAAGTAAGAATAAATTTTAACCATAGCATTAAACTTTTGTATCCAATCGGTCCCTTATGGAATAGCGCATAAACTGGGGTTTAAGGTTCTGTCACTCTCGCAAACCACCATCTAATAACTACTCCACAATGCATTCCCTTAGGCCCAAATATGGTGAGGTTTCATGAAGTCGACGTCCACATGACACCACTAAGAGAATGACAACATACATATCATCAAAATATCAAACACATATCAAGTTCACATGATTACTTGCAACATGATTTCTCCCGTGACCTCAAGAACAAAAGTAACTACTCACAAATGATAATCATGCTCAAGATCAGAGGGGTATTAAATAGCGTAATGGATCTGAACATATAATCTTCCACCAAATAAACCATATAGTAATCAACTACAAGATGTAATCAACACTACTAGTCACCCACAAGCACCAATCTATAGTTTTGATACAAAGATTGAACACAAGAGATGAACTAGGGTTTGAGTTGAGTTTGTGCTGTGAAGATGTTGATGAAGATAGCCCTCCCCAATATGGGAGAGTTGTTGGTGATGATGATGATGACCCCCCCTCCCCCGGAGGGAAGTTCACCCAGCGGAGTCGCTCCGCCAGAGGGCAAAAGTGCTCCTGCCCAAGTTCCGCCTCGAGGCGGCGGCGCTTTGTCCCGAAAGTCCTCTCCTATTTTTTT
Source organism: Triticum aestivum (assembly GCF_018294505.1). Lineage (NCBI taxonomy): Eukaryota > Viridiplantae > Streptophyta > Magnoliopsida > Poales > Poaceae > Triticum > Triticum aestivum. Next base: position 572,786,090 of record NC_057807.1, on the reverse strand, counting down.
CTAGGTCAAAATGACTTATATACTAGAAGATGGGCACCGGAGGTGGGCCGAGGAGGGCAGCACCCACCAGGGCGCGCCCGGGCCTCCTAGCGCGCCCAGGTGGGTTGTGCCCACCTGGTGGCCCCCCCTCTGGTACTTATTTTCTCCAATAATTCTTAAATATTCCATGAAAAATTCTCGGGAGTTTTAGCTCATTTGGAGTTGTGCAGAATAGGTAGCTTGACGTAGCTTTTTCAGGTCCAAATTTCCAGCTGCAAGAATTCTCCCCCTTGGTGCATACCTTCCATATTATGAGAGAAAAGGCATTAGAATTACTCCAAAAAGCATTATTACACAATAAAATAACATAAATAACAGTAGGAAAACATGATGCAAAATGGACGTATCAGTCGGGGAGGAGCAGTGGGAGGCCAAGTGGAGGCATGGGAGGGTGTTGAGTGGCGAAGGCAAGCTGCGGTGGCGCGAGGAGGATTGGGCGGCGGCAAAGGGCCCTGTTGCCCAGAGCGTGTCAACTACATGTCGAACACCTCGTGCCCAGCGTGGTCACCCCGTGCACTAGTACACGCGGTGCTTTTGCGAAGTGCAAACTGTGTCTTGCGTGTAGTCCCTTCAATGCTGGAGTGAGGAGTGCTCTAGGATTGCCACCTAGCTCCATGGACAAGACTTGATCCTGGTACAAAGTTTCTGTATAGAAAGTTGCAGCACAAGCTATGCTCAAATGACCTTGTGAAAAAGTCTAAATTTTGGTAGTTAAGCATCTCTTAGGAAGGTAACGATGTGGTAAAAATGAAGGAAATATGCCCTAGAGGCAATAATAAAGTTGTTATTTATATTTCCTTATATCATGATATATGTTTATTATTCATGCTAGAATTGTATTAACCGAAAACTTAGTACATGTGTGAATACATACACAATACACAGTGTCCCTAGTATGCCTCTACTTGACTAGCTCGTTAATCAAAGATGGTTATGTTTCCTAACCATGGACATGTATTGTCATTTGATGAACGGGATCACATCATTAGGAGAATGATGTGATGGACAAGACCCATCTGTTAGCTTAGCATTATGACCATTACAGTTTTATTGCTACTACTTTCTTCATGACTTATACATGTTCCTCCGACTATGAGATTATGCAACTCCTGAATACTGAAGGAACACCTTGTGTGCTATCCAACATCACAACGTAACTGGGTGATTATAAAGATGCTCTACAGGTGTTCTGAAGGTGTTTGTTGGGTTGGCATAGATCAAGAATAGGATTTGTCACTCCGCGTATCGGAGAGGTATCTCCGGGCCCTCTCGGTAATGCTCATCACTATAAGCCTTGCAAGCAATGTGACTAATGAGTTAGTTGTGGGATGAAGCATTACGGAACGAGTAAAGAGACTTGTCGGTAATGATATTGAACTAGGTATGATGATACCAACGATCAAATCTCGGGCAAGTAACATACCGATGACAAAGGGAACACCACATGTTGTTGTGCGGTTTGATCGATAAAGATCTTCATAGAATATGTAGGAGCCAATATGAGCATCCAAGTTCCGTAATTGGTTATTGATCGGAGATGTGTCTCGATCATTTCTACATAGTTCTCGAACCCATAGGGTCCGCACGCTTAACGTTAGATGACGATTTGTATTAAGAGTTATGTGTTTTTGATGAACAAAGTTTGTTCAGAGTCCTGGATGAGATCACAGACATGACGAGGAGTCTCGAAATGGTCAAGACATAAAGATTGATATATTGGAAGGTTATGTTCGGACACCGGAAAGGTTTCGGATAGGTTCGAACATTTTCCGGAGTACGGGGAGGTTACCGAAACCCCCTGGGAGAATATTGGGCCTTCATGGGCCTTAGTTAGTGGGAAGAGGAGGCCGGCGGCCATGAGGTTCCCCCCACGCCTAGCCAAACCGAATTGGACTAGGGGAGGGGGCATGGCCCCCCTTTCCTTTTCCCTCTCTCTTTCCCTTCCCCCTTCTCCTACTCCGAAAAGGAAGGGGGACTCCTACTAGGACAGGGAGTCCTAGTAGGACTCCCCCCTTTGGCGCGCCCCTCTGGGTCGGTCGCCTCCTCCCTCCCTCCTTTATATATGGGGGCAGGGGGCACCCCAAAGCACAACAGACAATCTCTTAGTCGTGTGCGGTGCCCCCTCCACAGTTTAACACCTCAGTCATATCGTCGTAGTGCTTAGGCAAAGCCCTGCGCTGGTACCTTCATCAACACCGTCGCCACACCGTCATGCTGACGGAACCCTCCCTCAACCCTCTACTGGATCAAGAGCTCGAGGGACGTCATCATGCTGAACGTGTGTTGAACACGGAGGGGCCGTACGTTTGGTACTTCGATCGGTTGGATCGTGAAGACATTTGACTACATCAACCATGTTACTAAATGCTTCCGCTTTAGGTCTATGAGGGTACATGGACACACTCTCCTGTCTCATTGCTATTCATCTCCTAGATAGATCTTGCGTGATCGTAGGATTTTTTTTGAATTACTACGTTCCCCAATAGTGGTATTAGAGCCAGGTCTATGCGTAGATGATATATGCACGAGTAGAACACAAAGTGTTGTGGGCAATAATAGTCATGCTGCTTATCACTAACTCTTACTTTGATTCGGCGATATTGTTGGGTGAAGCGGCCCAGACCGACATTACATGACCGCATTCATGAGACTGGTTCTACCGACGTGCTTTCCACGGTGGCTGGCGAGTGTCTGTGTCTCCAACTTTAGTTGAATCGAGTTTGACTACGGTCGGTCCTTGTTGAAGGTTAAAACAACACACTTGATGAAAAATCATTGTGGTTTTGATCCGTAGGTAAGAACGGTTCTTGCTAGAAGCCCTTAGCAGCCACGTAAAATTTGCAAAACAAAGTGGAGGACGTCTAACTTGTTTTTGCAGGGCTTGTTGTGATGTGATATGGTCAAGACATGACGTGATATAAATTGTTGTATGAGATGATCATGTTTTGTAACAGAGTTACCGGCAACTGGCAGGAGCCATATGGTTGTCGCTTTATTGTATGCAAAGCAATCGCCATGTAATTGCTTTACTTTATCACTAAGCGGTAGCGATAATCGTAGTAGCAATAGTTGGCGAGACGACAACGATGCTACGATGGAGATCAAGGTGTCAAGCCGGTGACGATGGAGATCATAACGATGCTTCGGTGATGGAGATCATGAGCAGAAGATGATTATGGCCATATCATGTCACATATTTTGATTGCATGTGATATGCATCTTATTTTTCTTAGTATGGCGGTAGCATTATAAGATGATCCCTTACTAAATTTCAAGGTATAAGTGTTCTCCCTGAGTATGCACCGTTGCTACAGTTCGCCGTGCCGAGACACCACGTGATGATTAGGTGTGATAAGCTCTACATTCACATACAATGGGTGCAAGCCAGTTTTGCACGTGTAGAATACTCGGGTTAAACTTGACGAGCCTAGCACATGCAAATATGGCCTCGGAACACTGAGACCGAAAGGTCGAACGTGAATCATATAGTAGATATGATCAACATAGAGATGTTCACCATTGAAAACTACTCCATCTCACATGATGATCAGACATGGTTTAGTTGATATGGATCACATGATCATTTAGATGACTAGAGGGGTGTCTATCTAAGTGGGAGTTCTTTAGTAATATGATTAATTGAACTTTAACTTATCATGAACTTAGTCCTGATAGTTTTTTGCATATCTATGTTGTTGTAGATCAATGGCCCGTGCTACCGTTCCCTTGAATTTTAATGCATTCCTTGAGAAAGCTAAGTTGAAAGATGATGGTAGCAATTACACATACTGGGTCCATAACTTGAGGATTATCCTCGTTTCTACACAGAAGAATTATGTCCTGGATGCACCGCTAGGTGCAAGGCCTGCTGCAGGAGCAACTGCGGACGTTATAAATGTCTGGCAGAGCAAAGCTGATGACTACTCAATATTTCATTGTGCCATGCTTTACGGCTTAGAATCGGGACTTCAAAGACGTTTTGAATGTCATGGAGCATATGAGATGTTCCAAGAGTTGAAGTTAATATTTCAAGCAAATGCCCGAGTTGAGAGATATGAAGTCTCCAACAAGTTCTATAGCTGCAAAATGGAGGAGAATAGTTTATTCAGTGAACATATACTCAAAATGTCTGGGTATCATAACCACTCGACTCAGCTGGGAGTTAATCTTCCTGATGATAGTGTCATTGACAGAGTTCTTCAGTCACTGCCACCAAGCTATAAAGGCTTCATGATGAACTATAATATGCAAGGGATGACGAAAATGATTCTCGAGCTCTTCGCAATGCTAAAGGTTGTGGAGGTAGAAATCAAGAAGGAGCATCAAGTGTTGATGGTTAACAAGACCACTAGTTTCCAGAAAAAGGGTAAAGGGAAGAAGGGGAACTTCAAGAAGAACGACAAGCAAGTTGCTGTTCAAGGGAAGAAGCCCAAGTCTGGACCTAAGCCTGAAACTGAGTGCTTCTACTACAAAGGGACTGGTCACTGGAAGTGGAACTGCCCCAAGTATTTGGTGGATAAGAAGGATGGCAAAGTGAAAGGTATATTTGATATACATGTTATTGATGTGTACCTTACTAATGCTCGTAGTAGCGCCTGGGTATTTGATACTGGTTTTGTTGCTCATATTTCCAACTCGAAACAGGGGCTACGGATTAAACGAAGAGTGGTTAAGGACGAGGTGACGATGCGCGTCGGAAATGGTTCCAAGGTCGATGTGATCGCCGTCGGAATGCTACCTCTACATCTACCTTCAGGATTAGTTTTAGACCTGAATAATTGTTATTTGGTGCCAGCATTGAGCATGAGCATTATATCTGGATCTTGTTTGATGCGAGACGGTTATTCATTTAAATCAGAGAATAATGGTTGTTCTATTTATATGAGTAATTTTTATGGTCATGCACCCTTGTTGAGTGGTCTATTTTTGTTGAATATCGATCGTGGTGATACACATGTTCATAATATTGAAGCCAAAAGATGCAAAGTTGATAATGATAATGCAACTTATTTGTGGCACTGTCGTTTAGGTCATATTGGTGTAAAGTGCATGAATAAACTCGATGCTGATGGGCTTTTGGAATCACTTAATTATGAATCACTTGGTGCTTGCGAACCATGCCTCATGGGCAAGATGACTAAAACTCCATTCTCTGGAACAATGGAACGAGCTACTGACTTATTGGAAATAATACATATCGATGTATGCGGTCCAATGAGTGTTGAGGCTCGTGGCGGGTATTGTTATTTTCTTACCTTCATAGATGATTTGAGCAGATATGGGTGTATCTACTTAATGAAACATAAGTCTAAAACGTTTGAAAAGTTCAAAGAATTTCAGAGTGAAGTGGAAATCATCGTAATAAGAAAATGAAGTTTCTATGATTTGATCATGGAGGCGAATATTTGAGTTACGAGTTTGGTCTTCATTTGAAACAATGTGGAATAGTTTCGCAACTCACGCCACCTGAAACACCACAATGTAATGGTGTGTCCGAATGTCGTAACCGTACTTTATTGGATATGGTGTGATCTATGATGTCTCTTACTGATTTACCGCTGTCGTTTTGGGGTTATGCATTAGAGACAACTGCATTCACGTTAAATAGGTCACCATCAAAATCCGTTGAGACGATGCCTTATGAACTGTGGTTTGGCAAGAAACCCAAGTTGTCGTTTCTTAAAGTTTGGGGCTGTGATGCTTATGTGAAAAAGCTTTAACCTGATAAGCTCAAACCCAAATCGGAGAAGTGCGTCTTCATAGGATACCCAAAGGAAACTGTTGGGTGCACCTTCTATCACAGATCCGAAGGCAAGATATTAGTTGCTAAAAATGGATCCTTTCTAGAGAAGGAGTTTCTCTCAAAATAAGTGAGTGGGAGGAAAGTAGAACTTGATGAGGTAATAGTACCTTCTCCCGAATTGGAAAGTAGTTCATCACAGAAATCAGTTCGAGTGATTCCTAACCAATTAGCGAGGAAGCTAATGATGATGATCATGAAACTTCGGATCAAGTTACTACTGAACCTCGTAGCTCTTCCAAAATATGGTCTGCACAAGAGTGGTACGGTAATACTGTTCCATAAGTCATGTTACTAGACCATGATGAACCTATGAAGTATGAGGAAGCGATGATGAGCCCAGATTCTACGAAATGGCTTGAGGCCATGAAATCTGAGATGGGATCCATGTATGAGAACAAAGTGTGGACTTTAGTGGACTTGCCCGATGATCGACAAGCCATCGAAAATAAATGGATCTTCAAGAAGAAGACTAACGCTGACAGTAATGTTACTGTCTAGAAAGCTCGACTTGTCACGAAAGGTTTTCGAAAAGTTCAAGGAGTTAAATACGATGAGACCTTCTCACCCGTAGCGATGCTTAAGTCTGTCCGAATCATGTTAGCAATTTCTGCATTTTATGATTATAAAATTTGGCAAATGGTTGTCAAAACTGCATTCCTTAATGGATTTCTTAAAGAAGAGTTCTATATGATGCAACTAGAAGGTTTTGTCGATCCAAATGGTGCTAACAAAGTGTGCAAGCTCCAGCAATCCATTTATGGACTGGTGCAAGCCTCTCGGAGTTGGAATATATGCTTTGATAGTGTGATCAAAGCATATGGTTTTAGACAGACTTTTGGAGAAGCCTGTATTTACAAGAAAGTGAGTGGGAGCTCTGTAGCATTTCTAATATTATATGTGGATGACATATTGTTGATTGGAAATGATACGGAATTTCTGGATAGCATAAAAGGATACTCGAACAAGAATTTTTCAATGGAAGACCTCGGTGAAGCTGCTTACATATTGGGCATCAAGATCTATAGAGACAGATCAAGACGCTTAATTGGACTTTCACAAAGCACATACCTTGATAAAGTTTTGAAGAAGTTCAAAATGGAACAGTCAAAGAAAGGGTTCTTGCCTGTGTTACAATGTGTGAAGTTGAGTCAGACTCAATGCCCGACCACTGCAGAAGATATAGAGAAAATGAAAGTCATTCCCTATGCTTTAGCCATAGGTTCTATCATGTATGCAATGTTGTGTATCAGACCTGATGTGTGCCTTGCTATAAGTATAGCAGGGAGGTACCAAAGTAATCCAGGAGTGGATCACTGGACAGCGGTCAAGAACATCCTGAAATATCTGAAAAGGACTAAGGATATGTTTCTCGTTTATGGAGGTGACAAAGAGCTTGTCGTAAATGGTTACATCGATGCAAGCTTTGACACCGATCCGGATGATTCTAAGTCGCAATCCGGATACGTATTTATATTGAATGGTGGAGTTGTCAGATGGTGTAGTTCCAAGCAGAGCATCATGGTGGGATCTACGAGTGAAGCGGAATACATAGCTGCTTCAGAAGCAGCAAATGAAGGAGTCTGGATGAAGGAGTTCATATCCGATCTAGGTGTTATACCTAGTGCATCGGGTCCAATGAAAATCTTTTGTGACAATACTGGTGCAATTGCCTTGGCAAAGGAATCCAGATTTCACAAGAGAACCAAACACATCAAGAGACGTTTCAATTCCATCCAACATCATGTCACGGAGGGAGACATAGAGATTTGCAAGATACATACAGATCTGAATGTTGCAGACCCGTTGACTAAGCCTCTTCCACGAGCAAAACATGATAAGCACCAAGACTCCATGGGTGTTAGAATCATTACTTTGTAATCTAGATTATTGACTCTAGTGCAAGTGGGATACTGAAGGAAATATGCCCTAGAGGCAATAATAAAGTTGTTATTTATATTTCCATATATCATGATAAATGTTTATTATTCATGCTAGAATTGTATTAACCGGAAACTTAGTACATGTGTGAATACATAGACAATACATAGTGTCCCTAGTATGCCTCTACTTGACTAGCTCGTTAATCAAAGATGGTTATGTTTCCTAACCATGGACATGTGTTGTCATTTGATGAACGGGATCCAATCATTAGGAGAATGATGTGATGGACATGACCCATCCATTAGCTTAGCATTATGATCATTATAGTTTTATTTCTACTGCTTTCTTCATGACTTATACATGTTCCTCTGACTATGATATTATGCAACTCCGGAATATCGGAGGAACACCTTGTGTGCTATCAAATGTCACAACGGAACTGCGTGATTATAAAGATATTCTACAGGTGTTTCCGAAGGTTTTTGTTGGGTTGGCATAGATCAAGAATAGGATTTGTCAGTATGTGTATCAGAGAGATATCTCTGGGCCCTCTCGGTAATGCTCATCACTATAAGCCTTGCAAGCAATGTGACTAATGAGTTAGTTGTGGGACGAAGCATTACAGAACAAGTAAAGAGACTTTCCAATAACGAGATTGAACTAGGTATGATGATACCGACGATCGAATCTCGGGCAAGTAACATACCGATGACAAAGGGAACAACGTATGTTGTTATGCGGTTTGGCCTATAAAGATCTTCGTAGAATATGCAGGAGCCAATATGAGCATCCAGGTTCCGCTATTGGTTATTGATCGTATATGTGTCTCGATCATGTCTACATAGTTCTCGAACCCGTAGGATCCACACGCTTAACGTTCGATGACGATTTGTATTAAGAATTATGTGTTTTTGATGACCGAAGTTAGTTCGGAGTCCGGATGAGATCACGTACATGACCAGGAGTCTCTAAATGGTCGAGACATAAAGATTGATATATTGTAAGGTTGTGTTTGGACACCGGAAATGTTTCAGATAGGTTCGGACATTTTCCGAAGTACCGGGAGGTTACCGGAACCCCCTGGGCCAGACAGTAGGGCCACGATAGCCATGGGAGGGGCGGAGATACGCCACCAGATGTCTCAGCGTCAGAGTCCTCATCATTCAACAAAGCCCAAAAATGTGAGCCCAGCAAGCGCGGGGAGCGAACGGGGTCGAGCCGAGGCGAGGAGATCAGTGGGGTGAGAGGAGGGGAAAGAGGGGAAGGGGGCTCGATGGGGGCATAGGATGGCGAGGAGGCCAGAGCGGTGGCCGGAGAGGCGCAGAGGGGGAGGGACCAGGAGGCGGGGAGAAGGAGAGGGGAGGAGCCATCCCGGTCACTGAAGCCCATCGGTTTTTCCCTTAAAGCGATTGCACATCGGGCAGATAGGATCCACTTCCATGACTCCCGCGCAAGGTTTAGTCTGGCAGTAAGCTATCATAGGCAATTCTTGAAAGAAGTTATGGGAGCTTCACAGAGTACTTCGTTCTCCACATTCTAGTTAAATTGATACTCCTCACTATCCAAACTTTCCCACTGGCCATGCACATCAATTTCAGCGAGCTATCGTTTTAATCGGTATGCCAACTTGAAAGCAATAATACATCTCTCATATCCTCAAAGATGAGAAATTTTATGACGCTAAGGGGATAATTTAATCTCAACCACCAATTGATCAATAGTAAATTGAGGTGTATGAACATAGTAAGTATAACAAGATTAAAAGCAAATAATTTTGACAGATTCGACGCTTTCTTTCAAAAAATAGAGTTCCATATGTACGCCCTGTTTGATAAAAAAATCCTATTGTTTTCTCTACCACTTAAAAAGAAGTGCTTAATAATAAAATGGCAGGTAAATCATGGCGATTGGATAGAAGAATTTGCTAAGATGTTAGCGCATCAATATAATAATAGACGTGCAGTCACGGGCTAATCTACTATAATGTTTATACTCCCGTTGCAATGCACGGGCAATTGTCTAGTAGAAGGGAAAAATATGCATCATAATGCCGTCTAAAGCTAAACATTTAATGATTATATTTTGTATTTAATACATACGCCACAGAAATATTCATTGATAATTTTTTAATGATTATGTTTGCATATGTGATATTAGCTACGTGTATGTCGTACAAATGATCAAAACATAATTGGTACATTTATTTGTAGTAATAAATACTCAAATATATGTACTTAAAACATGATATATGTGAATCTTAGGTGTGTGTAGTGTCATATTTTTTGGGCCTAAAATACTTAACTTTTTTAGCTAACAATCTTCCGTGTACTAGCATTTATTGTATGTAAATGTATGTTAATTACTATACGCAACCAAAGTTGGAAGATAAAGATATCATTAATTGACATTGTTGTATCTTTCCTTCTTTGCTGCTGTGTTTTAATAGCAATATATTTTGTCTCCTTATGTATAAAAGTAAAATGCCCATATCAGCCCTACAACATCATAGACGTCATAGTAATGTATATTTCAGAGCATTTTAAGGACCTCTTTGGTTTAAAGAAAAAGTTGAGGAAAACGCATGAATATGATTATTTGGTTTCAAGGAATGAAGTAGTAAAGGAAAAACACAAAAAAAATTTCCTTTGATCTCTCTTTGAAAGGAAAAGCGTAGGAACTTTACATCCACTTGTACCTCCTTTTCAAATTCCTATGCACGAAGAATGTGACTAAGATTAGTGCCAAAATTACATTATAATTATACTTGTCATGTGTTTTGAGTTTGATCTGTCCATGTTTATTAGGATTCCTCTGTTTTTCATATTCTCATGAATCAAACATCTAAGCTTGCAAAATGTATGTGTTTTTCATTCCTCTGTTTTGCTTCTAGTTTTTGTTTCTACGGGTTTTCTGTTTTGCAAAAGCCCACTTGCATTCCTATCATTTTTCTATGTATTTTCTATTCCTCTTTTTTTTCGAATCTTGTGAACCAAAGAGGCCTTAAAAGAGCTCATGATGATAGGTAACAAGAGAATTAGAGATGCATTCGATTACCAGAAGATGTCACATACAAGGTTCACGTATAAGGGCCAATTAGGTCACTAGTTTACTTATTATTTTCCACCTTCACAAGGGTGATTGGATGCATGCTCCAGAGTTCGAGAAGCCAACCTCCCATATTTTCACCGTAGCACCATCACCAACCGTTTTAATGCGCACCTTCTCCAAGAACATGGAGTCGTTTGAGGATGTTGCGCCATCATAAGAAATTCCCTCCTTGCTACTGCTTACAGAATCGAAGAGTGCGTATAGTACTTGACCTTCATCACTCTTGCACATAGGGACTCGGGGTTAGCTAGTAATCTCCATCCTTGCTTAGCGAGCATAGCGAGTCTTAAAGCATAGTGATCTTTGTAACTGAATGCCCCTCCCCCTTCTCATATTCTTTGACAGTCAACATTTCCCAACTAAGTAGTAAATCCATGTTATTAGCTTTGTCCTAATTCGCCTAGTGCGTCTAGTGCCCTTGAGGGTTTTGGACGATTCTATGGACAAAATAATTAAGGGACTAATGTATTTGTGAGTTTACACATGTAGTAGTCCATAAGGATTTAGTTTAATAAAGAGTTTGTGATCCCTAAAATGTTGTGGTAGCATTGAAGAACATGATATGACTATTTGAATCAAATGATGATACTCAAGGAGAGTAAAGTTGAAGCATGGACTCTGTTACTTGTTTCTTTTGCTTCTACTTGAGTCAATAGGGCAACCCGTACTATCAATGCAGGACAAAGTGAAAGTTAAATTGAAGTCATCTAGCATGTGCTCAATCCAAACCTAAAATCTTCCAGTGAAGACTTTGAGATATCTACAACGATTGGTTTTGTCTTCTAAGTCAGAGATGTTATTCTTCTGGTCTCCTTACTTCATTTGCCTCGCAGTATAGCTGGTTGTCTTGTGCAGCAAGACAGGCCATGTGAATGACCTACTTTGAATTCCGATTGTTAGCCACATGTCATGTTGACATTGTGAGTGTGACTCCAATGGTCATATCAGAACCTCGGCTTACTCCACCCACTATAAATAGCCCTACCTCAGCCTTAGATGGTTGGCTGCTCTGCGTGAATCAAGATAGAGATTCTCTGAGCAACTCTTTTTCCTCCCGCGGATCTGAGAAAATCCTAGTGGGGAAAAAATCCAAAGCCTAAAATGTTAAGTGATTGAGCATCACTAAAGAACTTTAGTTTTATTGAACACCCCTTGTGTCCAATGATTCGATGAGTGATGCTAAAATATGGAAATAATTTGTACTAAAAAAGATACCATTTTCTCCCACTTTTACATATTATCTCTCATCAACGGTTTGGTGATCTACAAATAGAATTGATATCATCTGTGCCCGCATCAAGTTCTAAACTTATCATATTGCTTACCCCGTGCCCTTATCATCATCAACAAACGCAAGTTGAAAATTCACAACCAAATTGGTATATACAAGAACTCCTATTCCCCAATTGTTTTACTAGTATCTATATCATAGGTAGCTCATTGTTGAAAATCCATGGGGACTCCTCTAATGCTTGTGTTCCCTGGAGGCTTGATAGAAGGTTAAGAATACATTCTCACAAAGACTTATGGAATCAGGGACACCTAATCCTACACAGAGAATTACCAATCCTTCAGTGAACGCCAACTATTTAGAGAGCTATTTCCTATCACATGAGGTTCCAACATCTCAACTTTACCACTTCCAGCCCATTGATCTTCAAGCCTTTCTTGGGCATCTGACAATTGTAACTTTTGTATCAAGCCCTTCACTGTGTCCATCATTGCTATCAAGGTCACACTAGAGAACAAAACTAGGGAAACAAGAGTATTACGAGCATGCACCATAGATTGTGTGGAAGGCTTTTGGTGGAGGAGGTGAAGGTGGGGTCCCATCACCGTCGTATGTAATTGATATAGATATGTGTTATTGACATCATATGACTCTAGACTAGTCTACATACATCTATATACCATATAACTCTCAACGTGCCCATCGTTCGATTGTAGTCACCATTGTCCCCTACCCAATACGTATCCACCACCCTCCTTTTGTAGATTTCTAGTTCCTTTTTAGGCGTGCAATATGCCTCTCCATGTCTCCCAAAGAACTCGAACTCCACTCCTTCTTTTGGCGCCAACCCCTTAAGTTCTTAGCAATTGTGCTCCCACCCTCACACGATATGCATTCAACCATGCATTGTGAACCGTAGCCTCACAATTTTCTTCTTGCAGCCACTTGGTGTTAGAAAAGCTCCATGACCACCCATCCTAATGTGCATCAGATCCTCTTCGACATGGATTGTGATGGGGTGGTGATCATTGTGACGAGGGTCACCACTAATACGATCAACATTAACCATCTTATAGTTTGGAAACCGAGTGCACCATTCATGTGTAGCCACCACCTCTCAAGACTCTCATGAATGTACATGGCATTTTCTGGCTATGATGTCTACTTGTAAAAGGATCTTCCACAAAGCACACTTGGGTTTGAGCTACCCCGCCATTCTTTTCACAAGATAACAAGACTTCACTAAAAATTCCCTAACGCATAGCCAGGGGAGCTTACTATGATGCTTAATATTTCTCAACAATATCTGCGTGGTTTCCCGCTCTTCCATCTTAGGTTATCCATAAAATACTAGTAAACCTCCGTTGGAACCTAAAAAAAATTCAAGAATCACCACATCAACATGATATCTCGATATAAACTTGTTTTAGTTGTACAATTCCTCCAAAAATTGCCAAACAAACACTATGCCCCGACAAATTTTAGCCACCAATTTGACAAGCCAAGATTCCACAAAACAACTATAGACTTCTCTTATCCACCTTTGTCCCAAAAAGGAAAGAAAATTGGGGCCCTCCTTCTAGGTATCCAAAAAACGTTGGGTCATTCCCCAAGCCGAGGTAGTCAGGCTGGGCGTTTGGGTTTACCCAAAAATTCGGGTCAGGTAATTTGGGCTTTCAAAAATAATAGTCGATATTTGTCCAAACTTTTTTGATTCTAAGCAATTCAGATATCCAAAAAATCGGGTTTGGGTAATCCCGAATTACCCAAAATACCACACAAAAAACACCGTGTTGCAGGGCAGCGTGAGGGGCTCTTCGTTCAGCGGCTGGATTCTAGCCGGAGCAAGAGGTTGTCGGGGAGGTGGGACTACACCCGCAGAGGCGGCAAAGCTCGATGGTCAGAGCTCATAGAGATGGCGGCTGGAGGCTAGAGCCGATGAGTGCGTGTCGTTGTGGTTGGTGCTGCATTTGGGAGGTTGGTCGGGCAAGCACAAGAGGAGGAGGGAAGCAGCGACATGAGGGAAGCTCGACCGGAGTGGCCTTGCAGGTCACCTGAGCCAAGTGGCAACCATGCATGGTGGCGGCCGTTGGCTTGCTCGGCAAAGCGTGGGTGTGAGGAGGGGAGGAGGAGTGTGCATGACTAAGTGGTAAACGATCTAGGTTTTGCGAGGGTAGCGACTAGCAAGTAGAGATGCCGATTTGGGCCGAGAATTTTCTTGGTTGTCTATGCGTGCGATAATTATACTGGGTTGTAGAACAAGTCAGGCTATTCAGGTTATTTTGGTACCATGGCCTTATACCTAAATTACCCAAAACATCGGGTTTCCAAAACTTCTATCGTTGTAGTGCTCAGGTTTTTTGGGTTTGGGCAATACAAGTTTGGGTTTTTTGGGCTCGAGCTTCGGGTATCAAGTTTTATGCCCACTGTGATCAGGTAGTTCCAGGAGGTAATATGCATTGGTTCTCATAGGGTTGTCCATGCAACCCCAAGTTCAGATTTTCCGTTTTTCTAGACTTCCATGACTCTCTTTTCTTCTTTGCATCAACTTCCATGCCCTCGCATGTAATCATGTATTTCTATTTAATGACCACATTCAAATTAGCATTGTAACATACCGTCTACCGGCCCTTTTCTTTTATACACCCCAAGTTTTCTTCATTTTCTTTACCTTCCTAGTTCAGTACGTTGCATGCCCCATGCAAAAGGTTTTTGTATCCTTTCTCTTGACGTGCATGGCCCATGCAAGTCACTTCCCAAAAAAGTCCTTCCGCCTTCCTATCTCCATTCCTCTATCGCCTCCACATCCTTCCCATATGTTGGTTCACTAGGAACCATCTTGTCGTTGCACCACTAGCCTCTTATTGCATTGACAACTTTTCCACTATCATAGTTCTATTCGCTTGCTTCATATCCTTGAAAATAGTTAGCTTTTATGTTTCCAACTCTAGTCAAGCCCTTCCCTACCCTATCTGTCAACTTCATAATGCTCTCTCTCTCCCCCTCTATCTCTATCTCCCTCTCGTCGCTATCTTGATCAACATTCCAACATGACCAAGATCCATCGTCTTTTCTCCATGAGAGATTGTCACTGCTAGAGCCACAAACCCCACTACCGAAGCTATCATTCCTCATGGAGTCCTCCACTTCTGCTACCCCACGAATTCCTCTCCTGCCATAGTCCCCACTTTGGAGGTATCACTTCCAGCCATTTTACCATATTGTTGCACCTCACATTTCTTCATTTTTATTAAGCAACCCTTAATTGTGTGACCAATAACCCCTCTCATCAACGGTTTAAACATCTAGGCATTCACCCTAGGTCTGGTTAAATTCCACTAAAGTTAAAAAAAGAGTGACCCTAATCACAATGGCCAAATTCTTCCTTTTTAGTTTTTTTATTAAAAATCATGTATTATATTGTATGAGAATACATGCATGATGGTATTTCCCTATGACCATTCCATCTTCACTAGTAGCGACTTATTGAGCTTCTCTTATTGCTTTACCTCATTCACTTATTCATAACCAATAAAGGCAAGTTCAAATTCACAAGATATACATGAAAACCCGTACTCCTTAATGGTTTTAGTAGCACCAAAATCCCCTATCACAAGTAGATCATCGTCGAACATCTAAGGGCCCTCCTCTGATGCTTTGTGTTTCTCAAGAGGCTTGATAGAAGGTCAAGAAGACTTTCTGGTCGAGACTGTCGCAGTTAGGGGCAACCGATCCTACATAGTGTATTGGTCAATCCTTCAACATTGGCTTTACATAAAGCAACTTCCACACCGCTTGAGGTTTTATTGTCCCAATATTACCACTTTCATTCCAAGTGATCTTCAAACCTTTTTTCTCCGATCTGACAGTTGCAGTTTCTTCACCAGGCCTCCCACTCTGTCCATCACTAGCATTAAGGCCGCACTAGACAACCAAGCGAGGGAAACAATTGTATTACTGTCGAGATTGTGTGAAGGGATGTTCATGGAGTAGGTGAACGTGGGATCCCGACCCTTCCCTCAGAAACCCTAAACCAAGATGTTGAAGCGAAGACAAGAGATAGAGGGTATACAGATCACACAGACTAACACATCACAAGAACCGGAGGAGTAATATGACAACGATCGGCCTATGGGGGCGAAATTAACAACAAAGAGCAAGAACAAAACCCTAGCAAAAGGCTGGGCATCCACGATCGTGCCCCTGCCACTTTTGTTGGTTGAGAAGAGTTTCATTGCTATCCACCACTTTGATGCGAAGGACATGTGCCATAGTCGTCCTATGTGGGTTGTTGGTAACCAATGCCAAATACGATGGTTGTTGAGTGTGGAAGATAGGGGAGGAAAGAAGATAGATATCAAGTGATCTCAAAGATTTTCGGTGGCCTCGCTGCTATATCGATAATACCATCTTACGACTAATACTTGCATATACATATTGTTGCTTGCTAAAATTGACTAACTAGGGACAATCCATGGGTTGTCACCCACATACATCATATACGGTTAGACCCTAGGCTCTAGAGTATTCTACAAGGGCGTCTACATACATGCCCTAGCGCACTCCCAACGTGTCTGTTGGTTCGATTGCAGTTACCAGTGTCTGTACCCCCCACCCCCCCTCGCCGTCCCCGTTCCCCTTGTTCTTCAGGCTGCCCCGCTCCTCTCCGCTCCTCTCCTCTCCCCCCATTCGCTGGTAAGATCGCGCGAGGAGCAAATCTCATCCACTATCCATCGCCAGGCCCGGCAGATCTCTCCCCGCTAGCCGCCCACCGCCGCGCTCTACATCCGCCGCCCTAGCGTCACCCGCCGCCCGCCGCAATTCCGCCCGCCTACCGCCTCAGCCCCGTCCGCCCTCGCCGTCCCCGTTCCTTCCAGTTCTTCCTCGTCGGCGCGTCGCGTTCCTGCCGTCTATACCCCGTACGCGGTCCTTGTTCATTCGTTTCTTGGTGTGGGTTTGATTTTATCCGGCGACCGGTTAATAAGTCCCACTGAACCTCACAACTTCTGTTTCAGCCGCTTCTCGCCCGGCACGCCATCTAGATCCGCCCCCGGTGCCAGGGGTCGCCGGAGGGGTTCCGCTGGGGTTGGGCCTTGGGGAGATGACCAGTATCTCCACCAACCAGTTCGGCTCCGGCGGCAGCAATGGAGGGTCTGCCTCCAGGCCGCACGGCAGGGATATGGTGATTTGGACCGAAGAGATGAATGAGTATCTCATCGATGCGCTCATGCACCAGCAGGACATTGGGAACAGGAGCGCCGAGGGCAGGTTCTTGACCGGCGCCTATGAAAGTGTCATCACCGGAGTCGGTGAGAGGTTCGGGGTGGTGATCGACAGGTCCAACATCAAGAACCGTCTCAAGCATGTCAAGGACATGTTCCATGAGTGCGAGAACCTTTTTGATAAGCAGAGCGGGATTAAATGGAACCCGGCGACCCGGAGGTTCCACGCCGACCCTCAAGTCTGGAGGGAATTCATTGAGGTCTGTGTGCCACCAATCAAATGTATATATGTGTTGTGATTTGCTGAGCTGATGTAATTTTTTTTGCTGTGATCTTGTAGAGAAAACCAGAAGCCAAGAAATGGATGACGAAGACCATTGATCATTACGATAGGTTATTGGAGTTATTTGGTAAGGATAGGGCACCTCCGGCTTCTGAGAACTTGAAAGGTCCTTCGAAAAAAAAGGCGCGAATAGAACCACCAAAGGATAGACCTCAACGTCATCAGACGTCATCAAATGGCTTTGAGTTAGCAATCGTCCAAGGTTCAAATCAAGTAATGGATAAAAATGAGGTATCGATCCATGGAGCTGAATAGTTTTCAACCAAATAGTGCATTTTATTTTGTTATGGTTGCTGATCAGCAAGCTTAACATGGTGTTGGTTTCAGTGCCTAACTTTAGGTTATCACTTTCTTAGGCAAACCACAAATGTTTGCTTCATCCGTAGATTTGTGGTCTACCATGTTTCCTTAGCGCTATGACCTGCATGTCTTAAATTCAGTTGCCACTATTGTGTGACTTGTGATTCGGTTGCCGTAGTTAATATGGCAAGCCATGATTTGCCAAACAACAATTGTGCCAAAGTTGGCTAGGACCAAGCAGGAGTTGAATCAGGGTCTTTTGCTCACTGGATGCTTATGGGAATATCAGAACATGGATAGATTGAAGCACAATAAGTTACGCCTTTTAGCTTTATGGTGTGACTTTTCTCATAATCTACATGTTCTTGTGCCATTCTGGTACAGTTGCCTGCTTGTACAACCTATTTACGCGGGCAAGGTAGCTATCTGAATCGGCCTGTTTGTGTTTCTATATTTGAATATACTTGGTAATTAGCATTCTCCCATGGCACTTTCTACTTGTGAATGAGTTCGCCCTTTGCTCCTAGAAATGAAATCTCACCAGTATTGTTCGGCAGAGTGATACACTTACATAACCTTAAGGCCATGAATAACAACTTACTTGCTTCCATTGTATTTGTATTAATCTTAATGGAGTGAGTGTTATAATATATCTCAACTTTATATGGGGAAAAAGCTATTGTATTAAGAAATCCGAACCACCGTAAATATGTCCTAGTGGTAAATGAAATAGAACTTCCTTTTCTCCAATGTATGAATTTCAAGCATTTTCTTAACATGATTTCTTGGAAAATGTATATCTTAATATCTCCTGAGTTAAGTAGAATTTGAGCTGTGCATTGATTAGATTCTTGTTTCTTTCAGCTGCCTGGTGCTGTGGTAGCAGAAAATAACATAATTGGGGAACTCGATTTATCAGAATTGTGCAAAAGCGAGAATGGCCTTGTTGCCATACCTGTTCATGGTAATGCATATGGCAAGGGTTTGCCCTATGCTCCTGAAAATTGGCCGTCTCCTGGAGATCAGTGGCAATGGAAAGTGGGGAACAGAATTGCTGCAGGTGGGCACTGGGTGGACAGGTAAATGCTTTTATCAAGGCTTCATTAGGCCGAATTTTAATAGTCTTGCCCAAGCAAAAAATGCAGAAATTTATAGAGGGTTAATTTCTCAATTTAGCTTTAGCATATTGACTCACGTTGTGGATTTAACTTTGTACAGATATCTTGCCCCGCCCTCGCGCTTTCGTGATGCTACTGGTAAAAAGACGACATTCACAAGTAGACTAAAAGTTGGAGAGTTTATCAAGAGCAATTTTCCAGATGTTGATCCTAGCACATTTTTCTCTATGTTCATATGGAAGATCCCTGCTGCAGAAGGCGGGATTCAAGGAGGTTAGACCTTAAAACCACTGTAGCGTGTAGCATCTAATGAGTAATGGGTGCTTCTGTAAATCAATACATATGATTTTTACCACTCCAGAGCACTTTCTTCCATGCTGGTCCTTTTTTTTATGTTTGGCCACCTGTGTGACTTATTTTTGGAAGAAATTTAACTTGGTAGCACTAGTTACTATACATACCTGGGGTGCGAGGTTCTTTTATTCTCTTTTCTTGTATCTACTAAATAACTTCCTTAAATGTACACACTATTCACCTCGGTTATTGTATGCCAGCATTAGCTTTTATTTTATATCTTTATGTTTTCGGTGGTTTGTTTCATAAGTGAAGTCCGTTGTTTTCCTGCAACTGTATACGGCTCTGTTACAACTAGCATGTTGCAGCAGCTCCATCCTATGCATGTCCATTCCATACTTCTATGCTTCATTGAATGCACCATTAACTTTGTTATTTACCACTTAGTGGACCTCTTACTGACAAGATAATCCATTGACACGACATTTGACTGTATAGAAAGGATAACAACATGATTCGGCAACATTACCTATGGAATTACATTGGAAAGAATGAAGATAATGAGTATGAAGGTCACACAGACGTGTTGTTACGCATTCCACATCTGCAGTTGCTATTATGCATTGAATCTTCTTTTATAACTATCTCTATTGTGCAGCCTATTAGCTGTACCCATATAAATTTGACAACGGTCCTTTTTTTTAGGTCTATGGCTAACCAGGGAATTTCTTTAAGTTCAGTTAATTTTCAATAGATGCACATGTTTGATTTTATCATGTATGTGCATGTATCAGGATTAATTTTTATCCCATATTGTTTTTACATGTCTTGTTGGGCCCAGAAAATTACAAGGTGGCTGAGCTGGGCTTAAAAGGTTGCTGAGCTGTGTATATTTCAGCAATTTTTCCTCGGTGTGCACTTGAACTGGACCTGGACTAGAGTCCTCATAGCCCTGGCCTTAGGCCCACCCTTGCTTGTCAACATCTCCATATATATATATATATATATATATATCTGTCTGTATAACCTATCTCTTCCTCGAATCCTAAACCCTAGCCGCCACTCTAATTCTTACATCTCCTTCCAGCCTACCACTTCTACTGATGGCTCCCTTCTCCTTCAACTTTGTGCGGCACCACCAATTGAAGCGGTGGCGCTTTCCGTCCCTCCCTCCCCTTGCGCAGAGCTCTGCTCGCGCCCTTGTCTTACCTATCGCTCTCAACCCAAGTGACGGTGAGCTTTGTTCTCTTCATTCAAGCGGTGCTTTTCCCCCAATCCTAACTCACATAAAAGGAAGCAAATCATTTCTCCTCATCCAGGATTGTCACATAAACATAGCATCTGGATTAGTCTTCTGCTTTACTTTTCTTTTTTAGTTTTCTTCATATGTAACCTGGAGAATGCGTGAGGATTTGTCTAGTAACGTAGTGGCATGACATAAGGGGAAAAATAGTTTCTTCATTTGATAGCCTGATTCATCTGTCTTGACGCTAAAAGAAAAGAAGCATCATTGCATTTGCATATTTGCTGTTATTTCAATATAGATTGTTCATTTTGCACAGTTCTGTAACATCTTAATATGTCCAGGAACTCTTCAAGTGGAACGCGTTGAACCTGAAGATGGCCTGGCGGATCCTGATGGACCATGCAAGGCTCGGAATAAGGCGTGCAATCTTGGGAAAGAAGGGTTTATTGAATCATCACCAGCAGGGAATTGTGACATCTGCTGCGTACATCCTGATTTCTGTCGTACATGCTGTTGCATTCTCTGTGGCAAGGCTGTTAACAATTCCTTTGGAGGTTATAGTTACATCAAGTGTGAGGCAGTTGTGGCAGAGAACTACATCTGTGGGCATGTTGCCCACCTTGACTGTGCTCTGAGGATTTTCATGGCTGGAACTGTTGGAGGAAGCATTGGGTTGGATGTGCAATATTACTGCAGGAGGTGTGACAACAAAACTAACCTGATGATGCATGTGGAGAAACTGCTGGAAACATGTCGCTCTCTTGGATCGAGGAGTGAGATTGAACCAATCCTTAATATGGGCTTGTGCATCTTGCGTGGTTCAAGACAATTGCAAGCAAAAAGCTTGGAGGACTATATGGCATCAGTGATGGCAAAGGTGAGTGTGATGTATTTTATTAAATCTCAGTAGGATAGTTAGGTAACATGGTTTGTTTAGTACTAGCACTCCTCTGATTGGTGCTAATACTGCGCATGGGTGTACAACTTTGTTTTCAGTAGTCCAAGACTATGGTTTGATAGTGTATTGTTTAATGCAGGTGAATAATGGGGTTGATCTTGCTGAAGTATGGAATATGGAGGATGGCGATGGCATGCCAATACTGAATGCAGGTAAACTTTATTGTTTAGTTCAATTAAGAGAACTTTGAGGGCGAAATGTTTTTGTGGGATTTCAGATAATCATAAAAGGTCCCAACCTAGTTGTAATGGTTAGGACATCTGGTGTTCAATGTAATTCCAATAAACCAAAACTCTGTAGATTATGCAGAAATTGTAGGATCATGATATTCAAACCCATCTGAGGTTTTGCCTACACGCACCATATTTTACTATGGACAAGTAATGCTTGGTAGCTTATGTAAGTTGTAACTTGCGATTTAGTATTTTCTGTCATACCTGTTCTTTCTTCTTTGATGTAGAAATGATTTAATCCTTATGTTTATTGTAATCTTGAACAACCTCAATTATGACATGTGTCAGAACGTTGTATAACTCAAAGAACAGTTTGTATCTCTGGTGTTCTTCAGTTGTTGCTTCACATATTGCTTGTCCATAACTGGGTTCTTTTCTTATGGCTCATGCAGAAGAAAGTTCCCCACCTATTGCTGGTGTCACAGTACTAGGGGCTGATCCACAGTACCCATATCTGACTGATCCAATGGTTGATAATGAGCTGCAGAGGGCTGCCGAAAGTGTTCCAATTTTCATTACTGGTAATCACACCGAGATGTCTCTCAAATTTGAGGATGAGATAGATAATTCCCTTCTAGAACTGAAGAAATCTCAGGAAGCAGAATACAGGCTGGCAGAGCAGAAGCTTTATTCTCAGAAAGATTATATCCTCAGTCTATATCGGCAGCTTGAGTCAGACAGGTCCCAGCTTGCAGATCCTAACCCCGTATCCGATATCTCAAGCTACAGCGTGCTTCTCTCCAACATTACTAACCGTGTGGAACAAGTGAAGAGCGAGGAGGAGAAGTTCCAGACCATGCTCAAAATCTCCAAGGGATTCCGGAAAGCACCGGCGAACATCAAGGAGCACTTTGGGTTGCCGCCACCAGCGGAGTAGCTCAAAGTTTGACTAGCTTGAACTTAGATACCATAGTTTACCCTGAACTGTACATTGGGTATGTTGTCTCTTGTGCTGTTGTACTGTTGTATACCTGTCTCCGACAATGTGCTGCTCCAGGGTGCACCGCCAGGCTGCTGCTCTAGGAAGAGTCCCCCAACATCTGAATTACCAGTTTCAGACTTTAATCGTACATTCAGAGTTCAGTGATGACTATGCTGGTAATTTGTGTTTATTCTGTGATTTGTCGACATGATGGTACAACCAAGTTATAGGTTGCTGCTGTCGTAACTGCGAGATGGAGAAAATTTGGCAACCTGGAACAGGGGAATATCTTGAAAATTTGGCAACCTGGAACAGGGGAGGCTATCTTGGAATTGTGCAGCAGATGCCAGTATGCCACAATTCCCCTTTCCTGCATTTGCTGCTTCAGTTGCCTGTTTCCCTGATGTCTATCTTGGAATTGTGTTGTGTAGCTGCTATGCAAAGTGATTTTGATGCATCGCTCCTGTCGTTTATTCGCTAGCGTGCTGGAGATTTAAGATTTTTGTAAACTTTAGGCAGCGAAGAGTTGCTAGCAAATGGACACAGATGTTTCGGCCCCATTGGAACGAAGAAATAACCTTAGGAATTTATTCCCTAGATGCATTTGGATCATAGGAACGATGCTCATATTGGTCTTTTTATATATGTCTCCACTTCACACTGCCATCATCCGCATATGGTACTTGCAAAATTCTTCTTTTCATTCTAAACCACATTTCTTGATTTTCTTATGCTTCAGAGTCCTCTTTTTCACATTTTCTTTTCTAAACATTTTTTTTGTATATTTTTGGATTTCCATTCCTTTGATCTGTAAAGGCCTCAAGGTGTTGTTTCAGACGAAAAGTAGCTCATAAACCTCTGGAAATTCCAACAAGAATTTCGGAAGAAAACTGTAGTTCTTGGGTAACATGCCACTGCATACTACTAGTGTTCTTGAATTCCCTGATTTGTGTTCCAAAGCGTGTCTAAGCAATGCCAACTAACTGCAGTGTACTCCAGCAAAATTCCCCTGAAATTCTACCGGATTGTAAGTTCCAAACATTATGCATTCATAGTAGAGGTACCGTGATCAGCCACTAATCAACGAGCGATCCGATGAAATAGCAGACAGGAAATCTCACAGGAAATGAGATGATCCAACATGCTAAAGCTAAAAATCGCCCTGTCTGCAGGTCAAGTCGGCTTCGCCTGGATCCCGCCGCGGAACCGCTTCTTGGACAGCTTCCGCCGCGCCCGTTTCGCCATCTCCGAGCACCTGGACGCCAGCAGCTCCACCGTGGCCGGCAGCAGCCGTGTCCCCTCGAACAGCACGCTCCTCTGGTACTCCAGCACCCACGTCTCTGGTTCCAGCAGCACCGCCGCTGCGCTCCGGCCCCGGTAGCTCCAGGAGCTGCCGTTGCTCGCCCTCACCGTCGGCAACACGCTCCCGTCCGACCACTGCAAACAAATACCAGACGGACATGGCTTTCAGTTTCAGCTAGCTGCTACTGGTGGTTCAGGTGATGAAGAAATGTTGGCGTTGATAGTGGACATTCTGTCGATTACCTCCGTGACCTTGCCGGAGAGGATGGTGATGTGCCGTGTCGAGAGCGTGGACGGGAGTAGGCCGGAGGTCCGGAGCGGGCTCCCCCAGATGCTGACCTCCTCTGCCGCCGTCTTGTATAGTGAGCAGCGCCAATGGAACAAATGCTGATCATTCTGAAAGAAAAAGAATTCTTCAATGAGGAACTGTCTCTGCAGCCAAGACTCAGTAAGTTGACTGACACGCAAGAACAGCAAGAATGGCGAACCTGCTGGAGTCGCCAGACGGAATCCTTCGAGCTGCAGTTGGAGATCCTGTCGGCGCCGACGAGCTGCCGGACCCCTCGCTCCAGGAAGCGCAGTTTGTGGCCGAGGTCGGCAGGCGCAAGGCGCGCCTCCTGGCCCATCCGCGCGACGGCCTCCGGCGACAGCTTGGGGCCGAACCCCCTGGCCGCGACCTCCGGGACGAGCCCCGTGTCCACCCACAGCAGGAGCAAGAACCCAAGAACCGTCAGCGCGTAGAGCGCCCAGTCGGGCGACGAGGACCTCCGGGCCTTGGCGGCCGCCGCATCCCGCCTCGACTTGGCGGTGGAGCGCAGCGGCGGCGTCCACGGCTCGGTGACCGCGGACCCGGGCGTGGCGCCGCCGTCGCGCGCGAGGAAGAGCGAGCGCGTCCCGGGCCTCCGGTCCCTGGCGGCGGCGGCGAAGCAGCGGCGCGCGGAGGCGGCCTCGGGCGGGAGGAGGTCCCGCGTGGCGTTGATGCTGGCGAGGCAGATCTCGCAGGCGCAGTTGGCGTCCTTGCGGCAGCCGGGGTAGTAGCCCCTGCCGCCGCCCTCGGCGGCGGGGCGCGCCCACGGGACGAGGTAGGCGGGCGGGGGCGTCCGCGCCGCGGGGTCGGAGTTGGAGGAGCAGGAGGAGGCGGTGGAGCCGGGCGTTACGGTGGTGGGGGTGGCGGTGGGGGAGGCGGATCTCCTCGCCATCGGGGTCTCGTCCATGGATCGGGGTTGGGGTTGCGGGCTGGGTTGGTTCGGGGGTTGGGTTGGGGTTATGAGGAGGGGCGGCGGCGGTGGGATTGGGGGCAGAGAGAGGGAAGGGTTCGAAATTTGAAGCGGATGGAGGGGAAGTGCCCGACGCCAACGGCATCCGCGAGCAACGGTCGACGGCCCGAGTTTCCTTGTGTTCGCTGTTGCGGCGCTGACAGGTAGGCCCTGTTGCCCCTTTTAATCACTTGTGAGTTGCGAACACGGAAGAGCAGACGCGTCGAGAGGGCGCATGACGCGGAGTGTGCAATCACTATCTCAGTTTATTTCATCCGTAAGCACAAGTTCAGTTTGTTTGTTTCTGTTGCAGTCAAGTTTGTTTTTACTGATCTCTTGGCAGCATCATAGGGCACTAATCTGTGCCGGCGCACCGGCCCAACTGCTCGGTCGGTCGCGTCAGGGCCGTTGGATTTGAGCCGCGTGGGCCATTGGATCTGGCGAAAGAAAAGGGTTTGCCCCGCAGCTTCTTCTTCCTCTCGCTGGAATCACATCTCCACACGCGGTGCGCGCATCCTCTCCCCTTCGGTGGCGGACCTCGTCGCCGGTCCCCACTCCCGCCGGCCGTCCTCGTCGCCGGTCCCCATCCTCGCCGGCCGTCCTTGTCGCCCACTGGTAGAAAAAGAGGCTTCCGTCCAGCCCCATTAGTCGCGAAAGTGTAGGAACCGCGACTAATGAAGTCTTTAGTCGCGGTTCGGCAGACGAACCGCGACCAAAGGCCTGGGCCCAGGGCGCTCGGTGGCCAGCTGGTGCACGTGAGGGGCTTTAGTCGCGGTTGGCCAGGCCAACCGCGACTAAAGGTGCGCAAAGGCCTTTAGTCGCGGTTGGCCAGGCCAACCGCGACTAAAGCTCCTCCCCTATATATACCAGTTCAGCACACTCACTTAGCCATTTGGTGCCACTTCTCTTCACAAGCTTCACAAGGGGGTGTAGGTTTGCTTTTGGTTCCTCTTATGCACACAAGGTGTTTGATGAAATACCCTAAGAGGGTGAAACAAACATGATATGAAGTGTTGGAGCCACACTTGAGGTTCCTCATTTATTTTTTCCTCCTCGATCGCGGTTAGCAACTTGAACCTTTCATGCATGTGTGTCATTGATAAAATATGCATGTGTGCAGTTCATTGTTTAATTTATATTGTTTGTAGCTAGTTAGTTTAACAAATGCATGATGGTTAATTATATATTTTATATTATAATAATGCAGATGAATCGGCAATGGATGTACGGTAACCGACTCTCCGGCGAGTTCACTACGGGTTTGAAAGATTTCCTCGTAGTGGCTAATGCGAACAAGCAGGGGGGTTTTGTTATCTGTCCATGTGTTATCTGTAAGAATCAGAAGGGTTACTCTTCCTCAAGAGATGTTCACATGCATCTGCTTCGGCACGGTTTCATGCCAAGCTATAATTGTTGGACCAAGCATGGAGAAAGAGGGGTTATAATGGAAGAAGATGAAGAAGGGGATGATTTCATCGATGAAAGCTATCTTGCTCATTTCGGTGATACTTTCATGGAGGATGCTGAAGGTGAAGGGGAAGGTGAAGAAGAGGCACGTGATGATCCCGTTGATGATCTTGGTCGGACCATTGCTGATGCACGGAGACGCTGCGAAACTGAAAAGGAGAGGGGGAATTTGGATCGCATGTTAGAGGATCACAGAAAGGCGCTGTACCCCGGATGCGATGATGGTCTGAAAAAGCTGGGCTGCACACTGGATTTGCTGAAATGGAAGGCAGAGGCAGGTGTAGCTGACTCGGCATTTGAAAACTTGCTGAAAATGTTGAAGAATATGTTTCCAAAGGATAACGAGTTGCCCGCCAGTACGTACGAAGCAAAGAAGGTTGTCTGCCCTCTAGGTTTAGAGGTTCTGAAGATACATGCATGCATCAACGACTGCATCCTCTACCGCGGTGAGTACGAAAATTTGAATGAATGCCCGGTATGCACTGCATTGCGTTATAAGATCAGAGGCGATGACCCTGGTGACGATGTTGAGGGCCAGAAACCCAGGAAGAGGGTTCCCGCCAAGGTGATGTGGTATGCTCCTATAATACCACGGTTGAAACGTCTGTTCAGGAACAAAGAGCATGCCAAGTTGTTGCGATGGCACAAAGAGGACCGTAAGTCGGACGGGGAGTTGAGACACACCGCAGATGGAACGCAATGGAGAAAGATCGACAGATGGTTCAAAGATTTTGCAGCTGACGCAAGGAACATAAGATTTGCTCTAAGTACGGATGGCATGAATCCTTTTGGCGAGCAGAGCTCCAGCCATAGCACCTGGCCCGTGACTCTATGCATCTACAACCTTCCTCCTTGGTTGTGCATGAAGCGGAAGTTCATTATGATGCCAGTGCTCATCCAAGGTCCGAAGCAACCCGGCAACGACATCGATGTGTACCTAAGGCCATTAGTTGATGAACTTTTATAGCTGTGGGGTGGTGTCCGTGTGTGGGATGAGCACAAACAAGAGGAATTTGACCTACGAGCGTTGCTTTTCGTAACCATCAACAATTGGCCTGCTCTTAGTAACCTTTCGGGACTGTCAAATAAGGGATACAATGCATGCACGCACTGCTTACATGAGACTGAAAGTGTACATTTGCCAAATTGTAAGAAGAACGTGTACCTTGGGCATCGTCGATTTCTTCCGAAAATTCATCCAGTAAGAAAGAAAGGCAAGCATTACAACGGCAAGGCAGATCACCGGCCGAAGCCTGCGGAACGCACTGGTGCTGAGGTATTTGATATGGTCAAGGATTTGAAAGTCATCTTTGGAAAGGGTCCTGGCGGACAATCAGTTCCGAAGGGAGCTGACGGGCACGCAGCCATGTGGAAGAAGAAATCTATATTCTGGGAGCTAGAATATTGGAAAGTCCTAGATGTCCGCTCTGCAATCGACGTGATGCACGTTACGAAGAATATTTGCGTGAACCTCCTAAGCTTCTTGGGCGTGTATGGGAAGACAAATGATACAAAGGAAGCACGGCAGGACCAGCAACGTTTGAAAGACCCTGATGACCGGCATCCGGAATGGTTTCAAGGTCGTGCCAGCTACGCTCTGACCAAAGAAGAGAAGGTCATCTTTTTTGAATGCCTGAGCAGTATGAAGGTCCCGTCTGGATTCTCGTCCAATATAAAGGGAATAATAAACATGGCGGAGAAAAAGTTCCAAAACCTGAAGTCTCACGACTGCCACGTGATTATGACGCAATTGCTTCCGATTGCTTTGAGGGGGCTCCTGCCGGAAAATGTTCGAGTAGCCATTGTGAAGCTGGCGCCCACCTGGCGCCCACGTGGACGGGCCTTTAGTCGCGGTTCTTAAGCAACCGCGACTAAAGGGGGGGGGGCCTTTAGTCGCGCACGGTCTGTCGCGGTTGCGCAACCGCGACTAATGGCAGTTGCGAACCGCGACCAAAGGCCCTTTTTCCACCAGTGAACCACAGGCGCAGCTGTTTCATGGGTCAAGGCGGCGCCGCCTTGACCCATGAAACAGCTGCGCCTGTGGTTGTAGCTCTCAGCAGCGACAGGTGAAGCTCAGGTTGCAGCTCCGCCGCCGCCCCTCGTCGCAGCCCTGTCGCCATGGCCACGCCCAACTATTCCTTTCTCCTTCATCATCTATGTGTAGATATATTTTGCTTCAACCATGGTTCATTTTTTGCTACGACCGTGACAGGAATCGCTACAACCATTCATGTCGACAGTCACGGTGGCGACCACGATTTGCTTCAACCTTCGTCGGGTTTTGCCGGGAGTAGCAAGACGTGGCACCGGCTGTAGTTTTTCCCGCTGTCGATTGCAGCAAAAAATCGTAAGCAGCTCCTACCGGTGAAGGTCGCAGCTCCGGCGAAGGAGTGCCGCCATTGCATCAACGGTGAGGTACCAGTTCTAGCTTTTTGTCGCCGGGTTGAAGCTTTTCAAAAGTAGGGCTGAAGCTTTTCATGTCAACGGCTGCAACTTTTTCGTTGTGTACTTGCGGGTTGAAGCTTCCTATAAAGCCAATTGAAGCTTTTTATAAAACCGGTTGAAGCTTTTCAATTCAACGGTTGAAGCTTTCCAAAATGATGGCTGTAGATTTTTTTATTTCATAGTGGTGAGTTAAAACTTCACTACTCCACCGTTTGAAGCTTTTTCAAATATGGGTCGAAGCTTTCACATGAACTATTGAAGCTTTTTTTAGTTGTACGGCGGTCCATCGAAGCTTTTTCAAACTATAGTTGGAGCTTTCATATGAACGATTGTAGCTTTTTTCAGTGCATGGTGTCTTGTTGAAGCTTTATATACCGCTGGTTGAATCTTTTGAATCGAACGGTTGTAGCTTTTTTGGTCGTCGGTTGCAACATCGGTGGAGGAGCAAAAATGCTTTCAATTTCGCTTAGAAGAAGATGGTTACAGCAGCCGGGAGAGGAGGCTGCGCCGCCGTGCTGGTAGCATCTCCGGTGGACGGTTCTAGCAGCTCTCGGATGGCTTATCCATGGTGGCTTTCAACTCCGGCTCGCCGGGGCGGAAGGAACCTGCAGCCGCGGGCAGCGGAAATAAGTGGGCATGGCGTTGGCGTTGAAGGTATGAACCTGCACGTGATTGGGGCTAGCTGGCAGTGAGATCTGAAGGAGGAAGAGGAGGGGCGTGGCCACCCCCATGCGTGGACGCGGTTGAGAGATAATTTAGGAGGAAGAAGGGGATCGGGAGGACGAAGGTAGCGAGGAAGAAGGGGATCGGCAGGAAGAAGATAAGGGAAGGGCAGGTGGGTCACGTGAGGCGTACGATGGCCTCGATCGCGTGGCTCGCGCGGGACCGGCCGAAAGTTTTGGCCGGTGCGCCACGTAGAAAAGTTTCTGATCATCATATCAATAGAAAAGTTAATAGGCGAACGTCCCGGATACTGGGACGGATTGGAAGAGCGAGTATTCGATCCTATCCATGCGCCCCCACCGGTGGCCGGATCGGATCCACCACACGTACTCACTCGCAGCCTCACAATCGTCTTTCTAGATGGCCTCATGCCAACTTCAACACGCGACCTCAAACGGATGTTCGATTTGTCTGTTTTTCGTCCGTTCGGGGCAGGAAAACGGACAGGACCGTCCGCTTGCAATCGTGTGGCCATCGGTGCGCCTAACAGGCACGCCTCATCCCAAACCGCCTGGGTTGTGGACTTCGATTTTTTGCCAAAAAAAGAGAGAAAATAAACTCGTAAATTATACGAAAACATAAATATAGACATAAAACGTCCATACGTCCATAGTACCAAAGTTCAACGCTGGTCTTAATTAAACTAAAACTTAATAAAAGACATAAAAATAGATAAAGGCTCGTCACCGATGGCCGCCATCGTCTTCAGGAGTCACCGTCCTACTCATCGTCGTCGCCAGTTCAGTCGACGTAGGGCGGTGGCTGCCACAGGTGGGTTGGCGGCCCCTGCCAGACCAGGGGTGCCTGCGCCGGAGGCGCCTGCACCACTACCTCCCATGGCTCCTGCTCGTGCTCATGTGACCGCAACGGTGTGGCTGACCATGGGCCGACACCTACTGAGTCATCCATCTCGGGCGCCGTGCACGATCAGCTCCGCCGTTGGCCCACCAGACGAGGGTTCCACGCGGCAAGGGGCACCTCCTCCACCACCTCCTCCGGCACCTCCTCCTTGACGTCGATGTCCATCTCCTGGATGGCCACG
This sequence comes from Triticum aestivum, assembly GCF_018294505.1. NCBI lineage: Eukaryota > Viridiplantae > Streptophyta > Magnoliopsida > Poales > Poaceae > Triticum > Triticum aestivum. The sequence goes on along the minus strand of NC_057807.1, from coordinate 572,755,157 downwards.
TCGCCGGCCGCCGACAGGGCCAGAGCGGTTTCCAGGCCATCCCATTGCCCCTCGTCGTGCGTGTTCATGGAGTCCTCCATGACACGCCTCATGAGGCGGGCCTCCTCCTGCTCGGTCATGGGCGGCAGCGGTGACGGGGACGGGGACGGAGAAGGCGTCGGCGTGATGTCGCGCACATGCCTATGGTCCTGCATTTGGGAAGGGTTGTCATAAACACAAGAAGGACGTGGGCGACGCGGGCTACGAGGACCACCGACAAAAAAAGATTGCCGCCACTGGTCGTGCTTGTCGCGGAGCCACATATTTCATAGCGGCGAATCTATGGCGTACCTAGAGTCAGCCAATAGATTAGGTTGGAGGCGGGCGCGCCATCGGTTGATCTCCTTGCGGTGGCGCGGCCGCTCGCAGACACTAGAGGGATCGGCACGCGGTCGACAGAGAGATGCCAGTTGTTTGGTAGGTGGACATCTCCCCACGGCACCGACATCGCCATCTCCCAGTAACGACGTCATACATCGACATGGATGTAGGGCCTGTCGCGATGCCCGGTCGCCAGCGGCGCCATCTGAAAGTTGGCAGAGCAAGTGGCGAAGAAGGCGGTGCGAGCGGCACGGATCTGCTGGAGCGGCATCGGCCAGAGGAGGAGCCAATCTTGTGGTCATGCTTCCCCTTGATCCAATGCCAGTCCATGGTTCCGGCAGGGAGGTGGGCGAGCAGGGTGCGACAGCGGGGAAGTGGTTAGGGTTTGCTCCTGTCGGCAATGGAGGAGGCAGGCCGGCTTGGAAGTGGAAGCTCTAGACTGTCTGGTCCACGACTTCCACATTAAGAAGGAGAGCGACCCTGCGCCTATGCCAATGACAGCCAGGTCCCGCCGTGCATGTGCATTCAATTTGGGCGGTGGAGGTAGGTGGATGTCCTCCACGCGTCCCAAGGCGGGCGCCAAGAAAGCATGTCCCCATCCGTCCGACGTCCGTGTGAATGCAAACTGGGCGCATGTTTCGGCCGGAAATGGGGCGAACCGGATGCCAAACAGACAAAATTAGAGGATGCAGTCGCGTGTTGGCCCGTGTTGTCTGTCGGTTTTGGACCAAACGGACATACGCGGACAGGATGGGGTCGCACGTTGGAGTTGACCTCTGGACTCACACCCATCTTTTCACATGGCCTCGGAATGTCTGCCTTGTTCATAGCGCACAAATCACATAACCCGCGGGATAGAAAATCAGACAAACATGACGCTTCAGGCCAGCAGGCAGCAACGAGCGCCATGTGATCTGACCTCTTGGCACACGAGTACTATCTCCCACTCATATATATCTATACATGTTTTTAAGATAAGGCAAAAGATTCATCATATTCGTTAATTAAGGGAGGAGTTAAAAAACCATAAAGGCAGAAGATCTACTCTCAGCATAGATAAATTCTTCTGCAACCCAGACTTGGAAATTCTGCATGATGGCTACATGCTGCATGCTGCATCAACTCCCTTCTCTGATCATTGCACCCTAATCCTGTCCCGTGCTGATTGTCAACCGTGCAAGGCCAGATTCAGATTTGAAAATTTCTGGCCTAAACACCCGCACTACTGTGAAACTGTCCAGCACGCCTGGGAGAGGCCTGTCAACCATGACTTCCCTTTTGTCAGGATCAAAATTAAGATGCAGAGGGCAGCAAAGGATCTAAAAATCTGAAGCAGATCCCTTTTCAGCAAAACGAAATTGCAGTTCCACATAGCAAAGGAAGTGATTTTGCAGTTGACATTGCTCAGGAAAAAAAAGCTCTAACTGCAGAAGAATTCAACCTCAGAAAGTTTTTGAAGATCAAAGTGTTGGGGCTTGCCGCGATTGAGAAGGCCAGAAAAAGGCAAGCTTCCAGGGTGACATGGCTTAGGGAAGGGGATGCTAGCACAAAAATTTTCCATGCAAAATGCAATGCAAGAAGAAGGAAGAACCACATTCACATGCTTAGAACAAGAGAAGGAACAATAGTGACTGAACATGCAGCAAAAACTAAAGAAATACATGAGCACTTCGCAGAGGCCCTAGGCACATCAAGGAAACGACATTTCACTCTAAATTGGAACAAGCTGTAGCTCCCAAGAATTCCAGCGCAAGGTTTGAACAACCGTTTGAACAACCCTTTCACTGAAGGCGAGGTTTGGGCAGCGATTGTTGCGTCTCCGGCTGAAAAGGCTCCTGGGCCGGACAGTTTCACTGGCCAATTCTTCAGAGCAAGATGGAACACCATCAAAGAAGATATAATGGAAGTGTTCAGTAAATTCTATCACCTCGCGAGGAGAAAACTTTCATGAGATCAACAAAGCTTTCATATCTCTTCTGCCCAAAAAGGAGGCTGCAATGGAAGGGAACCACTTTAGGCCGATCAGTTTGATCAATTCAGTCGCTAAACTCATCGCCAAAGTTCTTTCAATGAGACTTGCAGTAATAATCCCAACGATAATCTCTCCGACGCAATCAGCTTTCCAGAAAGGAAAGTGCATTCATGATAGCTTTCTTTATGTCCAAGGATGCGTCAAGGCTCTTCATAGGAACAGAAAACCTGCTCTGCTCTTCAAACTAGACATCATGAAAGCCTTCGATTCAGTCTCCTGGGAGTACATCCTAGAGCTTGTTCAGCGCTAGATGGAGAGATTGGGTCTCGCTCCTACTGTCCACGGCATCTTCCTCTTGTTTACTACATGGTGACAGCGGGCCGTCAATCTTCCACCGCCAGGGGCTACAGCAGGGTGACCCTCTGTCCCCTTGCTGTTTATCTTGGCGATCGACCCTCTCCATCGTCTGCTGGCGGCAGTTACAGCCCAAGGCACCCTAGCGCCCCTCCCAGGCAGAGGAACTAGTATGAGAATTACTCTATACGCCGATGACGCTGTCATCTTTGCAAACCCTGTCAAGGAAGAAGTATCAAAGCTTCTGAACATACTCCACCTCTTGGGAGAAGCAACTGGCTTGTGTTTAAACCAGGAGAAATCTATAGTAGCACCAATTAGGTGCGATGACCTAAACCTCGACGATATTCTCCAAGACTTTGGTGGAGTTGTTGTAGGCTTTCCAATGACTTACTTAGGTCTCCCTATCTGCACTGGTAGAATTAGGATAGTTCATCTCCAATTCATTTTTAGATAGGATTAGATCGCGGCTAGCAGGCTGGAAGGGAAAGTTAATGAACATGGCTGGAAGAAGAGTGCTGGTACACAACGTTCTATCTGCAATGCCAACTTTCGCCATGACTGTTCTTTGTCTGCCAAAAAACTCCTCAAGGAAATAGACAAGTCGAGACGCAAGTTTCTGTGGGCGCAAGAAGAGGAGCTGTCGGGAGGGAAGTGCAAAGTGAACTGGAAAGCAGTTTGTATGCCTATTGAGAATGGAGGATTAGGGATACAAGACCTCCATCGCTTCAATAGAGCTTTGCGTCTGAGATGGCTGTGGCTGACCTGGGTGCAACCAGACATGCCATGGAGGGATTTCCCCACACCCCGTGATCAGGAAGACAAGAACCTCTTTGCCATGACAACCAGGGTTGCGATCGGGGACAGAAAAACTACAAATTTTTGGACATGCAATTGGCCGGGAGGTGCTCCTCTTTGCAACTCCTTCCCTGCCTTGTTCAGACACTCAAGAAAGAAGACAAGGACGGTAGCAGAGGCCCTCAGAAATGATCAATGGATCAGAGATGTTCGGCATGGAAGCTGGGAAAATATAGTTACCGAGGTAGTTTTGCTTGCTAGACTGATCCGAGGACAAGGACAAGTTCTAGCAGAGCACCAACAGGACAAGATTTGATGGACAACAAGCGGCAACAGGCATCTACTCCACCAGTACGGCATACAAAACACAGTTCAATGGAACCCCCTCCACACACATGAAGAACACAATCTGGAAGGCATGGGCCCCTGCTAAGATCAAGATCTTCTCTTGGTTGCTCCACTTGGATCGTTTATGGTGCAACAATAGGCTTCAGCGCCACGGATGGCCAAACTCCTACTTTTTCCACTTCTGTAGAAGAAACCTGGAAATGTCAGTTCATCTTTTCTGGAATTGTGCTATCTCCAGAGAAGTGTGGGCCGCAGTTGCATCGTGGAAAGGTTGTACCTCCCTAGCCCCCCAGCAAAGAGAGAAAACATCCACACCTGCGGCGACAAAGCAAATCATGTATTGCACAAGAAAATAGGAAAATAAAGGAGTTCGAACCATGATCATGGCCACAACCCGGGAGCTCTGGACGCAAGGAACAACAATGCTTTCAGAGCGACGGAAATGGAGGCGTCGGATATCACCAGGGCGATCAGGGAAAACTTAGAGCAATGGCGGATCGCTGGAGCCAAGGTGCTGGAGCCCCCGTTTAGGGATTTTGGCGCAAGATAAAACCTGATACCCAAGAGCCGGGGTTATGGGGGGGGGACCACCCCTCAGGACCTTTTTCTCCATCTTCTTTTTGGTTATATCCTTTTTGATCGCTTTGATCAAACCTTGTATTCTTTCACCCCTCTGCTAAATCAATGCAAGCCAGCCAAGCTGGATCTTTCAAAAAAAAAACTCTCACTGCATTACATTACATAAGCGACCACGAGCGCCCAAAGTCTTTGATCCTAGCGGTAATCATGGTTGCAGTGGCAGCATTCCTAAACCATATATATAGGTTGGTTCCTTGTAAGAGGGTGTGAGTGACACTGGCTAGTAAGTGTCGGCACCACCATACTTTTACTTGGCCTTTTCTCCTTCATCAGCTTGTTTATGTTAGAGATATATTTGGGTTACTTGTATTTGGTAGTCTAGGATTTGTAATCCGTCTCATACCTTATCTTCAAGAGAGGCTTGGTGAAGTATGATGGATGTATTATTGAGCCTCGAGGGAGAGTATATATTGACTACAAGACTTGGAGGATAAGAAGGATCTTGTGGAGATAAGGTAGGAGACGGATTATAAATCCTAGACTACCAAATACAAGTAACGCAAATATATCTTAAAATACAAGTGTCAGTGTTGCATAGAATCTTCTATGAACCCGTTGTTCATCTTGGAAAGCTTCTGCATTTACCAGTGATTCGCAAGTGTCGTTGTCTCTGAGATAAAGAGTTGATGAGCTCCTCCTTTTGAATGGAGTGGCTGACCATCCATATGATTCGTTGTTGTTGGGAGATCCATGTTTTTCAGTTTTTCCTTTTCTTTTCTACATCTTGAGACTAGAGACGTCCGTGTTTGTTAACTTTTTTTTGAGAGTACGCCAAAAGCGTACCGTATTTTTATAGAAGGGAGCAAAACAATTTACAAGAAGATCGAAGACACTGCGAACAGGTTTCGGTCACACACCGACACCCACACCTATGAAAACTCTAGACTACTCTCTCGCTAGACTAATGAGACCTCCTGCTCCAGCGGCCCTCCAATCCTTGGCTTCATCGATGATCTGTCCCTTCAGTTGCACCGGCTGCAGTTGCTGATTAACCCTACCAAAGACCCGGGTGTTCCTCTGCTCCCAAACAGCCCAAGTCATCATCGAGAACAAGGAGTCGAAGCCCTTCCTCTCGTTCCTTGGTAGTGCGTTTCTAGCCTCCTCCCACCATTGAGGGGTGCATAGTACTGATGGGAGGGGGGGGGGCGATGTTCAAACCGTTGTGGCCCAAAATGAGATGCCACACCTCTCTAGCATACGGGCATTGAATTAGGATATGATCTACCTTGTCCTCCTCTTGCAGGCAAGTGAAACAGGGAGAAGTCTCGTCCTGCAATCCATGGCGTGTCCGGCGATCCGAAGTCCAAACTCTATACCGAGAAGCCAGCCATATGAAGATCTTGCACTTCAATGGTGCCCAAGTCTTCCAAATGAGGGGAGCCGGCTGGAAATACGTGAGACCCAATCACAATCTTTTGTAGGCGGAGATCGCCGAATAGGTTCCCGTCTTGTCCGACGACCAAGTGAAGATATCTGGCTGCCCCTCCTCCCTGTTGACGAGGGAGATGGCCTGCTGGAGGAGGTAGAGCTGCATATGCATGGTGAAGTTTAGCTCCTTTGGGACATCTCTCTCCCAACTTCTGCTCCCCAAGGCTTGATGCACTGTATGCATGTTCTAGGTACGAGTAGGCACGACGGCCAGGATGGACATGGCTATGTCAGCCACCGCTCGCCTGTTGATCCAACGATCCCACCAGAAGAGTATTTTCTTCCCATCACCAACTGAGATGGAGACAAGGTTGTCGAACACCCCCCTGGCCTTGATATCAGGCACGAGCTTCAGGCCCTGCCATGGTTGCTCATCGTCCGTTTGCTTGAGCCATTCCCAACGAACCCGAAGGGCGAGCGCTTGTAACTTGATTTTCTTGACCCCAATCCTCTGTAGTAGTAGGGGCGACAGATGGTGTTCCAGGCTACAAGACACTATCCTCCATTAATCTTATCCTTGTCGGCCCAAAAGAATGATCGAAGCTAGGAGTTAATGTCATCGAACACCCACTACGGTGTATCCAGGATTAATAGCTGATGGATCGGTCTGGCCGCGATGACAAATTTGATAAGAGTAAGCCTCCCCGGCCTCTGGATGAGCCCACACTACCAAGCAGGAACCAAGTGCCTAACCTGATCAAGAAGAGGTTGACAATCTAGCTTGGAAAGCCTAGAGATGGCGAGTTGGATGCCAATGTATTTGCAGGGAAAAGATCCCATAGTGCATTGAAGGATTCCGGAAACCCTGCTGCTATCCACGACTGAACCTCGGATTATGACCGCGGCAGATTTTCTGTAGTTGACCCTGAGTCCCGAGGCTTCCCCAAAAATATTGAGCGCGTCTCTCACAAAGTTCAAGTCCCTAGTGATGGGCTTGACGAAGAGGGCAACATCGTCCACGTAGATCAAGAGCTGCTGCATAGCCAAGACGCAGGAAAAGGAGCTGATCACGCCCTCATGCTCGACCTTGGTGAAAATCGTCGATAAAGCCTCCATCGCCACAACGAACAAGAGGGGAGAGACAGGGTCCCCTTGACGAATCCCTTGAGCATGAGAAAAGTTGCGGCCCTGAACACCATTGACAATGACCTTTGTCGTGGCCGATTGCAACAAGATAGCAATCCATCTAATCCAAGTGCCGCCGAACCCCTTTTTCCTCAGTACCTCAAAGAGAAAAGGCCAGGAGAGCAAATCAAAGGCCCGGGTGATGTCAAGTTTCAGGAAAATGCCCTTCTCCTTCCTCCTGAAGATTTTCTGCGCCACTTGTCTAACCAGGAGATAGTTGTCATGAATGCTCCTCCCCACGATGAAAGCAGACTGATTTGCCGAGACAACTTCTTTCATGCTTGGGCGCACTCTGTTAGCCAGAATCTTGGCGAAGAGCGTCGAAAAACTATGCGGCAGGCTAATAGGGCGATAGTCCCTAGGTTCTTTTGCAGCCGCTTTCTTTGGGATGAGCACGATGAGCGCTTTGTTGAGCTTTCCGAATCCTTATCCGTCTCCTACATAAAGCTTGTGAAAAGATGCCATGATGTCCGCCTTGATCACTGGCCAGGCCAACTGGTAGAAAGCACCGGTGAACCCGTCGGGGCCCGATGCTCTGTCCGGAGGCATCTCCTTGATGACTTGCCAAACCTCCTCCTCGGAGAAATGGCAATCCAGCTCCTAGAGATCCACAGGCTTCATGTCCAAGTATTCGAGATCTATGGTGGCCACCCGTGCCCGCGCTCTCCCCAACAATCCCTCGTAGGCCAGTGTGAAGATTTCCTGAATGCGCTCTTGATCAGTGATGATTTCCTCCTGGAACTTGATGCGCGGTATGAAGTTCTTGATCCTCCTCCCATTAGCTACTGTCTGAAAAAGCTTGGAGTTGGCGTCGCCGGCCTTCAACCAGTGGATCCGGGAGCTTTGACGTTGGATGGATCTCTCGAGCGACGCCAAACCTACGAGAGCCAACTTCAACGTGCGATGAAGCCATAGTTCCTCCAGCGACAATTGCCTCCTTTCCTGCACTTGATCCAGTCTAAGTTTGACCCAGTGTGCCACCAGGAGCAACTTGACGTTTCCAATCTTCCTTTGACCCCATGCTTGAAGGGCCGCAACCGAGTTTCTCAACCACATATCCAATCTATTAAAAGGGTCAACGATTGCATCGTCACATTTCCAAGCCTCCCGAACAGCCTCTTCGAAGCCTTCCAACTTTGTCCAGAAGTTCTCGAATCTGAACCTGCATATGGGCCATCCCACAGCATTCAAGGACAAATGGAGTGGAGTGTGATACGAGACCCCAGAAGAGAGCGCTTGCAAGAGGCAGTCGGGGTAGGCCAGCTCCAGTCCACCGAAACAAGAATGCGGTTGATCTTGGTTAAGGTTGGGATGTTGCGCTCGTTCGATCAAGTGAACCTGCACCCATGCATGTGCATATCCTTCAGCTCGTTGTCATCCGTGTTTATTAACTTTGCTTCGAAGGAAGCACTGGTCTCGACATGATTTTTTAGGGCTAAACCGGCCATCTTGGATATTCTTTTAGCGTGTGTGCATTTTCTTCAGGACACGGGCGCACTCGATCGGTTGCTCATCTACTGTTGATGGTCTTCTCGTTCTTTCAGTTGCCCATATAGCAGCCAGCACATTGAACGATTGTCTCACAGTTTGTCTGCCCGAAAACTGGGTCAAGTGCGTGCAGCGCATGTGATGCTATCAATCTATCATGCATGCATCATGTCTGGGTTTCTTTTACGAGGCAAAACTTCACCTTTTCATCACTTAACGACATCTTGAATGCTGCAAATTTTCTCTGCCATCCGTCTGCAGACAGAAGATCAGTCCAGGAATATGGATACAAGAGGCGGTCATCCAAGGTTGATCGCAACATTCGTGTCCATTTTTTAAGTCCGCGGGTTCAAAGAGCCACATATATAGTCTAAAATGGTTGAAATGTTCAAATTCAGTGGTTCTAATTTAAAAAGTTTAAATCTTACACTCCAACATTGTTGTCCCCCTTAACAGTCTATAGATGCTCAATCAGATGTTCCTGTAGTTTCTTGTGAGTTGCTCGATGCCAAATTTATTGATGCATTTGAACAAATTGTTTAAATGTGGCCAGATTTTTGGTTGGGAACTTCGATATGATCATCCATGTTCTCAAATTCAAGATCCAAGACAACATTCTCACCCTAATCCTCCATGATCATGTTGTGCATTATCACACAACAGGTCATCACCTCCCACAAGGTCTCCGGATCCCATTGTTTAGCAGGTCAATGAACAACTGCAAAATGTGCCTGCAGAACTCCAAAAGCCCTCTCAACATCCTTTCTAGTTGCTTGTCTTTGGGCAAAGTGAGACTTTTTTGACCAACTGGGTTAGAGATGATGTTCAAAAAGGTAGCCCAAGGAGGATAAATACCATCAACTAGATAATAACTCATGTTGTACTCATGCCATTGACAGTATAGTGGCAAGGAGGATCTTTTCCTTCAGTCAGCCTAGCAAACAATGGTGATCGTTGCAACACATTGATGTCACTGTAAGACCCGGGCATGCCAAAGAAAGCTTCCCAGATCCAAAAATCATGTGATGCATCTGCTTCAAGAATGATGGTAGCCTTCTTAACATGATCCTGATATTGCCCTTTCAAAGCTTTTAGGTAGTTCTTCCATTTCCTATGCATGCAGTCAAGTGATCCAATCAAACCTGACCACCCTCTTGCTTCTAAGATTGCCAAGAGCTGTCGGCATTCTGGGAACGGGGGTACCCAGACTTGCCTGCCTGCGGCCTGCAGTGTGGCCCAAGGAGTGGACCAGTGCGGCCCATCTTCGTCAACACAAGTTCAAGACCCTCGCGAGGGGCCAGGCCTCACGGGGCGGATGACAGGAAGCTTCCTCAGGCACAACCTCGTCAGGCTGGCTCGCGAGGAGGCGGAGAGTTCAAGGCGGGGTACCTCACGAGGTGCCCGTGACGCAAGCCGTGACGACCAAAGCCAGGTGGGCGCCAGGCGGGCGCCGGCCTGTGCAGTGTCCTTGTTTCCTCTTTGGTGCAAAGGGGGCAAGCGCAGGCAAGGGCATCAAGCAAAGGCAACCATTTCGGTGCAAGAAGACCAAGACCAGCAGAACGGCAGGACGGAGGTCATCGTGGAGCCCAAGCCGGCGTCATCATCAGAGCCTTTGGCAGGCGAGGACCAACTTTAGTCAGGATAAGTGTACTAGATGTTCCCCTTCAAAATGGCCAATTGTTGGCGCCCTTCCCGCTCAATATTTGGGAAGAGGACCAGGGCCTCACTCTATAAATAGGACTAGCCACTCTCAAGGCAGGAGGTCGACCAATCGAACCTTAGCCCGAATGACCAACACAAGAACCCCTCCCCTTGCGAGGCAGTTCTTCCTTTGTATTGTTCATCATCAGCCCCTAAGGCAATCCACCACACCATAAACTAGAGTAGGGTATTACACCACAATGGTGGCCCGAACTAGTATAAACCTTGCGTCCCTTGTGTTGTTCTTCGTGTAGCCTAGATCCTTGGCGAGGCGACGAGACGTGAGCCGGTAGGGGGAGTGATCTCCACGCGCACCCCAGAGTTCGAACCTTAAGGGTCTGCCGGAACCCGAAATCCAACATTTGGCGCTCCAGGTAGGGGTACGCCGGAGCTTTCCCTTCCATTGACCCGCTCTCCACCAGCATCGCGCTTCGCCCTCATGACGGGCAATGCGCCGCCCGCTCCGGCTGTCGATGCCAGCACTGGGGCTAGGGGGCTCCGAGCCTTGGCCCCCGCCTTGTGCCAGGTGCAGTGGCCGCACAAGTTCAAGCCAGAGATGCCACCGCGCTACAACGGCATGGCAGATCCGCTGGCTTTCTTGCTGGCATACGAGGAGGCCGTCCTCAAGGCCGGGGGCGACGACAGGGTCATGGCTAACTGGTTTCCCATGGCCCTCACCGGAGTTCCGCGCATGTGGCTGCTCCACCTGCCAACGACTTCTGTGGCCTCTTGGGAGGAGCTACGCGGCCTTTTCCTCGCCAATTATGCTGCACCGGCGCCCCCGGTCGTTGCAGCTCTCCTTGGTGGCTCGCAGGCGCCGCCCTCGGGCTGCCATATCAAGCCATTCGTCCGCCAGATTGGTGCCGCCCTCGCGCGGTATGGGGCTCCTCCGGGTTGGGCGGTGCCCAAGGCCGATCTGACCTTCAGCTCGGATGATCACCCCTCCAACTCAGCCTGCTCAGGCGCGCTCCCGATGCTGTGAACCCCCACCATCTGCCAGGTGGCCGTCACCAGGATCCTCATCGACGGTGGAGCAGGCCTCAACGTGCTCTCGATGGAAGTCTTCAGCCTCCTCCACGTGCCGCCAGAGCGGCTTCAGCCCAGCCGACCCTTCTTGGGTGTTGGAGGCGATTCCACCGGCTCCCTGGGACAGATCCGCCTCCCGGTGACCTTCGACACCTACGACAACTTCCGCACGGAGCTGATCGACTTTGACATCGCTCCCATCGGCCTCCCGTACAACGCTATCCTCGGCTACCCAGCCCTGGCCCAGTTCATGGCCACAACTCACCCAGCGTACAACCTCATGAAGATGCCCGGGAGCAGCGACGTCCTCACCGTGTCCGGAGACATCGGGGATGCATTGCAAGCGCTCAAGCTTGCCTTCAAGACAGCGGCGGTGGCGCAGCCTGCCGGCTCAGTCGCCCCCGAGCCCAAGAGACCCGCAAGTTAGAAGCAGCAGGGGTCATTCACGAGGTCCGCTACCCTGATTGGCTGGCCAACCCTGTCATCGTGCCAAAGAAGGGAGGAAAGGAACACATGTGTGTCGACTTCACCAACCTCAACAAAGCCTGCCCGCAGGATCCATTCCCGCTCCCTCGCATCAACCAGATCGTTGACTCCACCGCCGAGTGTGACCTACTGTGCTTCTTGGATGCCTTCTCGGGCTATCATCAGATCAAAATGGCGGTGGAGGACATGGAGAAAACGGCCTTCTTGCCCCCGTGTGGGGTATACTGCTACACCTGCATGCCGTTTGGGTTGCGCAATGCAGGCGCGACCTTCCAGCGATTGATGCACACCGCTCTGGGGCGACAGCTTGGGAGGAACGCTGAAGCTTAGTTGATGACATTATGGTGAAGTCTTGGGAGGCGAAGACCCTGATACAGGACTTGGAAGAAACCTTCGCGAGCCTCAGCAAAGTGGACCTGCGGCTCAACCCGGAGAAGTGTGTGATTGGAGTCCCCTCGGGCAAGCTCCTAGGCTTCCTCGTACCTCACAGGGCATTGAGGCTAACCCAGAGAAGGTCAAGGCAGTCAAGGACATGAGCCTGCCAAAGACCCTCAGGGAAATGCAGAAGCTCACCGGGCGTGTAAGGATGTTTCATCTCCAAGCTGGGAGAGCGGGCGCTGCCTTTCTTCAAGCTGATGAAGAAAAAAGGCCCCTTCGAATGACTGAAGAGGCCGACAAAGCATTCCAAGACCTCAAGAGGTACCTTACCAGCCCCCCGGTGATGGTGGCCCCTCGCCCTCGAGAGCCCCTGGTGCTCTACCTTGTAGCCACCCCTTACTCTGCCAGCGCAACCCTGGTGGCAGTCAGAAAGGAGCGCCAGGCCTCGACCATCGTCGCACTCCCGGCCGAGGCAGAACAGGGCCAGGAAGGCCTCGCAAAGACCACGACCTCAGCAGAGAAGGATCAGCCCCACCAAGGGAGCGCACCGGGAACAGAGGAGGCCCCTTCAGGCAACCAAGGACTGAGGGCCACGCCGCCTCAGGAGGCGCCCCGACCTCCAGAAGACGCGGGCCGCACCAGCACCCTCAATCTCGTCGAGCACCCGGTGTACTTCGTCCGTAAGGTGCTGCGGGACGCAAGGGAGCGGTACCCAATGCCTCAAAAACTCATCCTCGCACTGTTGGTAGCCTCGCGCAAGCTGCAACACTACATTCAAGGCCATCCCATCAAGGTCGTCTTAGCCTACCCCCTGGAAAGGGTACTCAGGAGCCCCAATTCAGCAGGGAGGGTCGCCAAATGGAACATCGAACTGCAAGCATTCTAGTTAGAATTCAGCACTACCAGGGTCATTAAGGGGGCTGCGCTCGCAGATTTCGTGGCGGAGTGGATAGAGGCACCAGGGCTTAAAATGAGCGAGGACCGGTCGCTCTCCCCAGGGAGCAAAGCACCAGACGGTTGGGTAATGTACTTCGACGGAGCATTCGCGCGGCAGGGCGCATGGGCTGGTGCAGTGCTCATATCCCCCACTCAGGACAAGCTTTACTATGCCGTGCAGCTCTGCTTCCAGCATGGGGAGAAGGTTTCCAACAACATAGCAGAGTACAAGGGCCTGATAGCGGGCTTGAGGGCAGCCATCGCCTTGGGAGTAAAACGAATCACCGTCAAGGGTGACTCGCAACTCCTCGTCAACTTCTCCAACAAGGTGTATGAGCCGAAGGATGAGCACATGGAAGCGTACCTCGCGGAGGTCCTCAAGATGGAGAAATAGTTTTGGGGGTTGGAGTTGCAGCATGTGCCTCGCGGTGCCAATCAAGAGGCTGACGACATCACCAAGAGGGCATCCAGGCGGCTGCCTCAGGAGCCTGGCGTCTTCGAGGAGCGACTTTTCAAACCCTCGGTGACACCGTCGTTATCAAGCACAGCGCAACCTAGGGAGGAACTCCCTCAGCCACTTGCCTCAGGAGCCCCGGCCTGCGGCCCGGCCTCAGGGGCACGCCTGCTCCTGGCGTTGGAGCCTCAGGAAGGATGCTGGATGGCAGAATTCAAGGACTACTTGGCGCAAGGGACTCTGCCGGAGAAGGTGGAGGACGCGGAGCGTGTGGCACGGCATGCCACAACCTACAGCATCAAGGATGGGGAGCTTTACCAGAGGCGACCGAATGACGTGTCCCTGCGTTGCATCCCCAGAGAGCAAGAGAAGGAGATGTTGGCGGACATACACGATGGAGACTGTGGGCACCACTCATCCTCGCAAACCCTCGTTGGCAAGGCGTTTCGCAGCGGGTTCTACTGGCCCACAGCGCTCAGCGATGCCGTTGAGCTGGTGAAGGCTTGTGAAGCCTGCCAATTCCACGCCAAGCAGATCCACCAGCTGGCGGAGACACTGCAGACCATACTCCTCTCATGGCCATTCGCAGTTTGGGAGCTGCACATTCTGGGCCCGTTCCCTCGGGCGCCAGGGGGCTACCGCTACCTCTACGTCGCCGTGGACAGGTTCACCAAGTGGGCCGAGGTGGAAGCTGTCCGCACCATACCCGCGGGATCAATAGTGAAGTTCATCAAGGGCCTTGTGAGCCGATTTGGGGTGCCTAACCGCATTATCACCGACAATAGTTCGCAGTTCACCGGCAATCTCTTCAAAATGTACTGTGCTAACCTTGGAACGCAGATATGCTACGCCTCGGTGGCACACCCCTGGAGCAACGGCCAGGCCGAACGAGCCAACGCGGAGGTCCTGAGGGGCCTCAAAACCAGGACCTTCAAGAAGAAGCTGGAGGTCTACGGCAGGGGCTGGTACGACAAGCTCGTTGTGGTCTATCCGCACGACCGCGACCAAGCCGACCGGCGAGACCCCGTTCTTCCTGGTCTACGGAGCTGAGGCCGTTCTCTCTCACGAGGTCAGGCGTCGTTCTGCACGGGTCCTAGCGTTCGACGAGGCGCAGCAGGACGCCATGTGGGGGACGGATCTCGTGCTGGGGGAGGAACACCGTCGAGAAGCCGCACTACGAACAGCAAGGTACCAACATCCGCCCCAGGACTCTTGAGGTAGGAGACCTCGTGCTCAGAAGGGTTCTCTCCAGGGAGGGGCTGCATAAGCTCTCTCCCATGTGGGAGGGCCCATTCAAGGTTATTCATGTTTCCAGGCCCGGCTCCGCGCGCTTGGAGACTCAAGAGGGGGTGCCCGTCTAGAACGCGTGGAACATTCAACATCTCCGAAGATTTTACCCCTGAGCAAGGCCTGGTGCCTGTGAAGAAGGCGAATGCCTGCGAAGTTGCCGCATTTTGGAAAAGGCCCGGTGCTTGTGAAGAAGGCAAATGCCTGTGAAGCTGCCGCATTTTGGAAAAGGCCCGGTGCCTGTGAAGAAGGCAAATGCCTGTGAAGCTGCCGCATTTTGGAAAAGGCCCGGTGCCTGTGAAGAAGGCAAATGCCTGTGAAGCTGCCGCATTTTGGAAAAGGCCCGGTGCCTGTGAAGAAGGCAAATGCCTGTGAAGCTGCCGCATTTTGGAAAATGCCGGTG
This sequence comes from Triticum aestivum, assembly GCF_018294505.1. Lineage (NCBI taxonomy): Eukaryota > Viridiplantae > Streptophyta > Magnoliopsida > Poales > Poaceae > Triticum > Triticum aestivum. The sequence continues at coordinate 572,739,974 of NC_057807.1, read as the reverse complement.
CTGTGAAGAAGGAAAATGCCTGTGAAGCTGCCGCATTTTGGAAAAGGCCCGGTGCCTGTGAAGAAGGCAAATGCCTATGAAGCTCGCCGCCCGTGACACTCTCACATAATAATGAGTGGGGCTGTACACGCCCCGGAGTCTCCAGAGTGCCGCCCTCGGGCCTCGGGGGCTCCCGCCCACGCCCAGTGGCAGCACTTAGCTCCGCGCTGGTGAGAAGACGTCGAAGACTAGATTAGGTGCCAGACATGGCTTTTTCATTTGCTTTCTGCAGTTGGTTTGTTCGTTCCTATTTGAAGTTTTATTGAAGCTGTTACCGTCTCTAGCTCGTGACCCTTTGTCCTTTTCACTCGTTTGCTTTGTTTTCTCCCACAAGTCTCGCAAGGGAGGTACACGGGCACCCTCGCGAGTGTTTTCTGCCCCGATGGTTTGAAACTTCCCTATCCGAATCCGCTGCGGGAGCACCCCTCCCAGTCCGTGCCCCACGGGCATCGCGACGCGATCACTGGACCTGGGTTGGTCGTCCTCGCTACCAAGGCTGGAAACTACCCCTACTGACTAACCCTTGAAGGACATAAGACGCACAGTGAGGCCCTAGCCTCAGGAGGCAAAGACCACGACGAGCTTCCCCGAGCTAAGTAATTCCCACACATGAGCACGCGGAACGAAAACATAGCACATAAATAGCAGGAACATCGTGATAATTAAACGACAATAGTTCAACACGCCCCTGCGGGGCCCCAGACTACCTTCTTTTTGCATAGGGAAGGAAGAAAAGCAAAATGGGCGCGACTTGCCCGACACCAACTCATGGCAAGGGCTCGTACTGCCTCCGGAGCTTAGCTGGATTCCATCTCCTGCTTCACCGGGGCACGGTGGCAGACCGACCCACTGCCTTCTCCCAGGCGGGCGCGACGGCGCGGGGGCTGGTCGCGACCACCGCTGGAGGAGCTGCCGTCTGAAGGAGAGTCACCAAAGCATGGCGGGCCTCGGGCACCGCTGCCCGCGCGCCTGCCACCACCTTCACCCTGATCAATGCCGGGGCTGGGTGCACGGCCGCGGCCATCGTCTTCGGGGCAGCACCCAGCGCGGTGGCCGTCTTCCCCGAACACCCTCACGTAGAGGGTGGCATCGCTGTCGAACTTGAACTGCAGGGTGCACCATCGGCTCAGGCCGCGTGCACGGGCAAACGTTTGCCAGCCGCGGGTCAGGGCCACCTCCATGGCGGCAGAGACCTCCAGCGTGGCCCAGGAGGCCTTGCTGCAGCAACCATCTGCCTGAAGCCAAAGGCCACCCGGAGCACCAGCCGGAAGTTCACCTACAAAGAAGCGGGGGAGCTGGAGCCAGGTGCTGGTCGGGTCCGCTGACCACACGACGAACTCCGGCAGCACCTCTGCCGAGCGGGAATGCGGCCTAGGGGGTCGCGCAACTGCATCGTACCTCCCATCGGCAGCCGGGCGCTCACCGCCGCGCAGAGGACTGCCTCCACGACCGTAGGAAGCCGTCGCAGGGGTAGCCCCGGCCACGCTTGGTCGGGGGAGAGCCAGGTCCTTCCTAACGAGATTTTACCTTCTCCACGGCCGAGAACCTCTTCGGCGGGGCCATGGGGATGGCGAGTGGCCGGGAAGAAGAAGGAGAGTAGCAGGAAGGGATGGACCGGAAGGGCTCGCGCCGTCCGTACATATAGCCGGAGGAGGCCAACCGTCGGCCTCCACGATCACAGGTAATCATGACCCGTTTTGCATGCAGGGACTTGTCAAGTCGTGCGAGTGCCGAGGCGTCGTGGGGAAGCGGAGGCGCCCACGTCCAATCAACCGCCACACATCGCCAAAGGCCGCAGGATGTTGGGGCCCGCGGCGCTTCGCACTTGCCCCTTTGCTTCTCTGCTAAGCCAAGTCCGGGCGCGCCTTGGGCCCGGGGGCTACTGTCGATGTTCTGGGAATGGGGGTACCCAGACTTGCCTGCCTGCGGCCTGCAGCATGGCCCAAGGAGTGGCCCAGTGCGGCCCATCTTCGTCAACACAAGCGCAAGACCCTCGCGAGTGGCCAGGCCTCGCGGGGCGGACGACAGGAAGCTTCCTCAGGCACAACCTCGTCAGGCTGGCTCGTGAGGAGGCAGAGAGTTCAAGGCGGGGTACCTCACGAGGTGCCCGTGACGCAAGCCATGACGACCGAAGCCAGGCGGGCGCCAGGCGGGCGCCAGCGTGCGCAGTGTCCTTGTTTCCTCTTTGGTGCAAAAGGGGCAAGCACAGGCAAGGGCGTCAAGCAAAGGCAACCATTTCGTTGCAAGAAGACCAAGACCAGCAGAACGGCAGGATGGAGGTCATCGTGGAGCCCAAGCCGGCGTCATCATCAGAGCCTTTGGCAGGCGAGGACCAACTTTAGTCAGGATAAGTGTCCTAGATGTTCCCCTTCAAAATGGCCAATTGTTGGCGCCCTTCCCGCTCAATATTTGGGAAGAGGACCAGGGCCTCACTCTATAAATAGGACTAGCCACTCTCAAGGCAGGAGGTCGACCAATCGAACCTTAGCCAGAACCACCAACACAAGAACCCCTCCTCTCGCGAGGCAGTTCTTCCTTTGTATTGTTCATCATCAGCCCTTGAGGCAATCCACCACACCACAAACTAGAGTAGGATATTACACCACTATGGTGGCCCGAACTAGTATAAACCTTGCGCCCCTTGTGTTGTTCTTTGTGTAGCCTAGATCCTTGGTGAGGCGACGAGACATGAGCCTGTAGGGGGAGTGATCTCCGCGCGCACCCCAGAGTTCGAACCTTAAGGGTCTGCCGGAACCCGAAATCCGACAAGAGCCTCTAGGTATCTGCCACCATTTGGTTCTCTCAGGTACTAAGGTCCAAACACCTCAACCATGACAGTTGCAAACCTGACCATGGCATCTCTGCATGTGCTAGACATCCGTCAGTATTCTTCCCATAAATCAATGGTCGTGCCATATGCAAGCATTCGTAGTGCAGCCATGCACTTCTGGTAACCAGAGAAACCAACCCTCTCCACAGTGTTCTTCTTTATGATGAAGTTGTCAACAAAGGACCAGACGCCATGGTAGAGACGATTGAAGATACTTTTGCGCATCCGAAAGCACCGACGAAAATTGTCAGCGAAGAGGGCATTAGGGGCAAAGTAGTCGACCAACAACGTCAAATGGTCGTGCGCCTGGTTGCGGTTGTGCACTTGACGACCCTTGGGCGATCCCTTGAAATTGAGAACATTCTCCTCCGCATGTTCCGCGTCTGCAAGCACTGCCTGCATCATCGCCGTCTCATCCGTCTAGTCCTTCTCGTCGGAGGAGTTGGACAACTCAACATAGTGCACACATATGTACTCCATATCCAAAGCCACCGCATCAAAGAAGAAGGACAAACAATTTAGCTCGGGCAATTCACCGAACAGCTGCCGGGTGCGGTGAGTATCGTAGGAGCGGATGGTACGTGAGCGGTGGTAGGCGAAGAGGTGTGGAACAGTGGCAGAGGAGAAGCAGCGTGTAGCCCAGGTGTAACGTTGGATGTGACGGACTCGTTGAGTTCCGACAGGGGTGTGGCATAGCGGCCAGGGTGGTGGAGCGGCAGCGAAGGCAAGAGAGAAAAAATGTATGGAGAGAAAATGGGAGGATGGAGGCATGGGGTCCGGGAGGGATTTTGGGTGGGCCGGGGGTGTCAGAGTCCTATGTGTCTACTGTCTAGACTCCTGCAAACCCCCTCCCCCACTTTGTCTCGGGTTTGCCAAAAAAGTATGTTCAGACCACTCGGCGGACCGATACATGCCCATGTTGGATGGCATAACACGTCTAGATCATGCAGTCCGTAAGGTTGCGGCGGTTTGAGGGTCCGCTTTGGAGATGCCCTAAATCTTAAAAAATTACTATACACACTGGCTAACAAGAGTTTTTTGTCTTTTGAAGATAGTCTCTTCCATGGTCCTATGGGGGCTATGAAATTTTAGAAATTCTCTTGTGTTGGTAGTAATGCCTGAATCAGTGTGAAACATGTCTGGCACCTGATAGTGAGAAATCTGAAGAAGTGGGAAAAACCCTTCAGGGCTTGTTCGATTAATCCCCACCACAAGGGGATTGAAGGGGTTTGAGGTGTATTTTCACTTGTTGAGGATTTAATCCTTTCCAATCCCCTTCAAACGCTTTGAAATCTTATGGAACCGAACACGGCCTCACGCAGACACGTGTATGGGTGTTTGTCTAGGGATCTTCTTCTTAGATAACTAAGTTCACCACTAGTGTGATAGATCAATTTTCTTGGGTTTGGTTTTGTTCTCTTTGAGAATGGAACCGGGGGTGAGGCCCTGTTGATCAAAAAAAGTTGTACCGTTCAAAGTTAAGTAGCGACATTGAAAAAATAGAAAGCCTAGTATCCCGACATTTTATCTTGCTCAAATGGTTCGCTCCCACTAAGGGAGTACTAGACTAAGGGGTCCTCGAGTGTCTGGTCTATTCAATATGAGCCGGAATGATGGGCCGTCAAGGTAAAGAAAGAAGGCCACCTCCCGTGTCCGGTTGGGACTCCTGTATGCATGAACATCAAGATTAAGTGTCCGGATATACTATTTCCTTTCTTGTAAACCGACTCTGTACAACCCTAAGCCCCTCCGGTGTCTATATAAACCAGAGGGCTTAGACCGGAGACATGATCATAATATTCATAGGTTAGACAAGCTAGGGTTTAGCCATTATGATCTCGAGGTAGATCAACTCTTGTAACCCCTATACTCATCGAATACAATCAAGCAGGACATAGGGTTTTACCTCCTTTGGGAGGGACCGAACCTGGGTAAACATCATGTCCCTTTATCCATTGTTACCATTGATCCCCAGACATACAGCTTGGCCCCCCCCCCTACCCGAGATCTGCCGGTTTTGACACTGACATTGTGCTTTCATTGAGAGCTCAGCTGTGTTGTCGACAGAAGGATTGATGGCGTGCCTCTTCATCAACAATGATGATGTGTCCAGGGAGGCTTTTATCCCTGGAAAGTTCTTTGTGTTCGGTAGCTTCGTTCTACGAGCCGACTCGACCGGCCGCCTCGAGCAGGTTGACAGCTACGCCCCTGGTCATAAGATTAGGTTCGGAAACTTGAACTACGTCGCTGCCATCCAAGGGGATCTAATTTTCAAGGGATTCGTGGCCCCAATTGCTGCTCCCCACCCTCATAAAGAGGGCCCTTCAGATCCTCTATCATATCCCATCCAGGGGCTAATGCTCACACCTGCCTCAGCCTTAGATCCGGGGCAGATCGTGTTTTCCGATGACGGGAGGATTCACCCCACCGGACTCTCTTCCATCATGGAAACCTCAGCCGGAGACCCAGACACGACTCCATCGGAGTCAAATAGAACTCTCCCAGTCACCGGAGAGCCGGATTCGCCTCTGAAGGATAACTTTGATCTGTTGAGGTCTGCACCCCCGGACCCCATCAAGTGTCAGGCCCCGCAGATCCGCAAACCCCCATCCAACTTTCACTTTTAGATGAGGCACTGGGCTTAATACAATCTGTCACCATTACGGAAGCTTCAACTCCAAACTACACCCAACACTGGCTAGGGTCTGAGGTCGATGAATTTCACGCCCCACCTACCACCCACTTAGTAGCCACTATCGAGGATTTAACCGACATGCTAGACTACGATTCTGAAGACATCAACGGTATGGACGATGATGTTGATGCCGAGCAAAGCTAAAACCTGCCTACTACAGGGCATTGGATGACCACTTCTACCTATGATGTATACATGGTGGACACTCCTGAGGAAAAGGATGACGATGGCATCCATGATCCAGACAAGGATAAGCCTGTTGACGAACCACCAAAGCGCTGGCGTCAGTGGCACCACTCAGGATTGCATCGGGCAAAGGATACCACTACTGGCACCGGAGATAATGAAACCCCTACCAACGCCGAAGACCACCCTGTCGAGCCCACGTCCGAACAAGACAAGAGGGAGGAGGGTCAGTACAGCCCTGAGCACGCCGATCACGAGGACTCGGAGGACAACAATTACTTACCTGTCTCCGAAGAGGATGTGAGCCTCAGTGATGAAGATTTCATCACCCCAGAGGAACCCCTTGAACAAGAATGCTTCAAGTGACCTCTCATCGCCATCGTGCGGAGTCTAAAAAAGAAATAGCAGCAGATTCAGGCTGAACATGACACGCTCAACGATAGATGGACGAAGGTCCTAGCTGCTGAAGAGTACGGCCTTGAGCGACCAGTAAAGAGTTACCGTAAGCGCAGGCTACTGCCACAATTCGATGATGAAGCCATCGAGCCAATTCCATTGAAGTACAACTATGCTGATCAACCAGACTGACTACCATGTGGACGGGACAAAACGGCCCATCACGCCGAGCACCAGTCCGCACCACCTCGCCATAGAGGCAGGGAGACAACGACGTCAAACTACACTTACGACCTATGTAAGGACCTGACCAATAAAGCCGGTCAGACCAGATCGATCTATGGATCCAGAGGACGTGCCCTGGCACAAGATGACGGCCACCAAACCTGGCGCAATCAACATCATCAAGTTCGAGGTCAGCATCGAACACAAATGTCATCCGAACTACGTCGTGATGTAGCTAGGTATAGAGGTGCCGCACACCCTATGTGCTTTACTGATGAAGTAATGCCGCATCAATTTCCGGAAGGGTTTAAACCCGTAAACATCAAACAATACGATGGAACAACAGATCATGCCGTCTGGATTGAGGGTTTTCTTCTCCACATTCACATGGCTCATGGAGATGACCTCCATGCCATCAAATATCTCCCTTTGAAGTTGAAGGGATCAACACGACATTGGTTAATAGCCTCCCAGAGAGCTCCATAGGGAGCTGGGAAGACTTAGAAGATGTTTTCCTGGACAACTTTCAGGGCACCTATGTCCGGCCTCCGGATGCCGACAACCTCAGTCACATAATCCAGCAATCCGGAGTGTGAGCCCGCAAACTTTGGAATCAGTTCCTCATTAAAAAGAACCAAATTATGGACTGTCCAGACGCCGAAGCCTTAGCGGCCTTCAAACACATCATCTATGATGACTGGCTCGCCCGACACCTCGGGCAGGGAAAACCAAAAACCATGGCAGACCTGACAACACTTATGACCCGCTTTTGCGCAGGCGAAGATAGCTGGCTAGCTCGTAGAAGCAACAGTTCCAGTGATCCCGACACCTCTGATGCCAGGGACGGCAATTGATGGCCATGCCGCAACAAAAGAAAACACCGGAATAACAACGACGACACTGAAGACACGACAGTCAATGCCAGATCCAGTGGTTCTAAATCTGGTCAGCGGAAGAAACCTTTCAAAGGCAACAGGGATGGTCCATCCAACTTGGACAAAATCATCGAGAGGCCCTATCAGATTCATGGTACCCCCGACAAGCCTGCTAACCACACCAATAAAAATTGCTGGGTTTTCAAATAGGCCGGTAAGCTAAATACCAAACACAAGGGGAAGGGACCTCCAAGCAAGGACGATGACGAGCCCCGTCAGCCGAACACCAGGGGTCAGAAGCAGTTTCCCCTCGAAGTAAAAATAGTGAACATGATCTATGTCACCCACATACCAAAAAGGTAGCGCAAACACGCACTAAGGGACGTCTACACTTTAGAGCCTATTGCCCCAAAGTTCAATCAATGGTCTGCCTATCTGATCACTTTTAATCGCAGGGATCACCCAACCAGTATCCGTCACGATGGTTCGGCTGCCCTGGTACTTGATCCTATCATCGACGGATATCACCTCACTAGAGTCCTTATGGACGACAACATCAGTCTTAACTTGATCTATCAAGATACTATCCGCAAAATGGGTATCGACCCGTCAAATATCAAGCCAAGCAACAGTACCTTTAAAGGAGTGATACCCGGCGTGGAGGCCCGCTATACGGGCTCATTAACACTGGAAGTGGTATTCGACTCTCTGGACAACTTCCGTAGTGAATAACTAATCTTTGATATCGTCCCTTTTTGCAGTGGCTATCACACACTGCTCGGACGAACCGCTTTCTCCCGTTTTAATGCGGTCCCGCACTATGCTTATTTGAAGCTTAAAATGATCGGACCGGGGGGTGTCAGTACAGTCAATGGAAACATGGAGATCTCCCTCTGAACCGAAGAGCACACCATGGCCCTAGTAGCCGAGGTATATGGCGGCATCATCAAGCCGAACAATTCATCGGCCATCAAGAACAATGATATTGTTAAAAAAGTCCGGTCCGCACTTCATGCAGATAGCTCGGAGGACACGGACCTTGAATAGCAATTCTGCCTCCGTCGACTGCCCAATAAGGCCGCGGTATATGTACCACGCGTACATAATTACGCACTTAAAATACCTTGGACAACGCCGGAGGCAGACTGTAGGAAAGGGCCATAGTACGGCTTGACCCTATTCGGACCTCACAGACCTTTTTTCTTTTTACCCTTCATTGCAGGTTCTTTCGAAAACATAAAAGTTGTATGGTTGCATGAGCGCTCCCTCTTCGGCCCCTCTTGTTTGCATACAACCGTCTTACATTTCCTCTCGAAGGACTAACTACTAAGGAGAAATGGCACAGACGTGCGGGATGACACCACTGGGATCTTCAAACCATTACTTTAAGGCCCTGTGTAAGCCTTTCCCTTATGTAAATTCTCTGGCATGTAACATGACCTCCATATTTATGGCGATATTTTTCTAAACACGCCTTGATGTATTCATAAAGATATAAAGGAAGAAAATGATCACCACTTTTTTGGTTTGCATATTATATTATCATTTGTGTTCCCCCTTACTTCCATTCGACGTACGTGCTTTAGCCCGGCAGTCACGCCAGGGGCTGTCTTCGGCCCTGCACATTTTAAAAGTCCAAACACCTATAGGGAACTCTTCGGCATCCTGGATATTGCAGTATATGCATCAGCTCCGATTCATGTCTTTGGTCTATAGTTGGGTTGCCCGGCTCCTGTGCTTACCACCTTACATTCCGCCAGTTCGGCTAAGGTAGTAAAGGGAGAACTACTGCGATTGTATTTCTAGTTCGTCCGGTTAAGTACCTCAGTAGAGAAAGCCGAAAACTGACCGTCATGATAAGCGAGAGCTGGTCAGCAATCCGGTGACTTAGTGTTATACTACAGATCGTTAGCGATTCTTGCCATGTCACACGAGGGGCTGGGACTCGACCAGCCGCGTTGTAAAGGCACCGTAATCCGGATTTCCACTCAATGCAACTGGGATTAATACTTAACCCCACCAATGGACCCTATGGCCAAGTGAAGGTAATAAAGCCGAATAGCCTGATTGCATAGTTCACCTTGCGGCCGCCTCCTCTACGGACCAAGAAGTTGGATATAGTGCAACCATGCGTTTACGAACACCCCTGTAGTACTTACATGGGGGCAGAAGCCAATGACCGGCAACCTTCAGAAACACAAATAATAAACGGCCGCACAGGATGGTAAAATTAACACAAAAGGCGCAATCATAGCACGGGTTCATAACATGGTTTCTGCCACCCGATTATATTCAATCAAACAAGACATCCTTGGAACATTGGCCCTCTACTGTTCGGGCCCCTTCTAGGACATATGCGAAGTATCTCTCTGGCTTCCGATGATCTTTGCCCTCTCGTGGCCCTGCTATCTCCATTTCGGTGGCCTTCATCTTCGCCCATTGCATCTTCACACAGGCGAAAGCAATCCGGGCACCTTCTATGCAGGCGGACCGCTTTATGGCATCAATCCGAGGACGCGCGTTGACGAGCCACTTCATGAGGCCGAAGTAGATGCTGGGCATGGGCTCGGCTAGCCAAAGCTGGACTATCAGACCCTTCATGGCCAAGCCGGACACCCTGTGCAGCTCCATAAGCTAATTCAGCTGGTCGGTGAGGGGCATCGGATGCTATGGTGCTAGATACTGCGACCAGAATAGCTTCTCGATCGAGGTCTCCTCCTCGGCTCGGAAGAACTCCACGACGTCAGCAATACTCCTTGGAAGATCCGCAAACGCGCCTGGAGAACTCCAAACTCGGGTTAGCAAGATATATCTCCTACTTCCAAATTTACTCTGCAGAAGAAAGGCCTTACCAGCCACTAACTGCCTCGCCTACTGGATCTCCTAGCGAGCGCTCTAGGACTCAACCCGGGCCTCCTTGATATCCTGGAGAGCCTTGGCGAGTTCGGATGCTTGGTCCAGAGTCTTCTGCTCAAAGGACCCGCACTTAGTAATGGCGTCCTTGAGCTCTTGCTCGACTTCGCCCACCCGAGCCTCATGTTTGCGGCGGGCAGTTTGCTCCGCCTCCAGCTCCTTCGCCGCTTTGTCAGCGGCTGCCCTGTTCACCTTCACCTCTTTCTAGGCTTGGCAAGCGTGCTCTTGACGGATTCGACCTCGGCCGCACCAACAGTGATCATAATCACAAACTCAGATAAGTTAAAAGACTCAATACATATATCACTTCTGATATATAAGTTCCGCATACCTTGCGTTTTGTTAAACCGCTTGTTGACGCGGTCGAGCTCCTCATCGGCCAATTGAAGCTTCCGATTGAGCTCGGAAACCTCTACGGCATGGGTGGTCGCCGCCAACATGGATGCCTGTCAGATGCATTAGCACAGTATATTAGTAATTTCGCTTGGGGATCCTCTCTTAGGATTGTGCTAATCTGGACAGAGTCTCCGGGGCTACTGTCTATACATGGGTTCACCCTTTCATATAAAACAAAAAAAACCTGTTAGAGGATTACATCGCATACCTCATAACCCGTTAGTAGGTTGGTCAAGGCTTCGTTAAATCCTCTTTTCGTAGACTGAACCTTTTCCATAACCAAACCATAAGATGCGGTGATCCTCCATGATGGAAGCGTGTTGCAGCGCCTCCTCCAGAGCATCAGCAGCCTCCGGATTAACAGGGGCCGCTGCTGGAGCTATTGCTCCTCCCCCCTCTGTTGAAGGGGGCTGCACATACCTTTCCGGAGCAGTATTGGTCTCTGGAATGGTGTGTGGTAGGGGCCCGGACTGTTGGGGCTCCCCGTTGTTGGTGGTCATGGGGGTTGCCTCCCTTAGGTCTTCGGCGTCCGAGGTGTTAACCTTAGGCGCTTTCTCGACGCCCTTGTCCGCCCCGCCTTGGCCAGGAAGAGTCCTTTGGGACGACACCTCAGTGTCCTACATTGCAGTAGGTGAGGGGACTCGCGACGGAGCATCACTCTGCGCCTCCTCAGGCGCCAGTGAGTTCCCCGACAAAGATGAGGCGTTCGGAATATCATGAGGGGGACTGAAAAGCAAACAATAATATAGCTTATATGACAAAGGTAGGTAAGCGGAGGCTGGAGAGTGAAATCTCGGATACTTACGAATCGACCAAGAGCTTTGCCCGCAGGACTCTCTCAGGAATGTGTTCGGACTTTGAGTCTGAACTGACAGAGAGTGTAATCTTCCCCCTCTTTGGCGCCACATCCTCCGGGTTCTCGGAGGCCGTCCTCTTCTTCCTCCTCAGCTTGCAGGGGGATTCGCTCTCCACCACCTCCTCCTCCTCTTTGTCCTCGTCTCCCTTATGAGGGGAGATGATCTCTGTCTCTCCGGACACAACGTCCGAAGGGCCTCTGCAGCGGGGGCCGCCCTTGGGCTCTTTTCTCTTCTTCTCCGGCGCCTGGTAAGGCACCGAGACCAGCATCTTCGTCAGCTGGGGAGTGGCTGTGTCTTCGGGCAACGGAGCCGGACTCATGATCTGCTTCGTGTTTGCTGTCAGCCTTGTAAAGTAGTGGGCTGATAAGATTCATATTGATCAAAAATATAGACCGGACACATCTTTTGAAAGTTTAATAGTTACCAGAGTGGTCGGATTCTCGATGTCGAGCCCGACGTCTTCGGTCTCCATGGGCCAGCTCTTCTGGGCCTTGAAGAGCACCTTCCATATTCCTTCGTGCGTTGTGCCGAAGAAGTGCTTTGAGGTCCGCGGTTCCTCCGGATTAAACTCCCACATGTGGGAGGCCCGGCATTGGCAGGAGAGGATGCGGCGGAAGAGCATGATCTGCACCACATTGGTGAGACCGACATTTTTGCCGAGCACATTGGTGATGCGCTTCTACAACATCCATACCTCCATCTGGCGCCCCCAGTCAAGGCCCTTAGTGGTCCATGAAGTGAGCCTTGTGGGGGGTCCGGATCCGAACTCCGGAATGGCCGCTCAGTTGGCACGGCGGGGCTCGGTGATGTAGAACCATTCCTGCTGCTAGACCTTGACGGTCTCGATGAAGGCCCCTTTGGGCCATGTGTCATTGGGGCAGCTTGCTTATCATGGCCCCGCCATAGGCCGCATGTTGCCCGTCAACCTCCTTCGGCTTCACGTTGAGGATTTTGAGCCATAGGCTGAAGTGCGGTGGGATGCAGAGTAGAGCCTCACACACGACGATAAACACCGATATGTGGAGGAAATAATTCGGGGCTCGATCATGGAAATCTAGCCCGTAGTAGAAAATGAGGCCACAGCGAACGGGTGGATTGTATACCCTAACCCTTTAAGGAAATGGGGGAGGAAGACAACCCTTTCGCCGGGCGCCGAAGTGGGGATGATTTGGCACTCGTCAGGGAGCCTGTGCGTAATGTCTGCGACCAGGTACCCCACGCTCCGGAGATGCTTCATGTCCTTCTCCGTGATGGAGGAGGCCTCCTACTTCCCCTTGGAGCCTGACCCGACCATGGCTAGAGAAGGTGGTGGCAGTGAGGAAGACGAGAACTTTTTTCGGGCGCTTTCAGAGATTGAGAGGCAGAGGCTGGAAGAAGACGCGGGGAAGAAAGGAGGAATCTTTTGCCCTCTTATAGGCACTAGAAATGCCATCCGTCCCCCCACTTATGCCTTAAAACTTGCCTATTCCCGATGAGAGCGTGCGACGTGGTCGGTTGGGTTATCCAAATCCCATTGCTGAGAATCCCGTAATAAGTGGGCACGATCTCTGTTTTGACAAGACGGGCCAAGGGGGCTCGACCTCGAAACACAAAGCAAGGGGTGTGAAAATGGTTCAAAATGCTGAAGAGCCAAGTCTGACGCTTTGTCAGAAAAAGTTGTCAGTAAGGACACTATTCCTATTTTTTATGTATTCCGCCTTCACGGCTAAGGGTTTTGTTAACTACAAAGAGCCAAATATAGTTCTTTTATGAAGGGAAAGTTGATGTATAATACTCAAGGAGGGGAACCCGCCTCGCAATGTCGAAGACATCTGCATGCCGAACAGGTCGTCATTGAAGATTGGTTCAGGGGCTACTGAGGGAGTCCTGGACTAAGGGGTCCTCGGGCGTCTGACCTATTCAATATGGGCCGGACTGATGGGCCATTGAGGTAAAGAAAGAAGGCCACCTCCCGTGTCTGGTTGGGACTCTTGTAGGCGTGAATGACAAGATTAAGTGTCCGGATATACTATTTCATTTCTTGTAAACCAGCTCTGTACAACCCTAAGCCCCTCCGGTGTCTATATAAACTAGAGGGCTTAGACCGGAGACACGATCATAATATTCATAGGCTACACAAGCTAGGATTTAGCCATTACGATCTCGAGGTATATCAACTCTTGTAACCCCTATACTCATCGAATACAATCAAGAAGGATGTAGGGTTTTACCTTCTTTGAGAGGGCCCGAACCTGGGTAAACATCGTGTCCCTTTGTCCATTGTTACCATTGATCCTCAGACATACAACTTGGCCCCCCTACTACCTCTTGATCTTGCGTTGGTTTTCCCTTGAAGAGGAAAGGGTGATGCAGCAAAGTAGCGTAAGTATTTTCCTCAGTTTTGAGAACCAAGGTATCAATCTAGTAGACAACACACAAGTCATCGAATACCTGCACAAACAATCAACAACTTGCACCCAACACGATAAAGGGGTTGTCAATCCCTTCATGATCACTTGCAAAAGTGAGATCTGATAGAGCTAGATAAACAATAAAGTAAATATTTTTGGTATTTTTGGTTTATAGATCGGAAAGTAAAAGATTGCAAAATAGTAGATTGGAAACTAGTAAGATATAAAAGAGATTCAATATAATGGAAAAGAGACCCGGGGGACATTGGTTTCACTAGTGGCTTCTCTCAAGATAGCAAATATTACGGTGGCACTGATACGGGTCGGTGCTATACAAACGGTTTAAAACCCCTTTCCGCGACAGCATTTGGAACCGTCACCTAGTGAGTGTGGGCGATTAGGGGGTCCTTCCCACATGACCCAGAAACCGTCGGGGATAGGGAGCCTTGATGCATATAGTTGCCCCTCTATAACCGTTTACGATGTCTCGCATATCTGAAACGATTCATCCTTGCTACTCGTTTGTGCTGGCATTGCCATCACAGTCGGAGTTTTGTGGGTTTTACCTAAACCCAGGCAGATTCCAGGCCCAGGCTGATTCCAGGCACGGGAGTATTCTAGGCACGGATCTATGTTTACGATGCCTGGCACATCACAAACAGTTCATGATTATAAACTGTGTACAATAGGTAGATATTCACGCACATTTAGTTTTCCTGCACCATATGTGATAGTGTCTGACATCACACACGCTTTGCAAGCAGCAATCGTGTGCATTGTTACACACGTTTCCACTCTGTGAACCGTGTCGGATTATGATTTATATCGCACACATTGTGCTTTATTAACCATGTGCGCCATAATGACCTGCACACCGTAATTTCACCCTAATTAAATTGCTGCTATTTAAAATTGTACCTAATTTAAACTTGAAAGTAGGCTATGGCTTTTAATCATATCCATCAGGTTCAAACAACCAATGCATTATTCAATTCACAGGTACATATGTGTAAGAATTACATAAGCACCAAATAAAGAATGATGAACCGGGGGTTCTATACTTGTACTATTATAGATGGTAAAGAAAGAGGCAAGAGACATTCTGGTTGCTGAACAAGGTGAAGCGAAATGGCCCTATTGTGCTCTCCTGGGTGCAGAAGGCATGCACGACTCTAGTCCAACCCCTTGTGATGGCTGGCCGCCAATCATGTAGTTTGAGAGGTAATATTGAGTAATCTGATTCAGGATCCACTGCAAAGGAAAAAAGATTCAGACATTGTCATCTAACACAATTCATGACAGTCAGTAAAAAAAAGGCTACATGGTTCTTACTTAACATCCTGCAGTTCACTGTTGTCTTGCATAAAGTGTAAACATATAGTTCGATTGACATCTTTTGACCCATTTTAATAACAATCTTTATCAGTTTCCTCACTTGATGCTGGTTCATGAATATCTCATTACCACAAACGCAGAAAGGGTCGAAGTGTGGATCTTTGGCAATGACATGTGTACCTAAAAGTACCAAGTTAATATTAGAAGCTAAACAACAATTGCAAAATGATGTAGTACAACACTCCCTCCATCCCATTATATAAGATTTTATACACGTATATATAGACATCATCAGAACATTAAGGTAACACGAACATTAAGGTAACACTCTTCCTTGTTGCTATGTAGCCTGGGATTGCATATTTAGTCATTCATTACAATGCATGTTGCTATGTAGCCTCAAATATATTAAATATGTCCTAGTTAACCTACTGATAAATGGGTTACAGATATATTCAGTGAAATGTCCGATTCGACGATTAATCCCTCATCAACCCCCAGGCTATATGGTACCAGCTACCGAGATCCTGAACAGTGAGTACATATAAGCAATGCGATGAAACTAACCTCGATGGAAAAAACAACACTATTCTCAATATTGTCCTGTATGAGTACATATAAAGGCATGTTAAGCACAACAAGCTAAACATCAACCAAATATATCCATGGTAGACAACATAATCTACAAATGATAGCTTCAGTGTGCAGGCTTAAGCACGATAGTTAAGCAAAACAAGAAGTGGAAAGGTGTGTTAACTGCATCAGGCATAACATTTATAAACAAGAAAATAGTCATTCAAACTGGTATTGTGCATGTCTAGAAGTACATTAGTTATTGTTAAAAAAACAAAAAGGCATGTTAACTACAATATCCTTAACAACAACCAAATATTGTAATTCATAGTGGTATTGTTGAAAGTGTTATTGATGAAATTGAATTGCACGGCAAATAGTTGCACATATAGAGCATCACATTGTGAAGAACTGAAATAAACAAGGCATAAGGCCATCTCTAGCCAATCCTTTAAAAGCTAAAGGACTAAAACAATTAGTGGAGATATATATACTCCAACAATTTTTGGTTGTTTCTAGTCGATCGCCTAAACTTAATGTTGTAAACTTCAATTTGATCAAGTTCAAACGAAAGTAGCATGCATTCAAACATAAACAAAGATAGTTTTGAATAACTGAACATAAAACGTAAATTTAAACTAAGCTAAACTACTTTCGATCGAAGTAGAGGTCGAGCCAATCCTTCCTTGTCAGGTACGGTGTTCCACGAGCCGGGTCCGGGCCGGTGCCATCATCGGGGTCGTTGGGGAAGGCACTCCTCCACTCGTCGATGTCGATCTCCTCGTCCTCGCCGCCCACCTGGATGCCCTCCGTGCCGTCGTCCTCGCTGCCTTCGGCCTCGTCATCGGTGGAGAGCGCGATAATCTCGCCGCCCTCCGCGCCACCGTCCTTGCCGCCTTCGACCTTATCATCGGAGGAGAGCACGATAATCTTGTCGCCGTCCGTGCCACCATCCTCGTCGCCTTCGACCTCATCATCGGAGGAGAGCGCGATAACCTCGCCGCCTTCGACCTCGTCATCGGAGGAGAGCACGATAACCTCGCCGCCCTCCGCGCCGACAAAGATCGCCCGCTCCGCCTCCACGAGCTCCGGGTGCTGCCGGCAGAGCTCTTGTATGTAGGCCTCGTCGGCAGCCTCGGCCTCGAGGCGCTCCCACTCCTCGTAGTCCTCCCGCACCATAGCCGAGCCCATCAACCCTGGCTCTAGCGGAACGAGGTGGACCGGACTTGTGCCAAAGGGGAAATTGTGCCTAGCCGCCATGCCGTGGTATAGGACCTGCCAGCGGTCGTACTCCATAGCCGCGAGCTCGGCCGTGTGGAAGCTACCGAGCCACCGGCGGGTGTGGGTCTCCCGATCTGTAATCTCGGTGACCTACGTCCCCAATCGCCACTGTCGGACCCCGAGGCAGGACCTCGTCGGCTTCCGGTTTAGAGGGAGGACGGGGAAGTCCTCGAACCGACGTGGGGGCACGACGGTTGGCGGATCGAGGGACCAGCGATGGCGGATCGATAAAGCCCGTGGAGGACGTCGGGGACACCTCGGCATCCATGTGTCGGTGAGCGCAGGTTTTGTGGAGTGTGTGCTGTGTGTGTGTGGGGGGGGGGTGGGGGGAGGGGGGTTAAGGTGGTGTTTAAGGAAATACCGCGACAACTGAAAATTTTACTAGGCGGGAGTAACAAGGCGGGGTTACTAAAAATTTGGATAAGGGCGATCAGATATTTTTGAGATTGCGAGGGATGCATAGGCGGGAGTATTTGGGGAGTGAGCTAGTGTGCTTGACATGCCGACTGTTGACTGTAGCCGATGTACCTTCTCGCGTAAGCCATAGGCGTACTATACACCGATGGTGCTCCAGGATATTTTGTACTGCATCTCACATGGTTGGTGACAATAAACTGTATGGGATCTACTTGATTTTTCATTTTGATTTGAATTACATAATGGGGTCACATCAGCAATGTACAATGTTTGAATTGCTAGACCTTTTATCTGCAGTGAACATGCAACTATATGTGTGTCGTAAAAAAATTGGAATTATTTAGGGTTCGTTTGGAAATTTTATACATTAAATTGGTTTTCTAGCAATTTTAGGTGCACAATTCAAAATCAAAGCACATGCTCCAGTCCCTAAAAATGGGTTGCAAAATCAAATGTTTGTCCTTGGTTGCAAGCTTAGGTCACATACAAGAAATGAGAATGAATGTCAAACACCTTGACATTGTCGCTCAACCACTAACATTGAGATCCATGGTTTTAAAATTATAGTAAATCAAAAACTCGGCTGAAATTCATGAAACTTGACATGATATCATGGAACAACATCGACATGCCGTGGTAAAAATATTTTCCCATTTGGGCCAGGTTTGGGTATAAGCTTCTCGCAAACCGGAGCTTCTCTCATAAGAAGCCAGATGGTTTCGGTAGGGAATGTGCCACCTTGGCGGACAAATGATATATGTTGCCTCTTCTTACTTTCTAATTTTTTTCTCGTGTCAACATAGAACAACACAGGTGTTGTGTCATTTTTGGGAGTTTTCGGGGTTAGCTTGGACATTTTTATACATTAACTGAGTTTTCCATGCATTCATGTGCATAATTCAAATTTTAACTACATGCACATGCTCCAGTGCATATAAAGTGGTTCAGAATTGGAATGTGTGTCCTTGGTTACATGCTTAAGTCCCATGCAAGAAATGAGAATGAATGTCAAACACCTTTCCACCGTCGCTCGGCCGCTAACATTGAGATACTTTGTTTTTAAATTCTAGTAAATCGAAAACGCGTCTGAAATTTATGAACCATGACACGCTAGCATGGAACGGCATCAACATGCAGTGGTAAAAATATTGTCCCATTTGTGGCAGGTTGGGGTATATAAGCTTCTCAAAAACCAGAGCTTCTGACAACAAGCCTCATGGTTACGGTAGGGAACGTTTCACCTTTCTGGACAAAACGATATCCGTTGCCTCTTCTTGATTTCAATTCTTTTTCTAGTGACAACATAGAACAACATGAGTGTTGTGTTAAATTTTGTGATTTTTCGGGGTTCATTTGGACATTTGTATGCATTAATTGAGTTTTCTAGGCATTTTATGTGCATAATTCAAATTTGAACTACAAGCACATGCTCCAATGCAACAAAGTTGGTTGAAAAATCACATGTGTGTCCTTGGGTGCATGCTTAGGTCCCATGCAAGAGACTGGAATGAATTTCAAACACTAGGGCACTCTTGATTGCCGACAAAACATTGAGATACCTGGTTTTTAAATTCTAGTAAATACAAAAATCGTCTGAAATTCATGAAACTTGGCATTCTATCATGAAGCGGCATCAACATGCCGTGGAAAAAAATTGGACGTCGATAACTGCCACACGTGTGGTAGGAAAGGAGACGCACCACACTTCTCTAATGCAAATAGATTGCCATGTCATCGCATGCATGCATGCGAGATTTTTTTTGGATTTTCAGTTTTTAAAATGTTTTATCTCTTAATTGAAAAATCCCATTGAAGATCCGTTTTCACCATTAAATACCTCGCGACGAGATCTTCAAAACTAGATCTCATATCGATATATTTCGGCGAATTTGTTTTTGGTTAAAAGTTGCCATGTCCATTGCACATGAATTGCCATGATATTTACACTGAAGTTGCCATGATATGCTTCAACTATTTTCTTTTACATTTAAAATTTAATTTTAACATATTATAAAATGGAGAATTAAGAAATTAGACTTGCCATGCATCATAAACTAAAATTGCCATGATACATGCAATTAAAATTGCCATGGTTCAATAAAAAAAATTATTTTTATGGTCAAAGTATTGGAATTGCCATCATAAAAAAACTAAAATTGCTATGATCTACAAACTAAACTTGCCACATGGCAACTTTAGTTTAAGCACTGTGGCAACTATAGTGTAAACATCATGGCAACTTTGGAGCAAAAAAAAAAAATTCCTCGCCACATATCAACATGGGGTCTAGTTTTGAAGATCTCGTCGAGACGGATTTAATGGTGAAAACGGATTTTTAGTTCACTTTTTTATTTAGGAGATAAACCATTTTTAAGCCGAAAACCAAAAAGATTCTTGCTGATGTCATCTATTCATACGTGGCAAAATGAGTGGTGATGGAGGTGTGTGGGCGATCTGTAAACGCCCACACGTGTGGGCGTTAGTTTTTCCGAAAAATTTGACCCCTTTGGGGCAGGTTCGGGTATAAGCTTCTCACAACCAGAGCTTCTCACAACAAGCATGATGGTTTTCGATAGGGAACGTCCCACCTTTGGGGACGAAACGATATCCATTGCCTCTTATTGCTTTCAAAATTTTTCTAGTGTCAACATAGAACAACAGAAGTGCTGTGTCAATTTTTGTGATTTTTCGGGGTTCGTTTGGACATTTTTATGCATTAACTGGGTTTTCTAGGCATTTTATGTGCATAATTCAAATTTGAACTACAAGCACATGCTCCAATGCACTAAAGTTGGTTGAAAAATCTAATCCGTGTCCTTGGGTAAATTTCTAGGTCCCATGCAAGAGATGGGAATGAAATTCAAACACCAGGGCATTGTTGATTACCGGCAAAATGTTGAGATGCTTGGTTTTTAAATTCTAGTAAATCCAAAACTCATCTGAAATTCATGAAACTTGGCATGCTATCATGGAGCAGCATCAACATGCCGTGGTAAAAATTTGTCCCATTTGGGGCAGGTTCGTGTCTATGCTTCTCACAAACCAGAGCTTCTCACAACAAGCATGATGGTTTTGGTAGGGAATGTCCCACCTTTGGGGACGAAACGATATCCATTGCCTCTTATTGCTTTCAAAAAATTCTCGTGTCAACATAGAACAACAGGAGTGTTGTGTCAACTTTTGGGATTTTTCGGGGTTCGTTTGGACATTTTTATGCATTAACTGAGTTATCAATGCATTTATGTGCATAATTTAAATTTGAACCACATGCACATGCTCGAGTGCTTATAAATTGGTTGAAAAATCAAATATGTGTCCTTGGGTGCATGCTTAGGTCCCATGCAAGAAATGGGAATGAATTTCAAACACCAGGGCACCATTGATTGCCGGCAAAACATTGAGATGCCTGGTTTTTAAATTCTAGTAAATCCAAAACTCGTGTGAAATTCATGAAACTTGGCATGCTATCATGGAATGGCACCCGACATGCTATGGCATTTTTCGTGTCCATTTTGAGAGAAGGCGCACTCGAATAATGACAACCAACAAAGGCATTTTGAAAAAATAGCTACCACTTTAATATCTCAAACATTTGTATAATTCAAACCGTGTGCGTTCTGTCAACCATTCACGTGACTCCACATGTCTTGGTTTTAATGGCTGTAGGAGGTGCATGCGGAGAGCTGCTTGACCTTGACTGAATGGGAGGCGTGTGAGCGCAGTCCGGTGTGCAGGCTGACTGAGAGACGTGCAAGCTGTCCCCCAATGCGCAGGCTCACCAGGCTGACTGGGAAGCGAGCCCTTTGACTTCCATGGGACGCTGCTACCTCTTGAGCATGCATTGATTTTTCCCTTGAAAAGGAAAGGGTGATGCAGCAAAGTAGCATAAGTATTTCCCTCAGTTTTGAGAACCAAGGTATCAATCCAGTAGGAGGCTCCTCAAAAGTCCCACGCACCTACAAAAACAAACAAGAACCTCGCAACCAACGCGACAAAGGGGTTGTCAATCCCTTCACGGAAACTTGCAAAAGTGAGATCTGATAGAGATAATATGATAAGATAAATATTTTTGGTATTTTTATGATATAGATTGGAAAGTAAAAGATGCAAATAAAAGTAGATGGAAAACTTATAAGATAAAAGATAGACCCGGGGGCCATAGGTTTCACTAGTGGCTTCTCACAAGATAGCACACTACTAGGAAAAGGGCTATAGATGATATGGACACTAATGGCGCACCAGACATGTGGTGCGCCATTAGTATATACTAAGGGCGCACCATGTGTCGGTGCGCCATTATTAACAATTTTTTTATTTTTTTTCAAAACTAGTAATGGCGCACCAGGGGATAGTGCGCCATTACTAGTTAAACTAGTAATGGTGCACCACATCCACCGTGCGCCACTAGTAAATTTTTTTCAAACTTTTTTTTTCAAAGTTAGTAATGGCGCACCGTGGGTGTGGTGCGCCATTACTAGTTTAACAATTTTTTTTATTTTCTATATTTTTTCCAAAGTTAGTAATGGCGCACCGTGGGTGTGTTGCGCCATTACTAGTTGAGCTAGTAATGGCGCACCACACCCACGGTGCGCCATTACTAATTTTGACCCATTCCCCCGAATGCACCCCCCCCCCCGAGGACCGCCTTTTCAGTTTTTAAAAAATAAAAGAAAATGATGGAAATGTAAAAAAAAATAAGTTTCCCATGTGATATGTGGTCTAGTTGTTGTGAAAATTTGCAAATATGAATTTCCACTTTATTTGCAAAATCTCTCGAGAATTTATAAAAATGGGCATAACTTTTGCATACTAACTCGGATGAAAAAGTGTTTTATATGAAAAATCATCTACTCGAAAAGTTACATCCAAATTTAACTAGGGGAACCCCGTTAAACATTTTCAAAATCCTCAAAAACCTAACAGAAAAAAGTTACGGGGCTTTTAAGATCTGGAGGCAAAAAAATTCAAAAAATTTCAAACTTACTAGTGGCGCACAGTTTGCTTGGTGCGCCACTATACAGAAAAAAAATTTAGTTTCGAATTTTTTTCAGGATTTTTTTTTCAAAATATGATACATAATATGACCGGGAAGTTTGAAATAATTTTTCAAAATTTCATCACACTCATGAACATGAACAAAGTCCTAAACATCAACAAGGTTTAATAGGATTGATATGCTAGATATATCAACAAGTGCCTGTGAAGTGAGTTGGTGCTGGGGGTGGATAGAACTCTAAAGTTAAGCGTGCTTGGGCTGGAGTAGTGTGAGGATGGGTGACCTTTCGGGAAGTTTGACCACGGAGTTGATTTGACCTGAGATTAAGCCATAGTGACCCGAGATTAAGAAAAAAATAAAAAAATTGAATTTTTTTTGAAAAAAATTTGTTACTAATGGCGCACTCCTATGTGGTGCGCCATTACTAAGTGAGATAGTAATGGCGCACCTCTAGGCATACTAATGGCGCACTACAGGTATGCCGTGCCACTAGCAGGTCTTTTTCTAGTAGTGCCATAGTGACCCGAGATTAAGAAAAAAAATAAAAAAATTGAATTTTTTTTGAAAAAAATTTGTTACTAATGGCGCACTCCTATGTGGTGCGCCATTACCAAGTGAGATAGTAATGGCGCACCTCTAGGCATACTAATGGCGCACTACAGGTATGCCCTGCCACTAGCAGGTCTTTTTCTAGTAGTGCCATAATTATTATGGTGGGTAAACAAATTACTGTCGAGCAATTGATAGAAAAGTGCATAGTTATGAGAATATCTAGGCATGATCATGTATATAGGCATCACGTCTGCAACAAGTAGACCGACTCCTGCCTGCATCTACTAGTATTACTCCACACATCGACCGACTCATGCCTGCATCTAGAGTATTAAGTTTATAAGAACAGAGTAACACATTAAGCAAGATGACATGGTGTAGAGGGATAAACTACTGCAATGTGATATAAACCCCATCTTTTTATCCTCGATGGCAACAATACAATATGTGCCTTCCTGCCCCTGCTGTCACTGGGAAAGGACACCGCAAGATTGAACCCAAAGCTAAGCACTTCTCCCATGGCAAGAAAGATCAATCTAGTAGGCAAAACCAAACTGATAATTCGAAGAGACTTGCAAAGATAACCAATCATACATAAAATAATTCAGAGGAGATTAAATATTTCTCATAGATAAACTTGATCATAAACCCACAATTCATCAGATCTTGACAAACACACCGCAAAAAGAGTTACATCGAATAGATCTCCAAGAAGAGGATGGAGAACTTTGTATTGATAATCAAAGAGAGAGAAGAAACCATCTAGCTAATAACTACGGACCTGAAGGTATGTGCTAAACTACTCACAACTCATCGGGGAGGCCTTGGTGGTGATGGAGAGGCCCTCCATGGCCGTTTCCCCATCCGGCGGAGCACCGTCGAAGGCTCCAAGATGGGATCTCACGGATACAGAAGGTTGCGGCGGTGGAATTAGTTTTTCGTGGTGCTCCTAGATGGTTTCGGGGTACGAAGATATATATAGGCGAAGGAAGTCGGTCAGGGGAGCCATGAGGGGCCCATGAGGCAGGGGGGCGTGCCCACCCTTACTGGGCGCGCCGACCACCCTCGTGGACGCCTCGGCTGCTTCTTGACGTCCACTCCAAGTTTCCTGGATTTCGTTTGTTCCAAAAAGATTGCTCCCGAAGGTTTCATTCCGTTTGGACTCTGTTTGATATTCCTTTCCTTCGATATACTGAAATAGGCAAAAAAACAGCAATTCGGGCTGGGCCTCCGGTTAGTAGGCTAGTCCCAAAAATGATATAAAAGTGTAAAGTAAAGCCCATAAACATCGAAAACAGGTAATATAATAGCATGGAGCACTCAAAAATTATAGATACATCAGAGACGTATCAAGCATCCCAAACTTAATTCCTGCTCGTCCTCGAGTAGGTAAATGATAAAAACAGAATTTTTGATGTGGAATGCTACCTAGCATATTTCTCAATGTATTTCTCTTTATTGTGGCATGAGTGTTCAGATCAAATGATTCAAAATAAAAGTTCATATTGACAAAAGTATAATAATACTTCAAGCATACTAACTAAGCAATCATGTCTTCTCAAAATAACATGGGAAAGGAAAGTTCATCCTTACAAAATCATATAGTTTGGTCATGCTTCATTTTCGTTACACAAGAATGCTCTCATCATGCACAACCCCGATGACGAGCCAAGCAATAGTTTCATACTTTAGTAATCTCAAACTTTTTTTAACCTTCACGCAATACATGAGCGTGAGCCATGGATATAGCACTATGGGTGGAATAGAATATAATGATAGGGGTTATGTGGAGAAGACAAAAAAGGAGAAGTCTCACATCGGTGCAGCTAATCAACGGGCTAGGGAGATGCCCATCAATTGATGTCAATGCGAGGAGTAGGGATTGCCATGCAACAGATGCACTAGAGCTATAAATGTATGAAAGCTCTACAAAAGAAACTTAAGTGGGTGTGCATCCAACTTGCTTGCTCATGAAGACCTAGGGCATTTTGAGGAAGCCCATCATTGGAATATACAAGCCGAGTTCTATAATGAAAAATTCCCACTTACTAAATGAAAATGACAACATAGAAGACTTTCTATCATAAAGACCATGGTGCTATTTTGAGCACAAGTGTGGAAAAAGATAGTAGCATTGTCCCCCCCTTTTTTGGGCCCCTTCTTTTTGGCCTTTCTTTTTTTCTTTTTTTATTTGGCCTTTCTTTTTTTATTAGGGACAATGCTCTAAAAATGATGATCATCACACTTCTATTTAATTACAACTCATGAATTACAACTCTATACTAGAACATAGTATGACTCTATATGAATGCCTCCAGTGGTGTACCGGTATATGCGATGACTCAAGAGCGACATGTATAAAAATTATGCATGGTGGCTTTGCCACAAATACGATGTCAACTTCATGATCATGCAAAAATCAATATGAGAATGATGAAGCGTGTCATAATAAACGGAACGGTGGAAAGTTGAATGACAATATATCTCGAAATGGCTATGGAAATGCCATAATAGGTAGGTATGGTGGCTGTTTTGAGGAAGATATAAGGAGGTTTATGTGTGATAGAGCGTACCGTATCATGGGGTTTGGATGCACCGGCGAAGTTTGCACCAACTCTCAAGGTGAGAAAGGGCAATGCACGGTATCGAAGAGTCTAGCAATGATGGTAAGGTAAAAGTGTGTATAATCCATGGACTCAACATTAGTCATAAAGAACTCACATACTTATTGCAAAAATCTACAAGTCATCAAAAACCAAGCACTACGCGCATGCTCCTAGGGGGATAGATTGGTAGGAAAAGACCATCGCTCATCACCGACTGCCACTCATAAGGTTGACAATCAAAGAACACCTCATGCTTCAAATTTGTCACACAACGGTTACCATACGTGCATGCTACGGGACTTGCAAACCTCAACACAAGTATTTGTTAAATTCACAATTACATCAACTAGCATGACTCTAATATTACCACCTTCATATCTCAAAACAATTATTAAGCATCAAGTTGATCATAGTATTCAATTCACTTCCTATGATAGTTTTTATTATACCCAACTTGGATGCCCACCATTCTAGGACCAATTTTATAACCATAGCAAATACCATGCTTTTCTAAAAGACTCTCAAAATAATATAAGTGAAGCATGAGAGATCAATAATTTCTACAAAATAAAACCACCGCCGTGCTCTAAAAAGATATAAGTGAAGCACTAGAGCAAAACTGCGTAGCTCAGAAGATATAAGTGAAGCACATAGAGTATTCTAATAAATTCCGAATCAGGTGTGTCTCTCCCAAAAGGTGTTTACAGCAAGGATGATTGTGGTAAACTAAAAAGCAAAGACTCATATCATACAATACGCTCCAAGCAAAACAAATATCATGTGGTAAATAAAAATATAGCTCCAAGTAAAGTTACCGATAGACGAAGATGAAAGAGGGGATGCCTTCCGGGGCACCCCAAGCTTAGGCTTTTGGTTGTCCTTGAATATCTTGGGGTGCCATGGGCATCCCCAAGCTTAGGCTTTTGCCACTCCTTATTCCATAGTCCATCAAATCTTTACCCAAAACTTGAAAAATTCACAACACAAAACTCAACAGGAAATCTCATAAGCTCTGTTAGTGCAAGAACGAAAAACCACCACATAAGGTACTGTAATGAACTCATTCTTTATTTATATTGGTGTTAAACCTACTGTATTTCGAATTCTCTATGGTTCATACCCCCCGATACTAGCCATAGATTCATCAAAATAAGCAAACAGCACACAAAAAACAGAATCTGTCAAAAAACAGAATAGTCTTTAGCAATCTGTAACTTTCGAATACTTCCGGAACTCCAAAAATCCTAGTCCTAGGTAAAAGTGAGAATAGATCTAAGTATTGCCATCTTTGGCATTCAATTCATAAGTGGCTCGCATGATAGATTCATAAGGTAATTTAATTTTCTTTCTAGGAAAGTGTTCCATGCCTTTCCTTAACGGAAATTGGAATCTAATATTCCCTTCCTTCATATCAATAATTGCACCAATCGTTCTAAGGAAAGGCCTACCAAGAATAATAGGACACAAAAGATTGCAATCAATATCAAGAACGATAAAATCTACGGGCACATAATTCCTGTTTGCAACAATAAGAACATCGTTAATCCTTCCCATAGGTTTCTTAATGGTGGAATCCGCAAGGTGCAAGTTTAAGGAGCAATCATCAAATTCATGGAAACCTAGCACATCACGTAAAGTTTTCGGAATCATGGAAACACTAGCACCCAAATCACACAAAGCATAGCATTCATGATCTTTTATTTTAATTTTTATTGTGGGTTCCCACTCATCATAAAGTTTTCTAGGGATAGAAACTTCCAGATTATGTTTTTCCTCATAAGATTGCATCAAGGCATCAACGATATGTTTAGTAAAAGCTTTATTTTGGCTATAAGCATGAGAAGAATTCAATACGGATTGCAACAAGGAAATACAATCTATTAAAGAGAAATTATCATAATTAAATTCCTTGAAATCCAAAGTGGTGGGTTCATTACTATGCAAAGTTTTAATTTCTCCAATCCCACTTTTACCAATTTTAGCATCAAGATCAAAATACCCCACATCATCGGAACGCCTTTTAACTAAAGTTGATTTACTTCCAGTCCCACCATTATCAAGATACATATTGCAAAACAAAGATTTAATAGGGGACACATCAATTACTTTTAGATCTTCATCATTATTTTCATGAAAACTAGAAGAACACGCTCTAACAAAGCAATCTTTCTTAGCATGCAACCTAGCGGTTCTTTCGTTGCACTCGTCAATGAAAATTCTCATAGCTTTGAGAGACTCATTAATACCATGCTTAGGAGGAATAGATCTAAGTTTGAAAGAATCAACATCAAGAGAAAGTCTATCAACGTTCCTAGCCAATTCATCGACTTTAAGCAATTTTTCTTCAAGCAAAGCATTGGAATTCTTTTGAGAATTCATAAATTCTTTAACGCTATTCTCAAAATCAGAGGGCATATTATTAAAATTTCAATAGGAGTTGTTGTAGGAATTACCATAATTATTAGAGGAATTACTATGGAAGGGCCTAGGATTAAAGTTTCCTCTATACACGTCGTTACCAAAATTATTCCTACCAACAAAATTCACATCCATAGATTCATTATTATTCTCAATAAAGGTAGACAAAGGCATATCATTAGGATCAATAGTGGCACTCTTAGAAGCAAACAATTTCATAAGTTTATCCATCTTTCCACTCAAAACATTAATTTCTTCTATAGCATGAACTTTTTTACTAGTAGATCTTTCGGTGTGCCATTGAGAATAATTAACCATAATATTATCAAGGAGTTTTGTAGCTTCTCTTAAAGTGATTTCCATAAAAATGCCTCCCGCGGCCGAATCTAAAAGATTTCTAGAAGCAAAATTCAATCCGGCATAAAAGTTTTGTATGATCATCCATAAATTCAAACCATGAGTAGGGCAATTGCGAATCATCAATTTCATTCTTTCCCAAGATTGGGCAACATGCTCATGATCAAGTTGTTTAAAATTCATAATATCGTTTCTAAGAGAGATGATCTTAGCGGGAGGAAAATACTTAGAGATAAAAGCATCTTTGCACTTATTCCATGAATCAATACCATTTTTAGGTAAAGACGAAAACCAAGTTTTAGCATGATCTCTAAGTGAAAACGGAAATAACTTAAATTTAACAATATCATTATCCGTATCTTTTTTCTTTTGCATATCACACAAATCAACAAAATTGATTAGATGAGTAGCGGCATCTTCACTAGGAAGGCCGGGGAATTGATCTTTCATAACAAGATTCAACAAAGAAGCATTGGTTTCACAAGTTTCAACATCATTAAGAGGAGCAATCGGAGTGCTAAGGAAATCATTATTATTGGTATTGGAAAAGTCACACAATTTAGTAATATCTTGCACCATCGTGACAAGCAATCCAACACACAAGCACACAAAAAGGCAAGCGAAAAAGAAGCAAACGGAAAAGAGAGGGCGAATAAAACGGCAAGGGTGAAGTGGGGGAGAGGAAAACGAGAGGCAAATGGCAAATAATGTAATGCGAGGGAGATGAGTTTGTGATGGGTACTTGGTATGTCTTGACTTGAGCGAAGATCTCCTCGGCAACGGTGCCAGAAATCCTTCTTGCTACCTCTTGAGCATGCGTTAGTTTTTCCCTTGAAGAGGAAAGGGTGATGTAGCAAAGTAGAGTAAGTATTTCCCTCAGTTTTGAGAACCAAGGTATCAATCCAGTAGGAGGATCCTCAAAAGTCACACGCACCTACACAAACAAACAAGAACCTCACAACCAACGCGATAAAGGGGATGTCAATCCCTTCACGGAAACTTGTGAAAGTGAGATCTGATAGAGATAATATGATAAGATAAATATTTTTGGTATTTTTATGATATAGATTGGAAAGTAAAAGTAGATGGAAAACTTATAAGATAAAAGATATACCCGGGGGCTATAGGTTTTGCTAGTGGCTTCTCTCAAGATAGCATAATTATTACGGTGGGTGAACAAATTACTGTCGAGCAATTGATAGAAAAGTGCATAGTTATGAGAATATCTAAGCATGATCATGTATATAGGCATCACGTCCGCAACAAGTAGACCGACTCCTGCCTACATCTACTAATATTACTCCACACATCGACCGATTCCTGCCTGCATCTAGAGTATTAAGTTCATAAGAACAGAGTAACACATTAAGCAAGATGACATGATGTAGAGGGATAAACTCATGCAATATGATATAAACCCCATCTTTTTATCCTTGATGGCAACAATACAATACGTGCCTTGCTGCCCCTGCTGTCACTGGGAAAGGACACCGCAAGATTGAATCCAAAGCTAAGCACTTCTCCCATGGCAAGAAAGATCAATCTAGTAGGCCAAACCAAACTGATAATTCGAAGAGACTTGCAAAGATAACCAATCATACATAAAAGAATTCAGAGGAGATTCAAATATTTCTCATAGATAAACTTGATCATAAACCCACAATTCATCGGATCTCGACAAACACACCACAAAAAGTGTTACATCGAATAGATCTCCAAGAATAGGAAGGAGAACTTTTTATTGAGAATCAAAGAGAGAGAAGAAGCCATCTAGCTAATAACTATGGACCCGAAGGTCCGTGGTAAACTACTCACAACTCATCGGAGAGGCCTTGGTGGTGATGGAGAGGCCCTTCATGGTTGATCCTCCCTCCGGCGGAGCGCCGACGAAGGCTCCAAGATGGGATCTCGCGGATACAGAAGGTTGCGGCGGTGGAAATAGTTTTTCGTGGTGCTCCTGGATGGTTTCGGGGTATATATATGATAACACCCCTTAAGACCTTATTCTGCACACCCAAACCTTATTCTGCTAACACCTGATCCGAACACTCCGCACCCGCGCATGCTAGAATCCACCGAACTACAAAAACCAAAACAAAAAACCTCCAACACCACGCCCCACCCCACCCCAACCCACCTTCTTCCCCGGTCAAACCCCACCCACTTCTCACCGACGCCCCAACCCCACCGCAAACCCAGGCCCCCGAGCCCAGCGCCACTACTCGCAAGTCCCACCCCCACGAGCACGGTGCTCCGGCGGCGGACCCAGGCGTCCCCGGTCAGAACACGCCTCCAATTTCCCGGCAGGCGCTGGATCCCAAGTGGCCGTGGCCCGCCTGTCGCCCTGCTCCTCCTTTCGATGCCCCGCGGCCCCAGCCTTCCTTCAACGTCGCCGGCAACCACGGCCGCCTCCATTCGACCCACGCTCCAGGCATCTCCTCCTCCTTCCGCCACCACTGCCCGCAATCACCTTCCACCGCAAAGCGCCGCTGCCTTCCAGTTTGAGGCGCCGCCCCCCGCGTCAGATCTGTGAGGCCCCAGCCACCCCCTGCGTCAGATCCGTGAGGCCCTAGCCGCCCCGGGGTGCGCCCAACACAGATCCGGTGGGATCCACCATCATATCTTCTCCGACGGGCAGTGCGGTATCAGCCCGACGCTCATCAAATGGTGAGCTCCACGATGCGCCACCGCCCGGTCTTCTCCATGGCGCAGGATCCCCATCGCCCTGGCGAGCTGTCCTACTTCCCCTCCCCTCCGGCGAGATCTCCTGCATGCAGTTCGGCCTTCCACCGCGTGCAGCTCGGCCACCACAGACTTGAAGTGCGTCAGGTCGCGCGATACGGTTCGTCGGTGCATGGCCGTGCAGTTCGCGGCCACCACGGGCCCCCTCACCTCTACCTCCATGGCCGCATCCTCAACCAGCGGTGCCCTCCCATCGTTGTCGGCCACGGCGCCGGCAGCCACTGGGCTCGAGCGTCTGCTCTTCACCCTTGATCTTCTGCCAGTCGGCGTCACCCGGGGCCGATCCAGGCAAGGGTGGGGGTGTGGATGTGCAGGGCAGTGCCCCCCGAGGTGCAATGCGGTGTGCGTGCGTGCAGTCAAAAATCGGAGGCGTGCAGTGCAGTAGAGCACCAGACCTCTGTGAGGTTCGCTTGTGGATGCCTCAGATGATGATAGCTACTTAGGAGGGAGCTGAAGAACCTTGGTTCCCCCATCTCCTACTCGGCGGCAGGGCCGGAGTACCTCAGCAGCAGAGATCGGGATTTCCAGCCCCCACCCACCTAGGCGATCCCGATGGGGGTGCTCCTCGCCAAGCCCCATCATGCTTCGTCCAACAAAAAATCATGCAGCTCAACGACCATGGCAGTGCAGCTCGGAGGCACTTGTGATGTGGTTCACTGCTCGCGGGCTTGCAAATTGGGCGTTTTTTGCGTGTGGATGGAAATTCATCGTCATGGAGTGCAGCTACAGTTCGGGCGAGGGTGCGTGTGATCATGGTGTGCAGAGGCGCGGCAAGTAGTTCATCGGGCACGACGACACAATTCATTTCCTTTTCTCTCATTTCAAAAACAAAGTGTTGAGGCTCGTCTTGTGTGCAGGTCACTGTGTTCAACTGTTCATCTTAGCACGTGTGTGATAATCATCCCTCCGTGTATCTGCAGTTCACTATGTTCTCCAGCTAGCTCAACTACAACTCGTCGGTGTTGGCTGCCTTCTGTTGGCCAAATGAAGGAGGAGCGGTTTTCAGTCCACGCGTCGCCGGCATGCAGTTCGTGTGTGCGTGGTCTAGCCCAACCACGGCATGATCCTCTCCATTCTCCCAGGTAATTTCTTTCCCCCAATTTCACCTCACTTCTTGTAGAGAGGCTACATATAGCATCTCAACCTCTTAGTTAGCCAATTTGGTGTGCTATCACTCTGGAATTCGAATTAAATGCTTGGTGCTTCACATTGATTCATTTTTTAGTTCATTTTTTAATCCTCTGAAATCCTCAATGTATATGCAAGTACGAGTAGTATACAACGAGTCAATATATATAGTGTTTTTGGTGTTTGGTGCAACAGTAACAGGTGTTTCTTCTCTTCTATATGCAGGCATCGGCTTGGCCAATGACGGCGTGCGGTGCGGCCAACGAAGACTTGCAGTACGGCCAATGATGGCATGTAGTGTCACCACCAGCACACCTCAGGCATGGGGGGCGTTCCGGGACTCGCCGGACCATGCTCCTCCCGTCTGCTGGAGACGCGAAAGGAGCAGCTTCTCCGCCAACGGTCGCGGCCTCCAACCTCCTATACCTTTGAACTTGCCGACCCCCCTTCTCCACCTGCTTTGTCTGCTTGCCAGTCAGCTGGTCTCCAACTTGCAGAGATGCACACGACAGCACTCTCTTTCCCCTTTGCAGTGCACACGGGTGCCCTTTTGCAGTGCATATGGGCGATGGTGCAGTAGACCTCCAAAAACCGGCATGCGTTCATTGTGTAAAAATTTGTAGAATTTGCCTGTGTAAAACACTTCAGTTCTTTTGTATTCATACATGTGTCAAATCTGCAAAAACAATATAGAGAATGTTGTGGTTCTCTGGGGTTCACTTTTTTGTCGGAAAACAACAAAAGTAATGAGGTTCACTTTGAAGAGTTGTGAGGTTTGCTTGTGCTCTATGTGAAATGCAAAAATGTTAGGGAAGCAAAAACGGAGTAATGAGGTCCACTTTGAAGACTGTTGAGGTTCGCTTGTGCTCTATGTGAAGTGCAAAAGTGTTAGCGAAGCAAAAACAGTAATGTGGTTCACTTTTGATAGTGTTGTGATTCACTTTCGCTCAATGTTTAGTGCAAAAAAAATATGCTAAAAGAGATC
Organism: Triticum aestivum; assembly: GCF_018294505.1. Classification (NCBI taxonomy): domain Eukaryota; kingdom Viridiplantae; phylum Streptophyta; class Magnoliopsida; order Poales; family Poaceae; genus Triticum; species Triticum aestivum. Next base: position 572,706,782 of record NC_057807.1, on the reverse strand, counting down.
AAAAAATAATGCGGTCCACTTAAACTTATGTCGAGGTTCACTTTTTTTTCGGTGTGCACTGCACTCGCGTCGTATCACAAAAAAAGTAACAGAAAAACTCATGCAATACTCCGTCGGGCATTACAGTGCGGTTTTCTGTTTGATGCATTGCAGTTTTCTGTGTGAAGCAGTGCACTCATCCGTCTGATGCAGTATACACGATGATTTTGCTGTTGCGAAAAACAGAGTGTCCGCGTTTTAGTTATTTTTAAAATTACTCTTAAACCATGAAGAATTAGAAAGAGTGTTCTACATGAAATAGTTGCGTATCGTCGATATCTTTCCAACATCGTATAGTTTGAATCCTTCCGACCAGCGGTTTGCAAAAATTTCGCGAAAAACGGCCACTGCCACTCGTCGTCCGCCGCACGATTTTCAAAATTAACTTAAAACCGTAAGGAATTTCAAAACTATTTCAACATATTAAAGTTGCGCCTCGTTCGTAGCTTTCCAACGGCGTATCACACGCCTCGTTTCAACAAACGGTTCAAAAACTGGAGCGAAAACAGTACCATTTTTTTTAAAAAACTTGAAAAACAGAATTCCGCGATTTAGTAAATTTGAAACTGCTCTTACACCGTAACAAATTAGAGAAAGATTTATATATGAAAAAGATGCGCCTCGATGATATCTATCCAACGGCGTATCATTTGCTTCATTCCGACAAGCGGTTTAGAAAAAACGCGAAAAAACGCTCGCTGCCACTCATCGTCCGCTGCGCCGTTTTTGAAACTGCTCTTAAACCGCAAGGAATCTCGAAAAGTGTTCAACATGGCGAAGTTGCGCCTAATCCATAGCTTTCCAACGGTATATTATACGCCTCGTTCCAATAAACGGTTAAAAACTAGAGCCAAAATAGTAACAGAAAAACACTGCATGCAATTTTTTTTGATGCGAAGTTCACTAGTCTCTATTGCAGTGCTCGTCGTCAAAATGATGCAGTGCGCTTCTGTTGAGCGTGCAGTACCGAAGTGGTGTGCGGAATAGTTGTTTTGCTAATATTAGCAGAATAGACCGTCTGTACACACACACACACACACACACACACACACACACACACACATATATATATATATATATATATATATATATATATATATATATATATCTGGCCTATTCTGTTACGCGTAATAGAATATTATTCTGTTACCCTTTTTGAACTGACGGTTTCAGGTGGTTGAACTGATGTTTTTGAAGCGGTTGAACTGATGCTTTCAGTTGTGTTTAAAAGATCGTCTTCTTTAGTTCAAAAACTTTTTGTAATTTGTTTGTCAGAACGGGGTGTAAAGCCCCGGATCCGATGCGCCAGGTGTCTGTCAGTTATTCGCCGTCGTTGCCATGTGGTTGCCATGTCGTTTGCTTGTGTGTTGCATTTTATCATGTCATCATGTGCATTTCATTTTGCATACGTGTTCGTCTCATGCATCCGAGCATTTTCCCCGTTGTCCGTTTTGCAATCCGGCACTCCTATGCCCTCCAGTGTTCCCCTTTCGTCTCTCGTTGTGAGTGGGTGTTAAACGTTCTCGGAATGGACCGAGTCTTGTCAAGCGGCCTTGGTATAGCACCGGTAGACCGCCTGTCAAGTTTCATGCCATTTGGAGTTCGTTTGATACTCCAACGGTTAACCGGGTAACCGTAAAAGCCTCCTTCTCTTTGCAGCCCAACACCCTTCCAAACTGGCCCAAAACTCTTCTAAGTCCCCTCCATGCTCTTGGTCGTTCGATCACGATCGTGTGGGCGAAAACCGTGCCTCATTTGGAGTCTCCTAGCTCCCTCTACCTATATATTAGCCCCCTCCCTCGAAATCTCGGGCAAACCCTAGATCAAACTCCACCCGCCGCCGCCGGACAAAAATCCGGGCAGCGGACATGTCCAGCCACCGCCCGCCGACGAATCAGAGGCCGCCGCGTGGCCTCCCGCGCCGCCCTCGCCGCCGCGGCCCGCCGGGCCCGGGTCGGGCCCGCCCAGGCCCGCGCGCCGCCCGCGCTCGCCGTCGCCTCCCGCGGCTCCCGCATCGCCGCGCCGCCTGCCGCCGCCGCCACGGGCGCGCCGCCGTCCGGCCGCGCCGCCCGCCGCCCGCCTCCGCGCCGCCGCCGAAGCGCCTCCTGCCGCGGCCTCCGCCGCCCTTCCCCGCGGCCGCCGCCTCCCCATCGGCCCCGGGCGCCGCCGCCGCCCCCTCGGCGCCGGTCGCCGCCGCCGGCCGGCCGCCGCGCCGCCCCGCGCCCCGGTCGCCGCGCCTTCCGCGCCGCCCCGCAGTGGCCTCCTCCGCCGCCGGCCTCGCCTCCGGCCGGATCCGGGCCGGACACGGCCGGATCCGCCCGGCCCCGCTGTCCCTGGCCCCGTCCCCGACATCTTCGGCGAGCACTCCGGCCACCTCGGTTCGCGTGCCCGCGAGGAACCCTAGATCCCGAAGGTCGTTTTTTCTACTAAGTCCCCAGATTCATTAATTTTCATGCCTTGTTTGACCTGCTGTGTCTCTGCATCCGTAGCTCCGTTTCGTGCGTGTAATATGTCAAATTGTTCGTCTCAACGAGTGCATCATTTCCTTCCATTGCGTCATATTCATTTGAGCTCATCTTGATGCCTGAATCATCGTTGTAAGAGTGCTTCATAATGTTTTCTGCTGTCTGTTAACAGAACGAGCACTTTTGTCATTTTTGCCATGATTGATGTGTGCATCCTATGAGGTTGATGTCTACAGGTGTTTTGATCTATGCTATGTCTTCTTTACAGAGGTGCTTACCATGTATTTTTATGATCAATGTGGTGACTAGCACAAGCATGCAAACTAGGCATCGTGATGTTGCTGATTTTAGTCCCTGTTTTGCTGTTATTTTGATGCCATGTATACTTGTTGCTACAGAGAGATCCATGCATATTTTGAGATACTTCAGTAAGGATGTTTTGAACATGTGGTTATTGTCTATCCATTCATTCCCTTTGTTGCAATTATGGAGTAGTCTAGCATGTCTTTTTCGTGCTCTACTTTTGCTTCAAAATGTTTCCTGGCAGATTGTTTATGTGTTATTCAATTTGGCCAAGGTTGCTATAGTTGATCCTTGCATGCTATGTACTTGTTCTTGCCTTGGTTGGTTACATAAATATGTCTTCTTGATGATGCTATGCTTATCTTGTCATGCAATGACTTGTGGTGAGTGAATCGAGCTTGTTAAGTAGGGTTCATGATGTTGCTGTTTTGCTAGGCTGAATCTGTTATTTCGTGATGCTATATAAACATGTTGCTACTAATCATTGTATGCATAATCTGGAGATGTTCTATAAACATGTTTTGATCTACATGTCATCCTCTATCCATCCATGCCCCTGGTAGCATTTATATCTTGCTGTAGCTTGTTCATATCTTGCTCCAAAGTTGCTTCATAATGTTGCTGTCAGCCTGTTTACATTAAGTTCACTTGTTCCCATGTGTTTTGCTAGTGTTCCATGCACCCTATGACCTTGCTATTGACATGCTTAGCTTTACAAACATGTCTTCTTACTGTTGGTTTCCTTGCCATGCCATGTAATAATCTGTAGTGAGTTACACAAGCTCATTAACATGCCTTCATAATTATGTTCCTGCCATGTTTGAATCTGTATAATAACTTGCTATGTTTACGTGGGTGCCATCATATTTTCTGATTCTTTTTGGCTTATGGCCAGTAAGGGACTTTTGATCTATGCTTTGAGTAGAATCATGCCATGCCTTTGTTTGCCATTATAAGTTCCTGTAACATGTTGTTTGATAGCTCTAAACATTGCATCGTGATGTTAATTTTTGCAAAGTCTGAAATTGTTATAACTTGCAATCATACCATGTGTGTTTGAGCATGTTCTAGTGATTTCTGGAGATAGCTCAGTGTTCATGTTTTGTTGTGCTTTACCTATACATCATGTCCATGCCTTTTGTTATTATGTTATGGTGCTGTAGCATGTTGTTTTGATGCTTGCAATATGCCTAGTTGCTATTTTGGACAGATTGTTGTTATAACTTGTATAGTGTGCATGTGTTGAACCGTTGCTCCGTTTTGAGTGTGCTCTATATGAAACTTGCTTAGAATTGCATGTAGTTTCATATTATCATGTTGCATCCTTGTTTTGAGGTGTTTGCTTGATGTTTGGGTGCATTTTGCATCAATGCCATGTTTAACTTGTTTTGCTCATATCTTCTAGGCCGTAGCTCCGAATTAAATGAACTTTATATGTAACTTGACTAGAATCTCGTGTAGATCATCTTTGGGCATCTTAACTTGCTGTTTAACAACTTGAACATAAGGTTTATTCAGATCTGGACCAATTTCGAAATATGCATATGAGGACTTACCGGAATTGTTATATGTTGTTCCCGGCCTCATTTAAACTTGCCTTGATGTGTTGCTCTTGTTTGCATCATCTCGTGCCATGAGTAGTTTCATGTAGCTTTGTCATGCATCATGCTTGTTTGTGCATCATGCCTTGTTCATGTGTGGTGTGTTTACCATGTTGTGTGCTTCTTCTCGATAGTTCCTGTTTCATTGCGACCGTGAGGATTCGTTCGTCTACGCTTGGTTCGGCTTCGTGGCTTCATCCGTTCGTCTTCTTCATGGACTCGTTTTTCTTCCTTGCGGGATTTCAGGCAAGATGACTGCTACCCTGGATCTCAATACTATCATTGCTATGCTAGTTGCTTCGCTCTATCGCTATGCTGCGTTACCTATCTTTTGCTCATCAAGCCTCCCATATTGCCATGAACCTCTAACCTTTGACACCTTTCCTATGCAAACCATTGATTGGCTATGTTACCGCTTGCTCAACCCCTCTTATAGCATTGCTAGTTGCAGGTGAAGTTGAAGATTTCTCCATGGTGGACAGGATTTTGGTTGGGATATCACAATATCTCTTATATTATTAATGCATCTATATACTTGGTAAAGGGTGGAAGACTCGGCCTTATGCCTAGTGTTTTGTTCCACTCTTGCCGCCCTAGTTTCCATCATACCGGTGTTATGTTCCCGGATTTTGCATTCCTTACGCGGTCAGGTGATTTATGGGACCCCCTTGACTGTTCGCTTTGAATAAAACTCCTCCAGCAAGGCCCAACCTTGGTTTTACCATTTGCCTCACCACCACCTACCCTTTCCCTTGGGTCGGCCAACCCAAGGGTCATCTTTATTTTAGCCCCCCGGCCAGTGCTTGTCTAAGTGTTGGTCCGAATTGGGAAGACTGTGGGGCCACCTCGGGGCAACTCGAGGGCTGGTTTTACTCGTAGCTTGACTTATCCGGTGTTGCCCTGAGAACGAGATATGTGCAGCTCCTATCGGGATTGTCGGCGCATCGGGCGGCTTTGCTGGTCTTGTTTTACCATTGTCGAAATGTCTTGTAAACCGGGATTCCGAGTATGATCGAGTCTTCCTGGGAGAAGGTCTATTCCTTCGTTGATCGCGAGAGCTTTTCATGGGCTAAGTTGGGACACCCCTGCAGGGTATAATCTTTCGAAAGCCGTGCCTGCGGTTATAGGCAGATGGGAATTTGTTAATGTCCGGTTGTAGATAACTTGACACCAGATCCAAATTAAAACGCATCAACCGCGTGTGTAGCCGTGATGGTCTCTTCTCGTCGGAGTCCGGGAAGTTGAAAGGATCGATATGGTTGACTAGAGGGGGGGGGGGTGAATAGGCAACTAACAATTTTTAAGCTTTTCTTTACCAAATTAAACTTTGCAACAAAATAGGTTGTCTAGATGTGCAACTAGGTGAGCAACCTATATGATGCAATAACAAGTAGCACACAAGCAAGCAAGGATGTAACAACAAGTAGGCTTGCAAAAGTAAAGGCACGAAATAACCAAGAGTGGAGCCGGTGGAGACGAGGATGTGTTACCGAAGTTCCTTCCTTTTAAGGGGAAGTACGTCTCCGTTGGAGCGGTGTGGAGGCACAATGCTCCCCAAGAAGCCACTAGGGCCACCGTAATCTCCTCACGCCCTCACACAATGCGAGATGCCGTGATTCCACTATTGGAGCCCTTGAAGGCGGCAACCGGACCTTTACAAACAAGGTTGGGGCAATCTCCACAACAATCGGAGGCTCCCAACGAAACCACAAAGCTTCACCACAATGGAATATGGCCTCGAGGTGACCTCAACCGTCTAGGGTGCTCAAGCACCAAGAGTAACGAAATCCACACAAGAAAGTATGGGGGAAGTAAATATCCTTTGGTGGAAGTGTAGATCTAGGTCTCCTCCTTCAAACCCTAGCACATCAACAAGTTTGAGTGGCTAGAGAGAGAGATCGGGCAAGAGAGCTTGAGAGCATCAATGGTGGAGTGAGAGAGGTAAGAGATAGGGCGTGGTAGGTGGAGGAACCACCTTATATAGCAACCCACTAAAATCCAACCGTTACTGTGTTTTCAGTACTGCAGCGGTACAACCGCTCCTTGTCCCGGTACAACCGGGACTCACGATGCAACTGCAGAACCCTACCAGGCGGTACAACCGGGCCATCGGGCGGTAGTACCGGTCATTAGCAAATAACCGGACCAACCGCCCAGCTACCGCACAACTACCGCACCTAAACAGAACGGAGTCACCCTTGAGGGCGGTAGTTGGGCGGTGCAGGGCCGGTGCAACCGCCTGGTCTTGATCGCTTGAGCGGCTAAGGAACGAGCGGAAGAACCGCTCGAACCTCCGGTTGTACCGGTTGAAAAGGATCAACTGGACCAACCGGGCCACCACCGCCCAGCCACCGCATCAGGACAGAAGCCTGACCGGTACATGGGCGGTACATGGCCGGAACAACCGCTGCTGGACTATGCAGAGTCAGATGGCGGTACCACCGCCCGGAGGCAGCGGTACCACCGCTCGACAGCAGCAGAGTAGCGTCAAGATCCAGCGGTACAACCGCTCGGACGAGCGGTACAACCGCTGGGAACACACAGCAAGGATTAGATGAGGAGGGAGGCACTCTCTCGACTAGAAAAGGAGGAAAGGATGTGAACGAGAATGGACTCCCCTATTCTATCCACAAAGGATTCCCTCTAGAGTGAACGGGATCCCTACGACCAAAGAGATAAAAGCGTAGAGGATCCCTTCTTCAAATGATTCCTTCGAGAGAGAACCACTAACCGATGAAAGCCTAATCATTGAGAACCTGAAATAATTAGCACAGGATTAGACCAACAAATGGTTGTCATCATCATCCAAAACATAAGATAGGGAAATGCCCTTACAATCTCCCCCTTTTTGGTGGATGATGACAACAACACGATATAAGATAGAAGACTATAGAATCTAGACGGAGCTCCCCCTAGATGTGAGCCCCAGGTCGAGACTCCCCCTAGATTCTATAGGCTAGACATATAAAGCATATAACATGAAGGTAGCCAACACAAAGAAACAAGAGCAATACTACCAATTAAGACCAACAAACATAACGAAGAGATAGCAGGAGTGGCACAAAATCCACACAAAACAAACGAGAACGACCAAAGTTCAACTGGAGACCACAGACAAGTTCAAGACGAGACACACACTTCGCAACCACCCATGCAACTCCCGAGTCCTATCACACTCTCTCCCCCTTTGGCATCAGGACACCGAAAAGGAAGAGAGTGAAGCTATCGCCCCAGGCTCAATCGTCCTCCTCTGACTCCTCGGTAGCATCAAGGTCTTCATCATTGTCAAAATCTTCACCATCATCAGAAACTTCATCATTGTCCCGATCTGAGTCCTCCATGATATCATCAGCAGCAGTAACGGTGGTGGAGGGTTGAGGAGGGGCTTCATCATCAGTCCAGGTGCTGTGGGAGGATATCCAACGCTCCTCCGGTGTGATGCTCTTCTCAGAACCACTCTGAATTGACATGCTTAGGTGCCTCATCAAAGCAATTTGGCGACGCCGCACAAGCTTCTCATTGACATGTGCCTCATACATCCTCTTCTGGATGTCAGACTAGAGGCAGAAGGTCTTCTTTACCTTGGCAGCGAGCTTGTCCACCCACGAGGGCTTGGCCCCTGGTTCCAACTCAAAATCCTCATCATCAGAAGTGGCATAGACATCCTCAGGAGCATTAGCCGGGAAACGTGGCTCGGCGTGCTTCTTCTTCTTAAGGAGCTTGACTTCATGATTGGTAAGATTGTCAGGAGAGGTGAGGGGCTCTCCAGGACGGCGAACTCCCCACACTGAGTTCAGAAAGCACATGACAAAAGGAGCATAAATGGGGACCTTCCTGTAGATGACCATGTTGTACATCTCGTGCCACAGCCAGTTGGACACATCAAACGTCTCCCCAGATCCAACCTTGGTCTTCATAGCAACCATCAAGTCAACAAGATAGCCATGGATTTCATCTTGATTCCCCACTTTGGGCAGAAGCACATTGCGAAAAACACGATGCATGATGTCATAGACCTTCACCAAATCCTTAGATTCACCAATAATACCACGGCCCCGAATGTACAGAGGGGCAAGCTTCTCCTTGGGCATGGGGTCAGGATGATCATGGGGGCGAATGCCACCCCTTCCTTCCAGACCGGTATCATCGTACCCAATAGCATTGCAGAAGGTCCTCCAGGGAACTTGAAAGAGCTCATCACGACACATGAAAGTGAGGGTGCGCGCGTCATCTTCTCCAAAGTGAACGGTGGCATAGAACTGATGGATGAGTTGAACATCAAAGTCACAGTTGACGGACATGAGCTTGACAAGATCAAACTCCTCACAGAGAGCCAAAGCCTCACCAAAATACTCCAGGTTGTTCCGCCAATGATCAAGATCGATGGTCCACTGCTTGGCATATCTGTTCTTGTTGTGCTCAAAGAGTTCATGAACAATTCGTACTTGCATCTCATTCCGAAACTGAACAGTGGTCCAACGAGGAGCTACGGGAACCACATAAGGATTCTTTGAGCGGAAGGCTTCCCAATCCTTGGCTTTCCAACGGTGGAGTGGCATTATCACACGTTGTTTGACAGCGGCAGACTTTTCACGGCGAGTGGGCTTGGTGGGGATCACAACTTCATCTTCAGAGTCAGCCGGGCGCGGAGCCCGTCGAACCCTCTTCTTGGTCTTGCGAGGAGCAGGGCGAGAACTGGAGCCACCTGAACACAAACACGAAGGGGACACACGAAACCAACAGGAATGAGAGGAAAGCACACGAAAAATGCAACACAAAGAAACCAGAACAGTGCTGTGGTTCATATCTACCGGTTGAACCGGATCCCCCACCGGTAGAACCGCCCCACCGGTTGTACCGCCCGTCTGGGCGGTAGAACCGCTGACAGTGGCACTACCAGGGTAGTTAGATCTGTTCAAGACGTGCAAATCACTCAAGCAATATTCGGAGTTCTATGTACTGCACAGACACAAGAAGAACGACGGTCTCTCCCAACCAAAGAACAACCACAACACTAGGAGGATAAGGTAATGCCCTAGAACACGAAGAAAACCTAGAACAAAGAACGAAGAACAAGGACATTACCACCATCCATGGGAGAAGACTGGAAGACTTCCACGGAGAGAATCCGCGGAGAACCCTCGGGACCGAAGTGCGGGGCGCACTCCGGGACGAGGCAGAGGTGACCGGCGGCTAGGGCAAGGAGGAGGCGACTGGGGACGAAGGGAAAAAAGAAAACCCTTCGCCCCGTCGGATATAAATAGGCTCGTAGCCGCGCGGCGGTAGAACCGCTCCTAGGACCGGTTGTACCGCAAGTCAGGTGACCGGAAGTACCGCCCGGAATGGGCGGTACAACCGCCCAAGCACCGAAGGCAACCCAACTGGGGCAGCACAGCCAGGTATCAGCGGTAGAACTGCCCGTGACACCGGTTGTACCGCCCGACCACCAAAGCCCAGACCAAAAAGAAACAAGACAAACGGGACAACACAAAAGAAAGGGAAACACGAAGGGAAAACAAAAGCAACCGCACACAAGCTGAGCGAGCTCAGTCCTCTCTCTTAAGAGAGGGCGATGGCCGAAGCCACCTATGTTTGAGTCAAGTGGTATGGCACCGCGAAGAATTATCCTTGGGCCCATGACCAACACTCGTCTTTGAAGCACAAATGCCATCAACAATGGCTAATGTGAAAGAGGTGATCGATTTATGCATGATGGGGGGAGGGAGAGTTCATTGATAGAACAACACTCCCACTATGTCTATGCCTACACCTAAACTAGACAACACGTTGAGTGTGGTGGGGGTGTACGGGTTCAAGTCACATTGCTCAAATTAATGATATTTAGCTCATGCCTTAACTCGCGAAATCTTGCTTCATCCAAGGGCTTCGTGAAAATATCTGCAAGGTTATCATGAGTGTTGACATACTTGAGCTCGATCTCTCCTCGCCTAATGTGATCCCGGATGAAGTGATACCGAATCTCAATGTGCTTCGTCTTGAAGTGTTGTACCGGGTTGAGAGAAATCTTGATGGCACTTTCATTATCACACCAAAGAGGCACTTTGTCACAAATGACACCGTACTCCTTTAAAGTTTGCCTCATCCATAGGAGTTGAGCACAACAACTACCAGCCGCCACATACTCCGCTTCGGTGGACGAGAGGGACACACAACTTTGCTTCTTGGAAGACCAACTTACCAAAGAGCAACCAAGAAATTGGCACCCTCCGGAAGTGGACTTCCTATCCACTTTGTCCCCCGCCCAATCGGAATCCGTGAAACCTTCAAGCTTGAAATTTGCTCCTCTTGGGTACCATAAGCCAAAGTTTGGGGTATGAGCCAAATATCGAAAGATTCGCTTGACCGCCACATAGTGACTTTCCTTTGGTGCGGCTTGAAACCGTGCACACATCCCCACACTCAACATGATATCCGGTCTAGATGCACAAAGGTAAAGCAAGGAGCCAATCATGGAGCGATATACCTTTTGATCCACCGCTTTACCATTGGGATCGATGTCAAGTTGGCACTTGGTAGGCATTGGAGTAGAAGCCGGCTTGACATCACTTAGCTTGAATCTTTTAAGCATGTCTTGAGTGTATTTGGCTTGGTTGATGAAGGTTCCTTCTCTTCGTTGTTTGATGTCAAAACCAAGGAAGAACTTCAACTCTCCCATTGAAGACATCTTGAACTTGGAGGTCATGAGAGCGGCAAATTCCTCATTGAAAGCTTTGTTAGGAGAACCAAAGATAATATCATCAACATATAGTTGGCATACAAACAACTCCCCTTTGACCTTCTTAGTAAAAAGAGTGGGATCGATTTGTCCTACTTCAAAGCCACGATCTTGTAGCAACTCGGTAAGGTGGTCATACCACGCACGTGGGGCTTGTTTAAGGCCATAGAGTGCCTTATCGAGTTGATACACATGATCCGGGAAGTAGGGGTCCTCGAACCCGGGGGGTTGCTTGACATAGACCAACTCATTAATGGGACCATTAAGAAAAGCACTTTTCACATCCATTTGTTGCAACTTAAAGTTGTGATGGGAAGCATATGCAATCAACAAACGAATGGATTCAAGACGAGCAACGGGAGCAAAGGTTTCACCGTAGTCGATACCCTCGACTTGGGAGTAGCCTTGTGCTACCAATCTTGCCTTGTTGCGAATGATGTTCCCATGAGCATCTTGCTTGTTCTTGAAGATCCACTTTGTTCCAATGACGTTGTGGTTCCCCGATGGCCTTGGCACCAATCTCCAAACTTTGTTGTACTCGAAGTTGTTGAGTTCTTCATGCATGGCATTGAGCCAATCCGAGTCTTCGAGCGCCTCATAGACCTTTTGGGGTTCAACACAAGAGACAAACGCGTGATGTTCACAATAGTTTGCTAATTGTCTACGAGTGCTTACCCCCTTTCTTAGGCTTCCAAATACATTTTCCATGAGATGGCCTTGAGTGGTGAGCTTGGAAGCAATCTTCGCGGCACGACGCTCTAATTCCTCCTCGGATGTGGAGGGAGGGTTGACTTGATCATCTTGAGCGCCGTCTTGAGCTTGTTCTTGATCTTGAGCTTGCTCGAGGGGGAGAACTTGACCTTGGGCATCATTTAGAGGTTCACCACCATCTTGAGGTTGATCTTGCCCTTGGTCTTGTTCACAAGGTTGAGGGCCTTCACTTTGTTCTTCGGAAGCGTGTGGGTCTTGATGAGGTGATGGCTCTACTTGAGTAGAGCATTGTCCTTCTCCTTCGGCCACAAGGGGTTCCTCAATGGGTAGGATTTGACCAATACCCATTCTTCTTATGGCTTGGGGAGGAATTTCATCACCTACATCACAAGTACCACTTTGCTCCACTTGGGAGCCGTTATTTTCGTCAAACTCCACGTTACACGTTTCCTCAATGAGTCCGTTGGACTTGTTGAGAACACGGTAAGCATGAGAGTTTGTAGCATAACCAACAAATATGCCCTCATGAGCTCTAGCTTCAAATTTAGACAAACGAACACCTTTCTTGAGAATGAAACACTTACACCCGAACACCCGGAAGTACTTGAGATTGGGCTTGTTCCCGGTGAGTATCTCATACGGAGTCTTGTTCAAGCCTTTGCGGAGATAGAGCCGATTGGATGCATGACAAGCTGTGTTGATGGCTTCGGCCCAGAAGTTGTATGGAGACTTGAACTCCGCCATCATGGTCCTTGCCGCATCCATCAACGTCCGGTTCTTCCTCTCCGCAACACCATTTTGTTGAGGGGTATATGGTGCGGAATATTGGTGCTTGATCCCTTCATCACTAAGAAACTCATCCAAGGTGTAGTTCTTGAACTCGGTGCCGTTGTCACTTCTTATTGTCAAGATCTTTGCATTGTGTTGACGTTGAGCTTCATTTGCAAAGTCGATGACGGTTTGTTGAGTCTCACTCTTCCTCTTGAAGAAGTATACCCAAGTGTATCTTGAATAATCATCCACAATCACCAAGCAATACTTTCTCCCTCCAAGACTATCAAAAGATGGAGGCCCGAAGAGATCCATGTGAAGGAGCTCCAAGGGTCTCTTCGAGTAGATGATGGTTGAAGGAGGGTGAGCCTTTTCATGAAGCTTTCCTTCGATACAAGCACTGCAAGCACGATCTTTGGCAAAACTAACATTTGTTAGTCCACGAACATGGTCCCCCTTGAGAAGACTTTGCAAAGATCTCATATTGACGTGGGCTAAACGGCGATGCCAAAGCCATCCCACATCAACTTTAGCCATTAGGCATGTCGCGGTCTTAGTGGGTTGCTCCGAGAAGTTAACCACATAGAGACCGTTCTCGACATGCCCAACAAAGGCTACTTTAAGAGTCTTGCTCCACAAGAGGGCCACGGTATCAATATCAAAGAAGGTGGCAAAACCCATGAGTGCGAGTTGACGAACGGAAAGTAAATTGAATGCAAGGGACTCAACAAGCATGACTTTCTCGATCGTTAGATCATGAGAAATGACAACCTTGCCAAGACCCAATACCTTAGAATGTGAGGCATCACCCCATTCGACATTGGTGGGCATAGATGGGATATTGTGCACGTCCACCACCAAGTCCTTGCTCCCGGTCATATGATTTGTTGCTCCACTGTCGAGCAACCATGATCCTCCACCGGAAGCAAACACCTACAAGAGATCAATGCTTGGTTTTAGGTACCCATTGAGTAATGGGTCCTTTGATGTTAGTAACAAGGGTCTTAGGAACCCAAATAGACCATTCAATGTACTCATAAGGAGAACCAACAAATTTAGCATAAACATGTCCATCACTAGCACGGCACAACACATAAGAGGGGTTAAAGTCGCCGTCTTTGTTGGGAGAGATGGCGTTGCGCTCTTTGGCTTCACCGCTCTTCCCATTGTTCTTCTTCTCCTTAGGAGCACCTTCTCCCTCCTTCACAAAGGTTTGCGTGAGCGGAGGAGGTCGATTGGTCTTGCTCTTCTTCTCCTTGTTCTTCTTCTTGTTCTTGGACTTGGGTGCGAACCCAACTCCCTCCTTTCCCACAACTTCCTTTTGATTGCTCAAAAGGTCATTTAGGTTCTTCTCGCCTTGTATGCATGACACAAGACCTTTCTCGAGTTGTTCCTTCAACTTGGCATTTTCCTCCACAAGATGCACATGCTCACAACATGGGTTAGTAGCATTTGCATTATCAATTAAGACCATGTGAGGAAATGTGGCCTTTTCCTTAGTTAGCTTAACTTGGAGTTGAGCATGAGACTCCTTGAGGGTGGCATGAGCACTTTTCAAGACCTTGTGGGCCTTGTCAAGTACATCAAACTCCTCCGTGAGTCTAACATGATCAACCCCAAGTTTAGCCTTCTCGGAAGCTAGAACACGAGACACAACAAGAGCATGATCAAGATCTTTCTTTAGTTTAGCGTGACCATCGTTGTGTGACTCCTCAAGAGCCAAACGATGCTCACGCTCTTCCTCAAGAGCATTAGAGAGATCCGATATCTCATCGGCATAGTCACGACTATGACTTTCCATCTTAGTGATGGTTTCTTCATGAGCCTCGATCATGTCATTGGCTTCACCAAGTTGTTCCAAGAGAGCAACGAAATGCTTCTTGGATTTGCCCTTGAGCTTACTCATGAAGGACTCAAATTCATTGATCTCCTCATTAGACCCCTTACCATTATCAAAGTCATCCGTTGAAGGAGGGTTAGGAATAATGGTGGTTTTGATGTTGGGGGTTACCTTGTTGGTGGCCTTAGCCATGAGGCACTTGGCGGTGATGTTCTCGTTAGGTGCATCGAATAGAGACACCCGAGGAGTTGAGACAATGGCAACGGATGCCATGGCCATTGTTTCACCATCTTCATCATCATCGTCATCCTCACGGTATTCTTCTTGAACCACCAACCCGCGAGAAGGAGTCTTCTTGGTGAAGTTGTTCTTGTTGGGGAAGGACTTGGCTTTGTCTTTTCGAATGAACTTGCCACCATTGTCTTCCCGCTTCTCGTATGGACAATCCGCAACGAAATGACTGACATTGCCACAGTTGAAACAAGTTCTAACTCGTTGCTTCCCTTTGAGGCCACTTGAGTTGTTCTTGTTGAAGTTGGGTCTTGTAGTCTTCTTACTCCAAAACTGTCTTGAGGCAAGAGCCATGTGCTCATGATAATCATACTTTGTGTCCTCGGGGTTGCTCTCCTCATCTTCCTCTTCTTCTTCTTCTTCCACACTAACCTTGGCCTTCAAGGCAAGATTGGGCTTCTTTGCCCTTTGGGAACGGAGCACCGCATTGTCGGCGGTCTTATCCAAGATGTTCATTGCAATGAACTCATCCAACACTTCACCAGAGGTCATGGAGTGGAAGTCCGGTCTTTGGCGGATGACGGAGGACATGGCCTTGTTGTAGGGCATCATGGCCTTGAGGAACTTGCGCTTGATCCAATTGTCATCCGTGTCTTTACTCCCATGATCTCGGAGTGCGACCGCAAGTTTGGTCACTCTTCGAAAGAGCTCACGAGGTTCTTCATCCTCTTTCATTGCAAACTCATCGGCTTCATCTTGCACCACTTCATAGTTGGAGCGTTGAATGCTAGCACTTCCTCTATACATACGCTCGACACACTTCCATGCTTCTTTAGCCATGACATGAGGTCGAAGATGAGGGAGATCTTCGGGAAGGATAGCATCTTGGATGATGAAGAGAGCACTCTCATTGAATTGGTTGTCCACTTCTTCTCGAGGGGTGAAGTTGCTTGGATCATGAGGATAGAAACCTTCTTCAATAATTCTCCAAAGGTTAGTATTCACATGTTTTAAATGACGCTTGAAGCGATAGACCCAAGAATCAAAATCTTCATTTTTCACATATTTAGGAGGAGGACCGGCATGATTCAAATGCGTAGAGGGGATCGGTCCTTTATACACCGGGGGTTCCACATGGGCAAAGATGCCGGTGCCATTTCTACCACTAGTAGACGGACTCTTTTCACTATTAGCTTCCCCCTTGTCGGGGTTAGCATCCGTCACCTTGTTAGTGGGATCACCCACTTTCATCGGCAAGGTAGATAGTTTGAGTCCCTCTAGGAATTCAGTAAACATGCTTTTAACCTCGGCCGTCATGGAGGTTTTCAATGTGTCTAAAGCCACATTGAATTCCTCACGAGAGACCGAGGTTCCCCCTTCGGCCGAAGACGAGATGGGATTCACACCGGAGTGTTCCTCCGCACCGTCGTTGACGTCAACCATACTCTTCGGACGGCAAAGTCCTTAATAAAGAGACGAGGCTCTGATACCAATTGAAAGGATCGATATGGTTGACTAGAGGGGGGGTGAATAGGCAACTAACAATTTTTAAGCTTTTCTTTACCAAATTAAACTTTGCAACAAAATAGGTTGTCTAGATGTGCAACTAGGTGAGCAACCTATATGATGCAATAACAACTAGCACACAAGCAAGCAAGGATGTAACAACAAGTAGGCTTGCAAAAGTAAAGGCACGAAATAACCAAGAGTGGAGCCGGTGGAGACGAGGATGTGTTACCGAAGTTCCTTCCTTTTAAGGGGAAGTACGTCTCCGTTGGAGCGGTGTGGAGGCACAATGCTCCCCAAGAAGCCACTAGGGCCACCGTAATCTCCTCACGCCCTCACACAATGCGAGATGCCGTGATTCCACTATTGGAGCCCTTGAAGGCGGCAACCGGACCTTTACAAACAAGGTTGGGGCAATCTCCACAACAATCGGAGGCTCCCAACGAAACCACGAAGCTTCACCACAATGGAATATGGCCTCGAGGTGACCTCAACCGTCTAGGGTGCTCAAGCACCAAGAGTAACGAAATCCACACAAGAAAGTATGGGGGAAGTAAATATCCTTTGGTGGAAGTGTAGATCTAGGTCTCCTCCTTCAAACCCTAGCACATCAACAAGTTTGAGTGGCTAGAGAGAGAGATCGGGCAAGAGAGCTTGAGAGCATCAATGGTGGAGTGAGAGAGGTAAGAGATAGGGCGTGGTAGGTGGAGGAACCACCTTATATAGCAACCCACTAAAATCCAACCGTTACTGTGTTTTCAGTACTGCAGCGGTACAACCGCTCCTTGTCCCGGTACAACCGGGACTCACGATGCAACTGCAGAACCCTACCAGGCGGTACAACCGGGCCATCGGGCGGTAGTACCGGTCATTAGCAAAAAACTGGACCAACCGCCCAGCTACCGCACAACTACCGCACCTAAACAGAACGGAGTCACCCTTGAGGGCGGTAGTTGGGCGGTGCAGGGCCGGTGCAACCGCCTAGTCTTGATCGCTTGAGCGGCTAAGGAACGAGCGGAAGAACCGCTCGAACCTCCGGTTGTACCGGTTGAATAGGATCAACCGGACCAACCGGGCCACCACTGCCCAACCACCGCATCAGGACAGAAGCCTGACCGGTACATGGGCGGTACATGACCGGAACAACCGCTGCTGGACTATGCAGAGTCAGATGGCGGTACCACCACCCGGAGGCAGCGGTACCACCGCTCGATAGCAGCAAAGTAGCGTCAAGATCCAGCGGTACAACCGCTCGGACGAGCGGTACAACCGCCGGGAACACACATCAAGGATTAGATGAGGAGGAAGGCACTCTCTCGACTAGAAAAGGAGGAAAGGATGTGAACGAGAATGGACTCCCCTATTCTATCCACAGAGGATTCCCTCTAGAGTGAACGGGATCCCTACGACCAAAGAGATAAAAGCGTAGAGGATCCCTTCTTCAAATGATTCCTTCGAGAGAGAACCACTAACCGATGAAAGCCTAATCATTGAGAACCTGAAATAATTAGCACAGGATTAGACCAACAAATGGTTGTCATCATCATCCAACACATAAGATAGGGAAATGCCCTTGCAGAAGTGAACACGGTTTCTGTGTTATGTTTGACGTAAGTAGGAGTTCAGGATCACTTCTTGATCATTACTAGTTGACGACCGTTCCGCTTGTTCTCTTCTCGCTCTTCTTTGCGTATGTTAGCCACCATATCATGCTTAGCCGCTGCTGCAGCCTCACCACTTTACCCCTTCCTTTCCCTTTAAGCTTTGCTAGTCTTGATACCCATGGTAATGGGATTGCTGAGTCCTCGTGGCTCACAGATTACTACAACAACAGTTGCAGGTACAGGTTGTGCGATGATCATGACGCGAGAGCGATGCTTGCTTGCATTGAGTTCTTCTTCTGCTTCTTCGATCAGGGGATAGGTTCCAGGTCGGCAGCCTGGGCTAGCAGGGTGGATGTCGTTTGAGTTTCTGTTTGTGTTTCATCCGTAGTCGGATGATGCTCTTATGTATTGTGATGTTGTATTCTTGTGGCATTGTATGCCTTATGTATGTATCCCCATCTATTATGTAATGTTGATGTAATGATATCTACCTTGCAAAAGCATTTCAATATGCGGGTCTATCCTTGGTGGGACCTTCGAGTTCCTTTTGGATAGGGTCGCATGTTGGGCGTGACACGGGGCATGTAATATATCGTTGGAAAGCTCTTGACAACCATATTTCAAGTATATTGAATGTTTTTGCAAAATCATTATGGTTTAAGAGCAGTTTTGAAAAAACCATTTTTTTTCAAAACCGAAAACGTGAATCGTATTTTGGACTCAATTTTCAAACGGTTTGTCGGAATTGAGCAAATAAGATGATGTTGGAAAGCTGGTGAAAATCCGCATCTTCCATATATGTATTTTTTTCTAATTCTATATGATTTAAAAGTAATTTGAAAAACAGTGAAATTCTGGGTGAAACGTATTTTCGCAATTTTTTGCAAACGGTTTGTCGGATTTACGCAAATGATACGGCGTTGGAAAGTTATATAAAATGCACAACTTTTTCGTATAGAAATGTTTTTCTAATTTCTTACGGTTTAAAAATGAATTCGAATACGGTCAAATTTGATTTTGAACGCGATTTTTTTGAAAAGTTTGTCGAAATATGGAAAATAGTATACCGTTGGATAGCTATCGAAAATTCGGAACTTAGTCATGTTGAACGTTTTCTCTACTTCGCAACCATTTAAGAGTAATTTTGAATACGGCATGACGGATCCTGCTGTTTTCTCGTTTGAAAAACAGAGTAGTCGTACTGATATATGTGTATGTTTATACTGAGCTATTTTTTGTAGAGTAATTTTGAATGGTTCTGAAAAATGGTACTTTGTACTGATGCTTGCATGGGTTTGTACTAAGCGTGTTTTCACTAACTAGACTTTCCTATGTTTTTGGGTAATATTTTTCTCGTAAGTTTTCAACGGTTTATTGTATCATTGCCCCTGTACTTGTATGGTTTGTATCATCAAACTGAATGATATTTTATTCAAAAAGAAAATGTGTTTTTTTAACTCAACATTTTTTTGACAATGATGTTGTGAACTTCTCTCATTTTACGACTTGTACTGAGGTACTTACTAAGCAGGATTTTCATGAGGTTTCTTTTTTTGCTTGAATTTTTACAATTTGAATTTCTGCCATTTCTTTTATTCCGAACGGACCATCGTTTTTAACTCGTACCGAGGTACTTACTACGCCCGAACTGGGGTGGCTGTCGCATGTCTCGGCGAGGAAGAAGACGAAGCTCGGGGGCGAGACTGGATTCGGCCGGCGGCTGGTCCGGTTGGTAGGATGCTGCGCAAGGTGGGGGTGATAGGCGCAGGGCGGCGGGGCTCAGAGTGGCGGCGCACGATGGAGGGGCTTGAGCTGGCGGCGCGGGGCGGGGATGGCGGTGCACGTCGGTGGAGGGAGGCTGGGATTGCGCGCGACAGCCACCGGAGGCGGGGACGGGCCGCGGCAGCTGCCGGAGGTCGGGACGGGCCGGCGAGCTCGTCGCATGGGAGGCGCGCGGGGAGGATCCGGCACCCGTCGACGGGGAGGTGCGCGGGGAGGGGCCGGCGCCTGTCGGAGGGAAGGCGCGCGGGGAGGGGCCGGCGAGCCCGTCAGTGGGGAGGCATGTGGACGGCCGGCCGGCGACAGCGCGTGGGTCGGAGGAGCGACCCATCACGACACCGCGGGCTCCCTCGCTCCGGCTGCCGCCGTCGCTCGCTCGCCCGCGACGGCTGCCTCCGGCGGTAGGAGTCAGGCTAGGTTGGGGACGGGTTGGGGAGTTTCTCCTGTGGCCTGCGCGTCGCACCCTTATAGGGACCGAGGGTAACAGAATAATATTCTGTTACCGGTAACCGAATAGTCCAGCCCTATATATATATATATATATATATATATATATATATATATATATATATATAGGGTGGGTCTATTATGATAACACCCTTAAGAGTCTTATTCTGCACACCGCTTTCTTATTCTGATAACACCTCTGATCGAACCTGGTAGCTACAATCTCTTCCCCACTTGGGCGCCGCACCACCTCCAACCACCTTAACCCCAGCCCCAACCCCACGTTCTTCATCCCTCTCCCTGCCCCGCACCCCCTCACCCCCAGCCCACCTCCTTCCTCTCCCCGCTTCCCCAACCTTCTTCCTCCCCACTCCCTCCGCTTCCACCAGCCCTAGCCGTGGCCTGAACCACCGGATCCGGCTGCCAACAGCCTCCGGCGCGGTCCCAACCATCGGATCCGGCCGCCACCAGCCCCACGCACGACCTCAGACCGCTGGATCCGACCACCACCAGCCCCCAACGAGGCCTCAAACCGCCGGATCCGGCCGCCATCGGCTCCTGGCGTGGCATCAACCATCGGATTCCGTCCACCATCGGCTCCCGGCGCGCCTTTAAACCACGGGAATCGGTCGCGACGGCCATGGATGCGGCAACCAACCCCCCATCTTCCCTCGGCCGTCTCTGGACTGCATCTCCATCACCGAAGGGCTCCCCTCTCCTCTGACCGGATCCGCCCATTCTCGAGGTGTGACGCCGTTCCCCGATGCCGACGAGCTGCATCGCCTATTCCCTGCTCACCCTCGTTCCTGTCTTTGTTTGCAGGTCGCCCGTCCAGGGCATGTGGTCCACTAAGTGGAGGTAGGAGGCCACGGGCAGAGAAAAAAGAGGTAGGAGGGTTCTCCTCCGGCGCCGCCCTCGTGGAGGATCCAGCGAGATCCTTCGCGCCCAGTCTACGTCGCCACCAACCAGCACTGATCTGGTTCCCCCCACGCCCCTGCCTAGATGAGATGTTCTTTCTGTCGTGGCCCTGCCTTGCCCTGCTGCCCTGCATCAGCCCCGCGGTGGAGTTCTCCTAATCTGCGCCGCCCCACTCCCCTCCTGTGTGGAAGCCGCTGCCGTGGTGTGCAGTGCAACCGTGGCTGTGCTAGCTCATCCCCGACGGCATGCGGTTCGGTGCGTGGGGTCGTGTGGTTCGACGCCCGTGGATGTGCTGTTCTATTTTTTGGGGGTAAGCACGTTGCAAAAATTGTAGTGCGGTTTAGCGACGGTGGAATTGCGGTGTGGTTCGGCGCGCGTGGAGGTGCAGCTCATCCACGGGGATCTTATGTTCTTTTCTTGTCAAAAAAATTATGCTTGACGAGGCCACAGGCGCCCCCGACAAAAGCAGTACTGATGGCGACGCCGTGCAGCTCATCGGCGACATGCGCGTGGTTTTGCACATAGCAGCGTGTAGTTCGGTAGCCACCTAATACACAGCAGTACAGTTGGATCCCATGGAGTTTCATATGCTTATTTCAGCGTTCATATTTGTAGTGCAGTGCGTATTCGTGGAAACCAAAAAATGGTTGTTTATTCTTGATGTTCTTTTTGCGTTAAAAAACTTGTTATGCCTTAAGCAGTGCAGTTAATTGTTGGATGTTGTACTCTTGACTTTGTTGTGTAGTGCGGTTAATTTATAGGTATAGGCGAACAAAAAACAAGAAAAGAAAAACAAACAGGAAAAATACACGAAAAGACATGCAGTCCACTCATCTATGTATGAAGTGCAAAATTGTTTCGTGTGCTTTAAAAATCAGTCGACTACATCAACGCATGCAGTGCTTTTGGTCATCGGATGTGGTTCACTTTTTAGAGTGATGTTGTTCACTTGTGTCCAAAATGAAAGTGCTAAAAAATTTAGCGCAACAATAAAGAAAGCGATGAGGTTCACTTCGATATATGTCACGGGTCACTTGCCTCCTCTCTGCAGTCCACTCTCATTCACAAAAAGTTTGAAAAAAAGACAACAAAACTCGTATGAGAAAAATTTGTGTTCGACAAAAGAAACGATGCAGTTCACATGACTGCTCGATGCAGCGCGGTTTTCCGTTTGAAGCAGTGCGTTTTTCTGTCCCACGAAGATTTTGGTGTCGCGAAAAAACAGAGTGTCCGCTTTTCACTAATTTTAAAACTGCTCTTAAACTGTAAAGAATTAGAGAGTGTGTTCTACATGAAAAAGTTCCGTCTCCTCGATATCTTTCGAAGAGCGTATAGTTTGAATCATTCCGACCAGCGGTTTGCAAAAATTTCAAGAAAAAACAGCCGCTGCCTCTCGAAGTCAGCTGCACGATTTTCAAAATTAACTAAAAACCGTAAGGAATCGCAAAACTATTTCAACATATGAAAGTTGTGCCTTGTCCGTAGCTTTCCAACGGCGTATCACACGCCCCATTTCGACAAACGGTTCAAAAACTGGAGCGAAAACAGTACCAAAAATTTTAAAAAACTTGAAAAACAGAATTCCGCGATTTAGTAAATTTGAAACCGCTCTTAAACCATAACGAATTAGAGAAAGATTTATATATGAAAAAGATGCACCTCGATGATATCTATCCAACGGCGTATCATTTGCTTCATTCCGACAAGCGTTTTAGAAAAAAACGCGAAAAAACGCTCGCTGCCACTCGTCATCCGCCGCACTATTTTCAAAACTGCTCTTAAACCGTGTGGAATCTCGAAAAGTGTTCAACATGTCAAAGTTGTGCCTAATCCATAACTTTTCAATGGTATATTACACGCCTCATTCCGATAAACGGTTAAAAAATTAGAGTGAAAACAGTACCGAAAAAACACCGCGTGCAATTTTTTTCGACACGAAGTTCACTAGTCTCTATTGCAGTGCTCGTCGTCAAAATGATGCAGTGCGCTTCTGTTGAGCGTGCAGTGCCGAAGTGGTGTGCAGAATAGTTATTCTGCTAATATTAGCAGAATAGACCGTCTGTATATATATATGCGAAGTAAGTCGGTCAGGGGAGCCACGAGGGGCCCACAAGGCAGGGGGGCGCGCCCACCCTTACTGGGCGCGTCGGCCACCGTCGTGGCCGCCTCGGCTGCTTCTTGACGTCCACTCCAAGTCTCATGGATTGCGTTTGTTCCAAAAAGATAGCTCCCGAATGTTTTATTCCGTTTGGACTCCGTTTGATATTCCTTTCCTTCAATATACTGAAATAGGCAAAAAAATAGCAATTCGGGCCGGGCCTCCGGTTAGTACGTTAGTCCTAAAAATGATATAAAAGTGTAAAGTAAAGTCCATAAACATCCAAAACAGGTAATATAATAGCATGGAACAATAAAAAATTATAGATACGTTGGAGACGTATCAGACGTTGCCGTCGACCGCTACCTCTCAGCGGCGCCAGTTGCCGTCCTCCCGCGCCCTGCTCGTCGATCGTGCGACAACATGATGTTTGATTTTCAAGTGAAGAATATTTTGTGCTGCCTTGAAAACTTCAACAATGACGTTCTGGAGGACGACAACGACGGCGCGGCACGCCGTCTCCGCCACCATCGGAAATATTTATTTGGGGTTTAATACTGTATCTTGAATTCGCGATCATATGAATATAAATCCGTAGTGTGACTGAATGAAAGATATGATTTGAGCAGACTTGCGTTTTTCTCTCTTAATGTACAGACTTATCAAACCACTTTCTTTTGAAAAAAACGTCAATGGTTTTTAAATATAAAGCACTCATCACAAACATTTTAGGTAGAACACCCGGATTTAAACCAACAGCTTCCCCAGGAAGCCATGGGAAAATGGTCCGAGCATGATTTCTGCATCCCTTCAACGCAAACGCTTGTTCTGCATGACCCGTGTGCAACCACATACAAACAATTGGGTAAGATTTGCATATCTGTCATTTTGGGTATGTTGCCATTTGTCAAACTGGAAAGATTGACATTTGTTTATCTAGTAACATTGCCTTTTGTTGACCTTGTAACACTGCGATTTTCAAAATATGCAGCTAAAAATCACTAGCACTATCTAATTTTTGCAACTTAAATCACTAGCACTGTTCATATGGACACCACTAGCAGGCATGAGTTGATGGACGTATATGCAAATGTACCATTGATTACATACAACAAGTCATCAACCCACAACGAAAACGAGGATACATGTTGGATTATAGATCATTTCCAAAAAAACATTCTAGTAAAGTTTTTATCACACAACAAATAACAAAGCGATGAAATGAACCTCAGCTCAACCACTCGTCAGTGTTGGAAAAGCTTGCTTTGAACCAGAAGTGATTCTTTGGGAAGGGCCAGCTATTGTCAATCTCGAGACCAATGCAGGACTGATCATCTAGGCTGAAGCGGCCTATGTGAGGACCCATATTGGGACGGTAGGGAAGCATAGCATTGTCCGAGGTGTAGATATAGTTGCTTCTCATAAATGGTAGTAACGTTGTGTCAACATCAGCTAGATCACCTTCCACCATCATTGGATAGTTTTGTCCAAGGAAGAGCGAGTTTCCTCCAAGACTTTCAATACTGAACCAGGGAGAAGGTGTTGGCGCTAGTACACCAGTATCCATGCCGAATACCCTGCAACTGATGTTGCAATAGGTCCGAAGAGTACGACCTTGCGAGACAACACCTTCTTCATTAGTAACATCAGCAGTGCCCTGTATACAAACAAGAAGAGGTGATCCATCAGAATAAGTTGCCAGGCACCACTGAGTATATGGGTCCTGCTCATACTCATGCTCGTGATCATCAGCATCATCATCCCCCCCTTGGTTATAATTTTTTCAAGTATAGGTGGTGGAATGTTCACAGGACCTTGGAAATACAAGAAGTTTAATTAGTAAAGGGAAGCTAGCTAACCCGCATGCATGTGGATGAAACAATTATAATTACGGTGGAAGACAAACATACCAAAAGCATCAGGATTCCATGCAAAAATAGTGCCACAAGTGGTGGCAGCAAACATAAGACCCTCATATTGAATTGCATCACAGTACTCATTCGTGTACAAAAATTGATTTTTGAGCAATATCCATCGAGGCATGGAAGTAAGGACGGCAACAAGCTTGTCGAAGATAGCAACAACTTCATAGTTCGTGTAATCCCAAGAGCGGTTGGGAACTCGACAAATTGCTATCTTCCGTAGACGACAGTCACCATGATCGTATTTGAACTCACGTAGAATACTGGTGTACTCAACCTCTGGGCAGTTGTCTGAGATTTTTAGAAGTGGAACCCGGTGACGAGTGTACACATTCACAAGTTCCCACTCGCAGTTGTACCCAATATAAACAACCCAATCTCCATTTGCGCCTGCCCAAGCCTTGCCCTCAAGCGATGGCATCTTAACATCATA
The DNA here is from genome assembly GCF_018294505.1 of Triticum aestivum. Lineage (NCBI taxonomy): Eukaryota > Viridiplantae > Streptophyta > Magnoliopsida > Poales > Poaceae > Triticum > Triticum aestivum. The sequence continues at coordinate 572,681,378 of NC_057807.1, read as the reverse complement.
TGTATCATTATCAAGCGGCATCAACTTGCACAAGGCGAGGCTTCCCTCGTCCCCGCGCCATTCAGCAGGATCATGATGAAGAAGATAGGGGAGATCAAACCGCTCCTGGACCCTTGGGTTCCTTGTAATGATGTTATTAGTTGAGTCGAGAATGGTCTTGAATGAACCTGCCATGCTAGCGGAGATGATGACGTCGCACCGATCAATGAGTTCCTCCACCATGTCATCTTTTAGATCGGGGAAAGAATAATAGGGTCGTTTCCGGCCTGTTCCCTCCATGGAGAAGATGATCGAACAATGGCAGAAGGAAGGGTGAAGGCAAATGGAGGGAGGAGAGCGTGCGACAGCAGTTCCAAGTCGAGAGGGAAATGTGAAGAGGAGGTGGACGGTTGCCACGGTACACGAAGAGGCGCCTAGGGAAGTGGGGAACGAATGGTTGCCACAGAGGTCACACAGTGACGACAAGGGCCGAGTGAACCGCATGCGTATATCGCACACACCTTGATCTGGCTGACCGTTTCTTTTGTGTTTCCTAATCACAAAGAGTTCATCCGAGTGAACCGTATGCTGTATATCGCACACACCTTCATCTGTCTGACCATTTTTTTTGTGTTGACTAATCACAAAAAGTTCATCCGAGTGAACCGTATGCTGTATATCACACACACCTTCATCTGGCTGACCATTTCTTTTGTGTTGCCTAATCACAAACAGTTCATCCGAGTGACCCGTGTGCTGTATATCACACACACCTTCATCTGGCTGCCCATTTCTTTTGTTACTCCTCATCGCAAATAGTTAATCGAACTAAACCGTATGACCTGCATCGCACACGCAACTAAAATCTGAACCGTGTTTGATGCATCTGTCATCGCAAACGTTCTGGACATTTTTGATAGTTCTCTGACACCACCGTTTGCGATTATTGCATCGCACATAGTTTTTCGAAGGGTCTCCGATCGTAGTGTCATGTTAGCAGCATCTTGCAGTAGTGTGGGTGAACGAATTACTACCGAGCAATTGATACAAAAGTGCATAATTATGATGATATCTAAGGCAATGATCATGAACATATGCATCATGTCCGTGTCAAGTAGACCGACTCCTTCCTGCATCATAACTATTACTCCACACATCGACCGCTATCCAACATGCATCTAGAGTACTAAGTTCATAAAGAACAGAGTAACACATTAAGTAAGACATGTAGAGGAATTAACTCAAGCAATATGAAGAAAACCCCATGTTTTTATCCTCGATGGCAACAATACAATTCATGCCTTGCTACCCCTACTATCACTTGGAAAGGACACCGCAAGATTGAACCCAAATCTAAGCACTTCCCCCATTGTACGAAAGATCCATCTAGTAGGCCACACTAAACCGATAATTCGAAGAGACTTGCAAAGACATCAAATCATGCATATAATAATTCAGAGAAGAACCAAATAATATTCATAGATAATCTGATCATGAATCCACAATTCATTGGATCTCAGCAAAGACACCGCAAAAGAATATTACATCGAATAGATCTCCAAGAACATCGAGGAGAACATGGTATTGAGAATCAAAGAGAGATAAGAAGCCGTCTAGCTAATAACTATGGACCTGAAGGTCTGTGGTAAACTACTCATGCTTCATCGGAGAGGTAATGGTGTTGATGTAGAAGCCCTCTGTGATTGAATCCCCCTCCGGCAGGACGCCAGAAAAGGTCCCTAGATGGGATCTCACGGGTACATAAGGTTGCAGCGGTGGAAAACTGGTTTCGTGGCTCTCCTGGATGTTTTCAGGGTATAAAAGTATATATAGGCAAAGGAACTAGGTCAGGGGAGCTACGAGGTGCCCACGAGGTAGAGGGGCGCGCCCTACCCCCTGGGCGCGCACTCCTGCCTCATGGCCGCCTCATTGCGTCTCCGACTTCATCTCTAAGTCTTCTGGTTTGCTTTCGGTCCAAGAAAGATCATCGCGAAGGTTTCATTCCGTTTGGACTCCATTTGGTATTCCTTTTCTGCAAAACTCTAAAATAGGTTAAAAAACAGAAACTAGCACTAGGCCCTCGGATAATAGGTTAGTCCCAAAAATAATATAAAATAGCATATAAATGCCTATTAGACATCCAAAACAGATAATATAACAACATGGTTCCTTCGTTTGGATCCTCAAGTTCTACCCCTACTGCGGCTGATGACATTCCTCCTCCAACCCCGGTCTCAACTCTACAAGACATCGGCATCAACATGTGCGCCATCCCAGAAGAAGAGCTTACTACTGAAGCACTTCTTACCACGCAAGCTGCCACTCCACCAACGTCATCAGGTACTCCTTCCGTGCTGGACCAGGAGGAGGGTCTCTCTGCCCCTCTAGAGTAATCTTACCTCTGCGTCATGCCTTCTTTGCGCTGCTGGAATGTTCTCTCGTGGAATATCAGAGGTTTAAATTCTAAGAAGAAACACTTAGCTCTTAATAATGCGATCATCTCAAGTGGCTGCGCCGTAATTTGTCTTCAGGAGACTAAGTTGTCTGATGTTACCTCTGCTTTTGTTAAAACTTGCTGTCCTCGTCAGTTCGATCAATTTGCTTTTGTTCCCTCTTGAGGTGATTCAGGTGGGATTCTCACCATTTGGAAAAGCTCTGTTTTCTCTGGCACCGTAGTTTCAAACGACACGCATGTGCTAGTTACCACTTTCGTCAGTACACAATCCTCTCAATCCTGGACACTAGCGAATGTTTATGGTCCTTGTGCTGGCGAAGAATGCGACATCTTTACTAATTGGCTCTATGATGTGAGCATTCTTAATGGGCAAGACTAGTTATTCCTCGGCGATTTTAACTATATGCCTGCACCTGATAACCGTAACAAGCCTGGTGGAAACATGCAGGACATGCTCACCTTTAACGACATCATTCATAAATAGCAACTTATTGAACTGCCAGTTCAGGGTCGTGCTTACACTTGGAGTAACATACAATCTGACCCTCTCCTCGAGCAAATTGACTGGTTTTTTACATCGCTTAATTGGACCACGGTCTATCCTAAAACCTTGGTGAAACCCCTCGGCAAACCGGTATCCGGTCATATACCCTGTGTAGTCAGTATTGAAATTAATATTCCTCGCAGTAAGATTTTTTTCTTTGAGCCATATTGGATCCTTCACCCAGGATTTATGGATGTTGTGCAAGAGGTATGGGCAAAGCCTGTTAGGTCAGAGAATGCTGCAACTAAGCTATGCCGCAAGTTCAAAGCCCCGAGGCATGCACTGAAACGCTGGAGTAAGAACATTTGCCGCCTCTTTATTGCTATTTCTAACTACAACTGTGTACTAGCTGATCTTGACGAGCTCGAAAACAAACGCATACTCACTATAGCAGAGGCCAACTTCAGGACAATTCTAAAAACACACTTGCTTAGACTCCTCCACTACTAGAAACTTTATTGGAAATAACGCTGCACTATTCGGTGGATCAAATTTGGAGACGAAAATACTAAGTTCTTCCAAGCCATTGCAATTGAAAGGTACCGCCAGAATAACATTGCAAGCTTTTGTGACGATAGTGGCACAATAATTTAAGATCACCCTAGTAAAGAGGCTCTATTGTTCCTCACTTACAAAAACCGGCTTGGATCCACTTCAACCTCAGATATGAAATTCTCTCTGCCAGACCTCATCAAACAATCCGATAATCTTGATTGCCTGACAGAGCCGTTCACACAGAAAGAAATTTATCAAGTTATTAATGATATGCCCCCAGATCATGCACCTGGCCCTGATGGATTCAGTGGAACTTTCCTCAAGGCTTGTTGGCCTATCATCAAGAACAATTTCTATGATCTATGTGCTCAATTTTATGATGGCACTCTGGACATTAACAGCATCAACGATGGGCTCATCACGCTAATCCCAAAAATCAACTCCCCGGAAACAGTAAATGATTACAGACCAATCATGCTTCTGAACTGCTGCCTCAAGTTGATTACAAAACTTCTAGCTGATCGGCTGCAAACTTCTATATTGGAATTAGTTCACTGCAATCAATACGGCTTCATTAAGGGGAGGACTATACAGGATTGCCTTGCCTGGGTTTATTAGTACATACACCAATGTCAAAGCTCGGGCAAACAGATCATTTTGCTCAAACTTGACTTCACTAAGGCCTTCGACACAATTGCGCATGATCTAATGATCCAGATTATGCGTCACATGGGCTTCAATGACAGGTGGATTGCTTGGATCAAATGCTTATTCTCCTCTGGGTGGTCTTCTGTTCTTCTTAATGGCGTCCCGGGCCGACAATTCCAATGTTGTTGCGGAGTCAGAAAGGGAGATCCCCTGTCCCCTCTCATTTTTGTGCTTGCTGCGGATTTGCTTCAGTCTGCCATAAATGATGCTTTCAAACAAGGCAAAATTGAGCCCCCGTTCCTTGCATTGGACAAACGGATTACCCTGTTATTCAATACGCAGATGACACTTTGATAGTCCTACCCGCATGGATCCGTCAAGCTACTTTGATCAAGGAGATCTTATTGGACTACGCCACCTCTATTGGACTGAAACTCAATTTTCACAAGTCCACCTTGATTCCGATCAATCTTGACCCCTCCTCAGCGAACGTACTAGCCAGGGTCTTTGGCGTTGGCACGCTGCCTTTCACCTACCTTGGTCTGCCTCTGGGTACAACTCGACCTACAGTCCAAGACCTCATGCCTCCGGTCTACCGATTGGAAAGGTGTTTAACGTCAACCATTGCTATGATGACTTATGGTGGCAGATTATCCTGACTGAATGCATCAGTCAGGTCACTTCTTATCTTTGCCATGTGGACTCAAATTTCCACACAAGCTTCTTGAAATCTTAGACAAAATCAGAAGATGTTGCCTCTGGACTAAGAAAACCGAGCAAGGTGATAAATGCTCCTCTCTTGCTTCATGGGACATGGTCTGTCGTCCCAAAGATAAAGGTGGGCTCAGAGTGATCAATCTCAAAATCCATAATGAAGCCCTGCTCCTCAAATTCCTCCACAAATTATATAACAAAATGGATGTTCCCTGGGTACACCTGCTGTGGAACAATCTCTACATCGACAAAATACCATGTGCAGTGGACCCGGCTGGCTCATTTTGGTGGCGCGATATACTAACATTGACACCAATCTTCAGGGGCATATCTCGCATTCAGTTGGTGGACGGGGAGACCACTTTGCTTTGGAAAGATCTATGGGCGCCTGATGTGCTGCACGACTCTCACCCACATGCCTTCTCTTTTTCCCCGCATGAAGACATCTCGGTTGCTGATTTCTGGGCCTCCAACGATCTGCATGAAACCTTCCAACTCCCCATGTCACCTCTCGTGTTGGACGGAATACGCGGCGTGCAGCTAACCTTGACCAAGCTCTGCCCTTCCACGTCAAATACTGATGTTTGGCACTACCTGTGGGGCGCGGCCACTTTCCGACCTAAGGATTACTATTCTTACTTCTTCAGAGATTCTCAAACCGACCCCATGTTCAAGCACCTATGGAAATCAAAATGTACAATGAAGTTGAAGGTGTTTGGCTGGCTGTTTTTCCATCATAGGCTCAACACGCGCAATATGTTGAAGCAGAGGCACTACAACATCGGTGATGACTTTGACTGCCTCCTATACGGGCTACCAATTGAAGAAACGGTGGACCATATGATCTTCACCTGTGGTATTAGCAGAACTTGTTGGACCAAACTTGGTATTCAATGGCCCCCCTTTGATAACCGTCTTACTGCCCTCAAATTGAACAGAGACTCATGGCCTGGCCCGTTCTTCATGGAAATCTTCCTCACTGCTGGTTGGAGCCTATGGAAGGAGAGGAATAACAAGCACTTTCATGGAGTTGACCCTACTATTGGGTCCTGGTTTTCACGCTTCAAAAACGACCTGGGTCAACTCCAGCATATAATCAAGGAAGCCCATAGAGGCTCGTTTGTTAACCTTTGTACTGCTCTAGGTTGATTCTTTTTAATTCTTTCTTACTTGACTCCTCCTGTGGAGAGCTGGTAGTCTACCTCCTCCCTAATCCATGGGGAGGGGGAGTAGATGGGTAGTTGAGTTGTACACCTTATATGTCTATGTAAACACCCCATTTATATAGATATATAAAAATCACAGTGGGAGTTATCTCCTACTGTCAATTCCCTCAAAAAAATTTATAATAGCATGGAACAATAAAAAATTATAGATACGTTGCAGACGTATCACCCCCTACCCGAGATTTGCTGGTTTTGACACCGACACCCACTAACTTCCATTTTCTGCTATCCCTTTTATCACAGAGAGCAAATGATCATCATTATGGTTTTGTTGTGGCTGAAAATCCTCCGGGCAACTCTAGCCGATCCCCTGAGACTTAAGGGAGTAAACGACGGAGTAAAGTTAGTGGACTAAAATTTTACTCCATTAACGGTGGTCGCACTTTGCCGATCACCTAAAAGTTAGTGGATTAAAAATAAAATTGTCTCGATTTTGTGTCTTAGCCGCACCAACTTCAAACACTACACTATACATATCCTAGAAACATTCAAATTAAAACATTCATAGCATAACTGTCATAACATAAAGTTTCATCATCTCGTTTTTTGAAGTAAAACATGCAAAGTTCACCCAAAAGACATCACGTCGAACACATTGTTCAATTCGAAATCACCACCGACATAGCATGTACATGTTGTGGATTGAGCCAACGCTTGGCATGCACCACCACCTCCTTTGCCACCATTGTCGGTGTCAAAACTGGCGGATCTCAGGTAGGGGGTGAGGGAGTCCTGGATAAGGGGGTATCTGGAAAGCCGGACTATATACTTTGGCCGGACTGTTGGACTATGAAGATACAAGACAGAAGACTTCATCCCGTGTTCGGATGGGACTCTCCTTGGCATGGAAGGCAAGCTTGGCGATTCGAATGTAGATCTCCTTCTCTGTAAACCGACTCTATGTAACCCTAGCCCCCTCCGGTGTCTATATAAACCGGGGGGTTTGGTTCGTAGGACAACATCAACAATCATACCATAGGCTAGCTTCTAGGGTTTAGCCTCTCTGATCTTGTGGTAGATCAACTCTTGTAATACTCATATCATCAAGATCAATCAAGCAGGAAGTAGGGTATTACCTCCATCGAGAGGGCCCGAACCTGGGTAAACATCGTGTCCCCAGCCTCCTGTTACCATTAGCCTTAGACGCACTGTTCGGGACCCCCTACCCGAGATCCGCCGGTTTTGACACCGACATTGGTGCTTTCATTGAGAGTTCCTCCGTGTCGTCGCAATAAGGCTTGATGGCTTCTCCAACCTTCAACAACGCCGTCCTAGGTGAGACTTTTCTCCCCGGACAGATCTTCGTGTTCGGCGGCTTCGCACTGCGGGCCAACTCGCTTGGCCATCTGGAGCAGATCGTAGCTACGCCCCTGGCCATCAGGTCGGGTTTGGAAACCTAAACTACACTACCGACATCCACAGCAACTTGATCTTCGAAGGATTCGGGCCCGTGTCAGGAACGCCGAACAATCACGACGTGCATGACCTAGATCTACAGTCGGACAGTGCTCGGAATATCGCGCCTACTATGGCTCCGGACTTCATTCCAGAGCTGGTCGTGCCTTCCGAGGACGGGTGGATGGACCCTGCCCCGAAGGCCGTACACTCATCGGTGTTGGAGCCGAACACAGACTCCTCTCCTCAGGAAATCTGTACCGCCGGACCCCCGAGCTCATCCCCCGAAGTGTGTTCCGGACCGCGCGCGCTCGTGCCCATCGAATCTAACTGGGCTCTAGTCATGGAGTTCGCGGTCGCGGATATCTTCCAGCACTCACCCTTCGGAGACGTGCTGAATTCATTAAAGTCTCTCTCTTTGTCAGGAGACACCTGGCCGAACTATGTCCGGCTCAAATGGGAAGCTGGCGACGAAGAAATTCATTACCCACCCACCACCCACTTAATAGCCACGGTCGATGACTTGACGGACGTGCTTAACTTCGACTCCGAAGACATCGACGGTATAGACGACGATGCGGGAGAAGAACAGGAATCACCGCCCACAGGGCGCTAGACTGCCACCTCTTCATATAATATATATATGGTGGATACTCCAAAAGAAACCAATGGCGATGAGGCAACGGGAGATAACCCCTCGGGGAAGAAAGCAAAACATGGGCGTCATTGGCGCTGCTCCAAGCCTCGCCACAAAAATACCGGCATTGTAGAAGAAAATCCAGATGGTGCCGAAGAGGAATACGATCCTGATCAACCCACCTTCGAGCAAGCCGAACAGGAACATGGGCAGGCTAGCCAAGACGAACAGTCGACAGACGGATACTTGGAGGACGATAACTATATGCCTCCCTCCGAAGACGAGGTGAGCCTCGGTAACGGCAATTTCAGCGTACCAGAGGATCCCATAAAGCAGGAGCGCTTCAAGAGCCGGCTTATAGCCACTGCAAGAAGCCTGAAAAAGTAACATCAGCAGCCTCAAGCTGATAAAAATCTACCCATAGACAGACGGACTAAGGCCTGGGCAGCCGAAGAATAGGGACTCGAGCGCCGAACATATACTACCCAAAGCGCAGGCTACTACCTAAATTCATGGAGGCGGCACTAAAAATCAAACGCAGGCCTACACCCTGCCGACAACACATTGCGGCAAGGGGCTACGCACAAGACCAGCATTGCATACCAAACAACAACATAGCAAGCACCCCAGACGCATCAGCGGACAGAAACAAAGTCTACAAACCTTGGTGCAACAAATATAAGCGCCCCAAGGCAAAAAATGGCGCCCAGGGAACGGCGATCAACACAGGAGCCCCTAATCCTCAACCCGTTGAGTGGGAGAAGAGACTTCAACATCTTAATTTGGGCCCCTCCAGCTTGAACCGCATACTTCACCGCCCATGTCAAATTCATGGCACCTCAGGAGCGGCAGCCAATCATACCAATAGAGAATGCTGGGTCTTTAAACAAATCGGCAGGCCGGCGCTGGAAGGAGCATGAAGAAGCCCAGATTATCAAATCTAGGGACCGATCACTCAAGGACCAGACCCACCAGAAAACTCATTTTAGAGTGTCACAAATAGGCGTGAAGGCCACCTTGGCCCGCCACCCCGGAGATGGTCTTCGGATAGCCAAAAATGACATACCAACTTTCGGTCTTATACTTCTAGGCAGTAGCTATTCAGCACCGCCAGGATACACTGCGACGGAACGCATTATCACCCAAGACCCACGTGATGACTTAATAATTGCGGTCAAGACCGAGCTTCGCCTCGGTGCCGAAGAATATTCGGCTACTTTATTCACTGAAGCAGCGAGTCATGGTTTTTTCAATCGAACATAAATTCGACAGCCGAACTCCCGGACACCGACAAGGGAGTCTGAACTACTTCATGATACCCCAACCTAATCATAGCTCATACAGATCCTTCAGCATAAGCCGGACGGATCACGTCCACGACTCAGCCACTGCTCACACACGCCTCTTAAGCATTATTTGCAGGTTCACCCTCGCGCACAACTGGACCGGCGACTTGGAATCAGCTCGGACGCACACATGGGGGATGTCCACCCCACCCGAATACAATCCGGATATTCCTCCGGACTCGCGCACAGCCAACCACCACCCGGCCCCAACAGGTTCGGCCGTCATACCTCCCTTTTATAACATGCACCGTACTCATACGCATAGACGTATTACTTAAATACAACATGTGCAGTCATTTGACACCTATCTGCTACTTCTCAACGAGATTTTGTCATAACGGCATCCTTCGAACGTCAGGGGCTTCCTTGCACCCGTGCTACGGCGTCTAAAGTCCGAACACCTTCTCGGTTGTTCGGCACCCCGAACTTATAGCATTATATGCATCAGCTCCGAATCATGTCTTTGGTCATTGGTTGGGTTTGCCCGGCTCCCATGTTTTGGTACCTTATGTTCCGCAATATCGGCTAAGGTAGCGCTGGGAGAACTACTGCGATTGTGTCCCGGTTCTGCCGGACAAACACCTCAGTAGAGAAAGCCGAAAACCGACTATCATGATAAGGCGAGAGCTGCTCAGCTGTTCGAGAGGTTGTAAAATCTTTAAGGATTTATTCCGCATAGTGCCATAATAAAATGCAGCATGCAAAGGATTGGTCCACTGATAAGGCGCTATTAGAGCCCCCCGTGCGGTCTTCCGAACACCAGGGGTTGCGCTGCCCATACTCGAAATCCTATGGCTAAGTGAGAGTAATAAAGCCTTATAGTCCGATTGCCTGGTTCGCTGTGCTGAATACCTCCTTCATGGACCCAAGAATGGGATAAAGAGTGTTCAGGTGTATCCAGAACACCCCCGTAGTTCCTACATGGGGGCAGAAGCCGACGACTGGCCATCTCTCAAGACTAACATACTAAACGGCCGCGCAGGAATAAAATTTACACATAACAGGCACCTTCATATAAGTGACTCTGTTTGCCTTACAAAAGATAGCACAACTGCTTTCAGGGAAAAATAATGTCTTTCGTACATTCCTCGGCCACGAGGCAGGCGCCTTTCAGGACTCCATCATAATATAGTTCGGGCTTGCGGTGCTCCTTCCCCTCTGGCGGCCCCTCGGTCATCAGCTTCTCAGCATCAAGCTTCCCCCAGTGCACTTTCGCACGGGCAAATGCCATTCGTGCCCCTTCTATGCATGCTGACCGCTTAATGATTCCAGCCAAGGGCAAACCCTCACGATCTGCTTCACGAGACCAAAGAAACTGCACGGTATGGACTCGGCGGGCCACAGCCGGATAACCAAATCCTTCATGGTTAGTTCGGCCGCCTGATGCAGTTCGATCAGCTGTTTGATCTGGTTGACAAATGGCACCGGATAATTCGGCGCCAAATACTGCGACCAGAAGAGCTTCTCTGCAGTATCCTTCTTCTCAGCTCGGCAGAATTGGGCAACATCAGATATGCTGCGCGGCAATCCGCAAATGCCCCTGAAAAAGTTAGGATTCAATGGGTCACCATGAATCTTCCCCGCGAAAGCATAAGGTGCTTCAAAAAAAGGGGGGCCCTTACCAGCCGCAATCTTCTGCGCCTCCTGAATATCCTTCAACGCAGCCTGGGCTTCCTCCCGAGCCTCATTCGTGGCCTGGAGAGCTTGGGCGAATTCAGATTCTTTCAATGATAGACTCTGCCCCAAGCTCTCGTTTCTCCCTACGGCCTCCTGAAGCTCTTGTTCAGCTTCCACAACCCTTGCCTCGTGTTTCTCGTGGAGAGCCTGCTCCGCGGCCGCTTTCTTTTCGGCCAAGGCAACAACCTTCTTGAGCGCCTCAATTTCGGCATTTGCCCCTGGAGTGCGCGATATACGATAGTCACAACTACTTACTTGTGCTAAAACTTACTAAAAGTTTCAAAACATACCTTGTTTATCCTCCAGCTACTTCTTCACTCGACCGAGTTCCTCTTCGGCCCGCACCAGACTCTTGTTGAGTCCAGACACTTCTGCGGCATGAGAAGAGGCAGTCGCTGCAGACATCTGATTCATAAAAAATATATGTGTCATTAGCTAAGTCTCCTGCGGACGGGAAGTTGATCCCCTATCCGGTTCCTGTCCTCTCTGAACAGTGTATCAGGGGCTACTATCTATACTATGACAGTCTTTTACACATACCTCCAAGCCTTTTATAAGGCTGACGCAGGATTCATTCAGTCCGCTCTTGGCGGCCTGAATCTTTTCTATCACCACACCCATAAGGGTGCGGTGTTCATCAATGATGGACACACTCTCCAGTGCTGTCGATAGGCCGCCTGACACCTTTGGTTGGACGGAGGTCGCAGGCGAAGTAGGATCGCCCCTCCAGTCAAGAGGGGCTGCCTGCCTGATCCCGGAGCCTTAGGGGTCTCCAGGACTGTGTCCGGCTGTGGGCTGGATCCACGATCGCCCCCGCCATCGACATTCATGGGAACTGCCGCTCCCGCGCGTCCGGCCCCCGAGGTATGACCCCCCTGGCTCAGGTCCTCTTTGGATGACACCTCAGTGTCACAGCCAGGCTTTGGGGAAGGGGCCCTGGGAGGTGTCTCACTCTCCAAGGCATCAGAGTTCAACGAGTCCTCTGATGAGGCCTGTTGGGCTGGAGACCTCGACGAACTATAAAAAGTACGGTGTGAATCAAAATACTACATTGTAGTAAATTCTGGATGCATGAATATGTTCGGATTTCGTGCGCTTACGATTTTACCAGGGGCTGGGCCCTGGGATCCCACTCCGGGCTGCTGTCGGTAGCCATGGTGGACGCCTCGGGGATGGATGTCCTTCCCCTCTTAGGCGAATCTGCCTCTAAGGATGTGGAGGCTGTCCTTTTCATCCTCTCCCTCGTAGGGGACTCGGTCTCTTCTTCCTCCTCATCCTCTTCCTCCTCATACTCTTCCTCCTCCTACTCCTCGTTCTCTCCGGAGGAGGGAGGATCGTTGGAGTCTTCGGACTTCGTGTCCGAAGCAGCACGACGACGGAGACCGCTCCTGGTTTCGTTGGCCTTTTTGTTGGGCTCTTTCTCGGGTGCCTTGTAAGGCGCTGGGACTAGCATCTTCGTCAGAAGAAGTCCCACCGGTTCTTCCGGCAGCAGGGCCGGACAATGAATCCGCTCCGCCACCTTCATCCATCCCTGAAGCAATCGTGGAAATACACATTAAAAAACATCCCCTTCGGGGCATATCAATGAAACATGCGAATAGCCAAGATGTGATGACGACTTACCGGACTGGCGGGATGGGACAATTGGTACCCGTGGTCTGCGGCAGAGTCCGGCCATGGTTTGCCAGACTTAAAGAGCACCTTCCAGATGTCCTTGTGCGAGGAGACGAATAGCTCTCGCAGGGTCTGGTGCTCGGCTGGGTCGTACTCCAACAAATCACAGCCTCTGTGCTGGCAAGGAAGGATCAGGCGGACCAGCATCACCAGGACCATGTCAACAAGCCTGATGGCCTTGTCCTCCATACCTTTGATGCGCGCCTGGATCACTGACAGTTCATCGGACAACGACCAGTTCACGCCCTTCCTGGGCCAGGATGTGAGCCGCAAAGGGTCTCCTGATCGAAACTCAGGAGCAGCGGCCCAGTTTTTGCCGCGCGGCTCAGTGATATAGAACCACTGTTGCTGCCACTCCTTGACAGAGTCATTGAAAGTACCTGTCGGACATGTGACCTTAGGCATCCTGCTCACCATGGCGTCTCCGCACTCGGCATGTTCTCCACTCACCACTTTGGCTTCACGTTGAAGATCTTGAGCCATAGCCCAAAGCGTGGCGAGATACGGAGAAAGGCCTCACACATGGTGATAAATATTGAGATACTGAGGAAGGAATTGGGGGATAAATCGTGAAAATCAATCATGTAGTAATACATGATGCCGCGAACAAAAGGGTGGAGGGGGAACCCGAGCCCGCAGACGAAATGGGGGAGGAAAACGACTCTCTCATGGGGCTCCGGAGTAGGGACAATCTGTCCCGCCGTTGGAAGACGGTGGCCGGTTTTCTTGGCTAGATATCCGCCCGCCCGCAGCTTTTTAATATCCTTCTCCTGGGCGGAGGAGGCCATCTACTTGCTTCCTGCTCCGGATCCAGACATTTTGGAGGACCGTTTTTGGTGGGGAGGATGAATGCTTGGGCGCTAGGGCTTGGGCAAAAGGAAAATGGCAAGCAGAAGTAGAAGAAGGCGTGGGTAGAAAGGAGGAGGCTTTTCCCCTTTATAAAGGCGATACAACTTTACGCATGCCCGCTTGCCTAACCAGAGCCTGCTCGTTCCCCACTTACTGTAATTGATGGTGCGGTTGGGTTACCCATGCCCGTATTGAAGAGGATCCCGCATTAAGAGGACACGATCTCTGCTTTGACAAGACGTGCCGAAGAAACCGCCTCGCGATATGTGCAGAAGCGGGTTGTAAAAAATGGTTCGAATGAAAGCCGGACCGTGGCGTGATGTCACTTTTCGAAGAATTGTCAGCAGATTAGATTCGTGGATTATTATTCTCTCTATGGTGGTATATGGAATGTTATCTTGCAGAGCCGGACACGGTCCTTGTGTTCGGAATTTATCTTGGAGTATTCGGAGATGGAACCCGCCTCGCAATGCCGAAGACAATCTACGCGCTGGACTCATCGTCATTGAAGCCTGGTTCAGGGGCTATTGAGGGAGTCCTGCATAAGGGGGTATCCGGACAGCCGGACTATATACTTTGGTTGGATTCTTGGACTATGAAAAGATACAAGACAGAGGACTTCGTCCCATGTTCGGATGGGACTCTCCTTGGCGTGGAAGGCAAGCTTGGCGATTTGGATGTAGATCTCCTTCTCTGTAAACCGACTCTGTGTAACCCTAGCCCCCTCCGGTGTCTATATAAACCGGAGGGTTTGGTCCATAGGACAACATCAACAATCATACCATAGGCTAGCTTTTAGGGTTTAGCCTCTTTGATCTCGTGGTAGATCAACTCTTGTAATACTCATATCATCAAGATCAATCAAGCAGGAAGTAGGGTATTACCTCCAACGAGAGGGCCCGAACCTGGGTAAACATCGTGCCCCCAGCCTCCTGTTACCATTAGCCTTAGACGCATAGTTCGTGACCCCCTACCCGAGATCCGCCGGTTTTGACACCGACAGGGGGTCTCGAACTGTGCATCTAAGGTCGATGGTAACAAGAGGCGGGGGACACAATGTTTACCCAGGTTCGAGCCCTCTCTATCGAGGTAATACCCTACTTCCTGCTATATTGATCTTGATGATATGAGTATTACAAGAGTTGATGTACCACGAGATCGTAATGGCTAAACCCTAGAATTCTAGCCTATGAGGATTGTGATTGAGTATGTCTATCTGTCTCTACGGACTAAGCCCTCCGATTTATATAGAGACCGGAGGGGACTAGGGTTGTACAAAGTCGGTTACAGAGAAAGGAATCTACCTATCCGATCGCCAAGCTTGCCTTCCACGCCAAGGAGAGTCCCATCCGGACACGGGAGAGAATCTTCAGTCTTGTATCTTCATAGCCCAACAGTCCGGCCCATATCAATAGTCCAGCCGCCCGAGGACCCCTTAATCCAGGACTCCCTCAATAGCCCCTGAACCAGGCTTCAATGACAAGGTGTCTAGCGTGCAGATTGTCTTCGACATTGCAAAGAGGGTTCCTCCTCCAAATACTCCAAATCTTCCTCCGAACACAAGAAATGTATCTGGCTCTACAACACAAATACCACACACAACCG
Source organism: Triticum aestivum (assembly GCF_018294505.1). Lineage (NCBI taxonomy): Eukaryota > Viridiplantae > Streptophyta > Magnoliopsida > Poales > Poaceae > Triticum > Triticum aestivum. The sequence goes on along the minus strand of NC_057807.1, from coordinate 572,666,134 downwards.
TAGAGAGTATAATAATTCACGAGTTCAATCTGTTGACAACTTTTTACAACATGACATCACGTCGATGCCTGGTTATTATTCGAAACATTTTTAGCCCACCGCTCCATATTTCAAGATGCGGTTCCATTGACATGTCTTGTCAAAGCAGAGATCGTGTCCCCTTTATTGCGGGATTCTCATCAATACAGGTATGGGTAATCCCACCGCACCTTTGCATGGCCCTCGGGGATAAGCGAGTTTTTAGGGCAAGTGGGGAGGCGCTTGATATTCACTGCCTTTATAAAGGGATAAGGATCCAACTCTTTCACCCACGCATTCTCTCTGCTTCCCCATTCTTGAGCTCCAGCGCCCAAGCTTCCATCTCTTCCCCCCAAAAAAGCACTCCAGCCATGTCGGATCCAGAATGCAGGGCAAGTGGATGGCCTCCTCTGTCAAGGAGAAGGTTATCAAGAAACTCCGGGAGGCTGGGTATCTAGCCAAGGAGATCACACACCATCTCCTGGCCATGGGACAAACCGTCCCGACTCCGGAACCCCACGAGAGGGTTGTATTCCTCCCTCACTTTGTTCGCGGGTTGGGATTTCCTCTCCACCCATTCATTTGCGGACTCATGTACTACTACATGATAGATTTCCATGATCTATCCCCCAATTCCTCCACAAATCGGACTATGGCTAAAGATCTTCAAAGTGAAGCCGAAGGTGGTAGGCGGCGAGCATGCCGAGTGCGGAGGCGCCATGGTGAGAAAGATGCCCAATGTCAAATGTCCATCAGGTACATTCCACGAGTCCATCAAAGGGTGGCAACAACAGTGGTTCTACATCACTGAGCCACACGACACCAAATGGGTCGCAACTCCCGAATTTCGATTCGGAGCCCCAATGCGGCTCATGTCCTGGCCCGAGAAGGGCCGGGACTGTTCTTTGTTAGACGAGCTGACGGCGCTCCAGGCGCGTATCAAGAGCATGGGAGACAAGAGTATCAAACTTGTTGATGTGGTTCAGGTGTTGTTAGCTCGCCGGATCCTTCCATGCCAACGCCGGCCTTGCAATCTGTGGGAATTTGATCCGGCCAAGCACCAGACCCTGCTGGAGTTCTTCAGCACAATGCACGAAGACATCTGGAAGGTGCTATTCAAGCCCGGCAAGTCGTGGCCGGACTCGGCCAAGGATCGCGGCCATAAATTGGACTGTTCCACAAGTTCGGTAAGTCTTTACATGTTTTCTAGGTGTATCCTTTACTTGCATACTTGGGGGAAATGCCTAATATTTCCTTAATGATTCTCCCAGGGCTGGACAAAGAAGGCGGAGCAGATTTACTGTCCGGCCCTGCTGCCCAAAGAACAAGCAAGCCCACTTCAGACGAAGATGCTGGTCCTGGTGAGGGAGTCCTGGATTAAGGGGTATCCGGACAGCCGGACTGTATACATCGTCCAGACTATTGAAGCGTGAAGATACAAGACTCAAGACTTCGGCCCGTGTCCGGATGGGACTCTCCTTTGCATGGAAGGCAAGCTTGGTGATCTGGATATTGTGTTTCCATCCTTGTAACCGACTCCGTGTAAACCCTAGCCCTCTCTGATGTCTATATAAACCAGAGAGGTTGGTCCTTAGAAGGACGATCACAATTACAATCATACCATCATAGGCTTGCTCTCAGGGTTTAGCCTCTATGATCTCGTGGTAGATCTACTCTTGTACTACCCATATCTTCAATATTAATCCAGCAGGAAGTAGGGTTTTGCCTCCATCGAGAGGGCCCGAACCATGGTAAACATTGTGTCCCTCGCTTCTTGTTACCATCAACCTAGACGCACAGATCGGGACCCCCTACCTGAGATCCACCAGTTTTGACACCGACATTGGTGCTTTCATTGAGAGTTCCTCTGTGTCGTCGCCGCAAGGCTCGATGGCTCATCTCGTTGTCAAGGACAACATTACCTCGGGGGGAGCTCTGGCTGTACACCAAACTCTCCGACTAGGCAGCTTCATCATGGCTGCCCCATCGGCGGCTGCGCCGACGATGGCCTCTCGGGTCATCAAGCATAACCTTTGTGTCAGTTCGGAACTCGCCGAACAGATGGATCCGATGGAGCTCTCCTCCCTTAATGAGCTCTTGGATCACATCGCCGCTCTGGGAGTCGCTATAGACTATGACCGGATTGGGCTTATACCTGACCAAGGGGACATTAGATCCCCGCCGGCCACTCATGAGATAGCATTAGTGGATGAACCACACATGGATTACCCCTCGACTCTGAGGATGAACCATGTCCGGATCACCGAGCTCCTTTGAGCCGAACACCTGCCCAATGGAAGACATGACCCAGGTCCCGGACTTTGAATCGGGCATTGGGCCAAAGAAATTGGGCAACACTCCGGATCCCGGACCGTCAGACTTGGAGCCTCCCATGCCCCTGGGTGCTAGATTGGATCAGGATCCAGATTCAGCTAACAACACCCACCCGGACTTAAGCCGTCTCTCCCACATCAGGCAAGAGCCCCAGGAGACAGTACATCGCTACTGGCCAGATTCCTCCTTGTGCTAAACAAGGTCAAGGACTGCCGCGAGGAATACGTTGTCTCACTTTTCTGCAAAAAATGCACGAACAAAGGACTCCTCAATGCTATAAGTCGCCGTGACATAGTACACTTTGCGGACTTGGCAACCATAGTACAGAAGTAGTGTGCGATGGAAAGCGCCTGGAAAACCCAAACATAATTTTGGGATAGTACGGCCCTCACCAGAACCTTTGTCCGAACTAAACGGGCGAACTCTCGTAAGTCAGCCGATCCAGTTCCCAAGAAACCGAAGCACACCCTAGGGCGGGGAACCGTATTGGAAGAATGGCTCAATGGGCCATGTAAACTCCATAGCGCTACGGACACAACACCAACTCATAGCCTTAGGGCATGTTGGATATTCCGGCAGGTTGCGAAAAGTGGCGACGATCTTCTTGCAGGCCATAAAGCAGAACAACATCCTGCCAACGAGCATAATACGGTACTAACGGTCTTCAAGACTTTCGCCTCAAACAATAGGCGCAAGCGAGCTCATTGAAGCTCCGTTGAAATCTACCATGTGGCAAAAATAAACCCCTGGAACGACATTGCTATAACTTTCAATGCCAGTGATGAACCTCGATTCCAGACTGTTCGGACACCAGCCGCTCTGGTCCTTAGTCCAATCATGGACGGCTTTCGGCTCACTAAAGTACTCATGGACGGCGGAAGCGGATTAAACTTGATCTATGAAGAAACGCTCAACAAGATGGAAATGGAGAAAAGCCGCATTGTGGAAAGCAGCACAACCTTTAGGGGAATTATCCCCAGTCGGGAAGCACGGTGTGCGGGAAAAATCACAATCGATGTGGTATTCGGCACCCCGGAGAATTACAGTTCCGAAGAAATCACATTCCAGGTGGCTCCTTTTAGCAGCGGATACCACGCCCTTCTTGGGCGGGACACGTTCGCAAGCTTTCAAGTAATACCCCATTACGGGTACATAAAGCTTAAAATTCCCGGGCCCAATGGAATCATCACTCTAGCCAGTGATCCGGACGTCGCACTTCACACCGAAAACAAAACCGCAGCACTAGCCCTGGAAGCGTTATCCGAAGCCCTAGCAGCCAAAGAATTAACAACGCCGCGGGCCATCGTGGATAGGGACGACGTGATACTCGACAAGCGACCCAAGTCCACCCCATTTAAACCCGCAGACGAGATAGTCAAATTCCAAGTCCATCCAACGGACCCCACGAAGACAGCTTCCATCGGGACACAGTTGAACCCCGCAATGGACGCCGCACTATGGGACTTTTTACGCCAAAATTGGGACATTTTCGCCTGGCACCCATCAGACATGCCGGGCATCCCGCACGGACTGGCCGAACATAGCCTTAACATACTAAAGGGATACAAATCTGTCAAACTGACCCTAAGGCGATTTTTAGAGCCTAAACGACAAGCAATGGGGGAAGAGCTAGCCAAGCTACTTGAGGCCGGATTCATCAGAGATATCAAACATCCGGATTGGCTAGAAAATTTGGTAATGGTACCAAAGAAGGACAAATCCTGGCGCCTATGCGTCGATTTCAAAGACCTCAACAAGGCTTGCCCCAAGGATCCCTTTCCCCACCCTCGCATCGGTCAAATCATCGATGCCACAGCTGGACACGACTCGCTGTGTTTTCTTGACGCATACTCTGGATACCATTAAATAAAGATGGCAGAGTCTGACCAAGTTGCAACAGCTTTCATAACGCCATATGGCCCTTTTGCTTCAACACTATGCCTTTCGGGCTTAAGAATGCCGGAGCAACCTATCAACGCATGATTCAAACATGACTAGAAAAACAAATCGGCAAAACAATGGAGGCATAGATGGACGACGTGGTCATAAAAACAAGACACGTATAAACCCTAATAGATGACTTGAGGCTTACATTTGATAACCTCCGGACATACGACATCAAGTTAAATCCGGAAAAATGTGTTTTCGGCGTCCCCTCGGGGAAACTGCTGGGCTTCATTGTTTCCAATAGAGGAATTGAAGCGAATCCGACAAAAATCCGAGCTCTGTCACAGTTGGCTATACCAACTGACCTCAAGCACATCCAGAAACTAACTGGAGGCGTGGCTGCTTTGAGACGCTTTATCTCCAGGCTAGGAGAAAAGGCATGACCTCTTTACCGCCTCCTTTGGCGCACCGAACACTTCGTGTGGACGAATGCAGCCGCGTCCGAACTCGATGAAATAAAGACCTTACTGGCCAGTAATCCAGTCCTAACAGCGCCAAACATCGGCGAGCCTATGCTACTATACATAGCTGCAACACATCAAGTTGTAAGTGCAGTGCTCGTCGTCGAACGAGATGTTGACAGATACAAATTCCCGCTCCAAAAGCCGGTTTATTACGTATCCACGGTTCTCACCCCATGCAAATCCCGATACCCACACTACCAAAAAATAGCATACGCGGTCATCATGGCACCCCGTAAGCTGCGACACTACTTTCAAGAGTGTTCGATTACGGTGGCCTCCGAAGTACCACTCAATGACATAATAAATAACAGCGACGCTACGGGTAGGATTGCTAAATGGGCCATCGAGCTTCTTTCGTTCGACATAGCATACAAACCACGGCGGGCCATCAAGTCGCAAGTACTGGCAGACTTTGTCGCCGAATGGACAGAAGCCGAACTCCCTAAAGAGTACGACGCGTACTCCAACTGGATCATGCACTTCGACGGCTCTAAAATGCTGGACGGATTGGGAGGGGGTGTAGTCCTGACGTCTCCCGCCAGAGACACGGTCCAGTACGTCCTCCAAATATTATACACATACTCCAATAATGCAGCCGAATACGAGGCTCAGTTGCATGGTCTTCGGATGGCAGTCTCTACGGGCATCCAACGCCTGGAAGTGTGCGGGGATTCAAACCTCGCAATATCACAAATTAATAGAGACTTTGATGCCAAGGATCCGAAAATGACGACCTATGGTAATGCCATCCTCAAAATGTCAGCTCGGTTCGAGGAGCTCGAAATCCAGCACGTGGCTAGAGAAAAAAAATCAAGCGGCTGACGTCCTCGCCCGCATCGGCGCTAAACGCGACCCTGTCCCACCTAACATATTCCTGGAAAGGTTGTTCAAACCATCCGTAGTATAGGAAGGGGAGTCCGGCAATACTCGCACGGACCCGAACTGACCCCCAGATTCCGAACCATCAGACATAATCGGAGGCTCTGCCACCGAAATTACATCTTCGGCCCACGAAATCATGGCCGTAGTTGCCCCATGGACTGAACCTTTCCTGGCCTACCTAAATAGGCAGGAGCTCCCCGAGGACCAAAATGAAGCACGCTGCATCGTTCGGCGTTCTAAGGCTTACAAGGTCCATGAAGGGGAACAATACAAGAAAAGTGCTACCGGAGTGCTCCAAAGATGCATCTCCGAAGAGGAAGGGCGGCAACTCTTGGCTGAAATCCATGCCAGACTGGGCGGGCACCACACCGCAGCTCGAGCACTAGTCAGCAAGGCCTTCCGTACAAGCTTTTATTGGCCGACGGCCCGAGCAGACGCACAGGACCTTGTCCAACACTGCGTTGGTTGCCAGCTCTTCTCCAATCAGAGTCATATGCCCCCTACCGCTCTGCAAACAATCCCCATAACTTGGCCCTTTGCGGTCTGGGGGCTGGATATGGTCGGACCTCTTAAAGGGGGAAGCCATAAGAAAAAATACTTATTGGTCATGGTGGACAAGTTCACCAAATGGATACAAGCCAAACCAGTCAAAACGGCCGAATCCGGACTAGTCATAAACTTCATATCCGGGGTCGTACACCGATATGGCGTCCCTCACAGCATCATCACTAATAATGGCTGCAATTTCACAACCGATGAAGTGAAAACTTGGTGCGGCAAAATGGGCATTAAGCTCGACTACGCTTCCGTCTACCATCCCCAAACAAACGGCTTGGTCGAATGGGCAAACGGTCTCATCGTGAGCGACATCAAAGCCAGACTAGTGCGATCTTTGATAGAGTCAGATATGCATTGGGTCGAGGAGCTCAACTTCGTGCTCTGGGGGTTGCGGACCACGCCGAAGCGCACCACCAGATACACGCCATTTTTTATGGTGTACGACACGGAAGCAGTACTACCCTGCGACATAATACACGATTCGCCACGCATACGCATGTACGAAGAGAAGGAAGCCGAATTATATCGGCAGGATAACTTGGATGCCCTGGAAGAGGAGTGCGACGTCGCAAAAGCCCGCTCTGCATTCTATCAACAACAGGCTCGACGATACCAAAGCAGAGAAGTACGGGCCAAAATTTACAATATTGGCGAACTCGTTCTACGCCTACCGAAGAAGAAGAAGGACAAGCTCAAACCCAAGTGGGAAGGTCCCTTCGTCATTGACAAAGTTCTCACCGGAGGAGCGTACCGCTTACGTAATGCATCCGATAACAGACTCGAGGCGAATCCATGGAACGCGGCAAGACTATGGAGATTCTACGCCTAACGTCGAACTCAATGTTCGTCTCCTTACTCCCTCCCTTTTATTTATGCTCCATCCCTTTTCCTTTCTCGACTTTTCTTCCTCTTCACACAAAATATTTAATATAGTACGGACTTCCGGATAACTCCTGCCGCACTATGTGTGTAAGCAGCACCTGGGGGCTTCCTATATGGAAGCTAAAAATAATTACTCTAATGGCTTTTCGCCCATCACATGTGCATTTCTTTTCCACATGTGCCTTTTCTTCACCATTATATGCATCGATGTGACTTAAGATGTGGCCAAGCTGGGTTGCCTGGCTCTTGTGTTTATGCCCGACGTTCCCGTTAATTCGGCTAGGGCATAAGGGGAGCACCTCTGCGATTGTTACTGCCGGTTCAACCGGATGTGTACCTCAGACTGGGTGAAGCCGAAAGCTAGTTTCCTTAAGAGAATATTCGGTCGGTGAACAAAAGATGTATTCGTTTATTACAACGTAAATCCCCAGAAGCCTTGTATCCTGCACCATCGTTCGCAGTCCGGACATGTGCATTGTCACATGCGTACCCAGGGAAAGGAACCCCTAACGGAACTATTCTCCCTGGAAGATGTTTCTTACTATCCATGTAATATAACATAACTAGTTGGGTACTTGTCTGTTCAAGCACTTATGACCCCTACGCCTGGTTTCCACGCATACCCCGGTTTTGTATAACTAAGTGGGTATTCGGACTCACCCCGGACTGTAGTATCCGGGGGCTGAAGCAAAAAGGTCCGCCATGACAAATGATTTTAATTCGGCTAGGGGATACTTATGCCCATCGAATTACACAGTCACTTAGACTGACTATATTCCTCCTCTATACCATCCAACATGCTATCTAGCTTACAATCCTGTTGAGAATACTTGGCGGCTAACGCTACCTGGTCATATACCAGACTTACGAGAATTTCTTGCCCATCGGGCCCCGCCGGTCCTACTTCGGCCATATGGTTCGGGTCCAGCCTAGTGTAGCGCGTCTTCACCATAGCCCGGGCTTCTCTTGCACCTTGCCGGCAAGCTGACACCTTCCACAATCGGAAGCGTCGCCGTGCTCCTTGAAGCATATCCACAAGCTCCCCATGCCATTCGGCAGGGAACTTGTTGGCCACAAGGCTTGAGCAACGTCGTGCATCACCCGCCGAGCTCGCTCGTGCAACTATGAAAGGTCTTGTAGCAAATCGCCCGCAGATGAGGGCATCTCCTCCCCGGGGCGACCCGTTAACATTTCTACAAGCAAAATTCTTTCAATATACTTCCTTGCCGAACTATAGTATAGTTCGTCTCAATACTTACCATAAATTCCGCATCGAAGCCTTTTGTTCTCCTTCAGGGAGTCCGCCAGCTGAGCGCGTACGTCCTTCAATTCCACGTCCAGCCGGACATTGGCATCTTGAAGATTGTTCTTCTCCTGCCTAACTTGCGTAAGAATGCGCTCGCCAGCCTTTAGCTGCCTTTTGAGATGCGAGTCGTCATCCTTTACGCCCTCCGGATTCACCCCGGGATTGTCTGCAGAATTCTCTGTTAGACTTGTTATACGAATCATTTAATACCTGGTGCATCTTTGTACAATTGAGACAAACGTTACCAGATGAGGCCTTTTGGGATTCCTCTAACTTGGCAACCGTGTCCCTCAGCTGGGCCTTGCATTCCTCTAGCTCCCGAGCCAATTGTTCATTCTTATCTACAAGGATCTGTGCATAAATTGATCCTTAAAACAGTTGTTCCAACCATTTCAAGTCTTAGGGGCTACTGTTATACATACTTATCAAAATTTCTTACCCGCCTTGAGCTGTTCGGATGTATGCATCCCCGAATGGAAGGCATTAAATGCCTCTTCAGAGAAGATGTTGTTCCGAAGCACGGCCCTCCGGCACCGGTGATCCATGGAGCTCTCTACTTCGGAGTTCGTGGCCGATAGCATATCCGCATCCCTTGTCGGAGAACTATGCGGTACTGGCCCCGTGTCCGCCTCCGCTCTCAAAGCCGGTTCTGGAACCCGATTGGTGGAGGCGTGATTGGCGGGATCCCCGGATATAGTCCGGCTGCTCCTCTTCCTGCCAGGACACGAAGGGCGCCGTTATACTTCAAATATAATAATCGCAGGACAGGTTTTTGCTTTACCTCTGTAGCGGTGTGTCGACCCTCACCGCCTTCCTCTTGAGCCTGCCCGATCCGGACGCCCGTGGTTGACGAGTCCCTAGGGGCTCGGCCCCGTGCTCCGACCGTCGTCTCTGCAAACAGCACGACGCCTCAAGGGTAAGGTATGACACCTGAGGGGAGTCCTCTTCGGAGGATAGGGTTTTTAGTTTGGCTTACGTGCAACACAGGGAGCAGTCCAGGATAGTCGGCAATAATGGCCACTAAGGCACCATCATAGCTCGCTTGATAAAATACCCGTTGACAAGATCCATGGTAATATCCGGATCTTCTTCGAGTCCTGGATCTAGGGCCCTTCCGGGGTCCCCTGACTGCGGGGAGGGGCTGAAGATTCCTTCTATGACCCTCCTCAGTTCCTGCTTGGAAACATCGATGCGGGTAATCTTAGCAAAAAGCGCTAAAGTCAGTGAAGCAGGGAAAGGAATGACGACTTACCCACTCCGGGGGGTTGTACATGGAGAATCCGTCCCGCGGTTTAATACGAAGGAATTCTTCTTCTTCCCCTTTGTATAAACTAGACAATATTCTTGCCAGAGCAGTGGTGGAGTCCGGACCCTTACGGGCGCAGCGGGTGGCGTCATCTTCCCCGTTCTAGTGCCACATGGGCTTCCCCCGATATTGAAGCGGTTGCACTCCCCGCATTATGCATATTGCCATGACCTCGACTATCGTCAGTCCAGATTTGGCCAGTAACTTTATCCTGCTCATCTGGAAATGTATTTTCCTGGTATCCTCCTCTTGGGGGCCCCGGGGGCGCCAACTTAGACGTGCCCTCAGCGGGGCGTTACTGAACTTGGGGAGACCTGTCCGGACTGGATCCGGAAGGGGAACATCATCAATGTATAACCACTCTGAAGGCCAGTTCTCTGGTTCCTTCTTGGGAGTGCCGGATAGGTATCCGGTCTCGGTAATGCGCCATACTTCGGCCCCGCCCACTTGACATAGGGATTCTCCCTGGGTGCGGGGGACAAGGCAGAAAAGCTTCTTCCATAACCCGAAGTGAGGTTCGCAGCCCAAAAATAGCTCGCAAAGGGCAACGTACCCTGCTATGTGTAGTACGGAGGCAAGGGTAAGGTTGTGCAACTGGAGACTGTAGAACTCCAGGAGCCCGCGAAGAAACGGGTGGATGGGAAACCCGATGCCCCTTAGCAGATGCGGGATGAGACATATTTGCTCATCCGGAGATGGATTAGGAGATCCCTCCGCTTGTTCCCCTCCGTTATAAGTAGCCATTCCGGCTCGAACGGGGACCATAAACGCCGGTGGGAGAAACCCTTGGGTTTGTAACTTTATCAAACGGCTATGAGGAACTGAAGATTCTTCCCAATCCCCCGACTTGGAGTGAGGAGAGCGAGCAGAAGAGATGTGACGACCGGCCATGTTGGAATGGTTTTTTTTCTGAAGCGCTGTGTGGGATGCTTGCTCGAGGGGGGAGAGTGAGGTTTGGATCTGAGAATTCCCGTCTCTTCAAATAGACGGCCAGCCTGAAGGATTGGGGGTGGGAAATGCAAAAATGCCTCGGCTCATCGCAATCGCTTGACACGTGGAGATGGTCATTATTGAGGCACTGAAGCCGAGGAGTGCAACGTTGATGGGGAGCCGGACACTATTCGTCGTAGTAGGTACATTGGAGTATTCGGAGAAGGAACCCTCCTTGCAATGCTGAAGACACGACTGCGCGTCGGACTCATCATCATTGAGGCCTGGTTCAGGGGCTACTGAGGGAGTCCTGGATTAAGGTGTATCCGGACAGCCAGACTGTATACATCATCCGGACTATTGAAGCGTGAAGTTATAAGACTCAAGACTTCAGCCCGTGTCCGGATGGGACTCTCCTTTGCGTGGAAGGCAAGCTTGGCGATCCGGATATTGTGTTTCCTTCCTTGTAACCGACTCCGTGTAAACCCTAGCCCTCTACGGTGTCTATATAAACCGGAGAGGTTGGTCCTTAGAAGGACGATCACAATCACAATCATACCATCATAGGCTAGCTCTCACGGTTTAGCCTCTATGATCTCGTGGTAGATCTAATCTTGTACTACCCATATCTTCAATATTAATCAAGCAGGAAGTAGGGTTTTACCTCCATCGAGAGGGCCCGAACCTAGGTAAACATTGTGTCCCTCGCTTCCTGTTACCATCAGCCTAGACGCACAGATCGGGACCCCCTACCCGAGATCCGCTGTTTTTGACACCGACACCCGGCGCCTTATAAGGCGCCGAAGAAGAAGGCCAAGGAGACTAGGGGCGGTCTCTGTCGCAAGGGCACTTCGGACATGGAGTCCGAAGACGCTGAGGCTCACTCCTCCGCCGAAGAAGACGAGGTAGAGGAGGTGGAGGAAGAAGAAAGCCATTCCCCCCACGAGGGGAGAAAGATAAGGACGACCTCCACGCGTTTGGAGGCTGAAACGTCTAAGAAGGGGAAAGCTTCCCTTTTGGATGAATCCACCGCGGCCACCGATAGCAGCTTAGAGTTTGAATCCAGGGTTAAGCCCCTTGCCAAATCGTGAGTACCAAGAAACCTAGACACATTCATATATCCAGCCTCAATATTGCATAGTATTAATATGTTGAGTCACACATTTTGCAGTCCGACTAGGTCCAACTTTGAGCGATCCTCATCGGAGGACTCGCTAGACCCGGATGCGATGGATAGCGGGACCGTCCCAACGGCCTCCTCTCCCAAGGACATGGATAACACCGAGGTGTCATCCCAAAGGAACCCAGGCCAGGGAGTGGCTCAGGAGACCATCGGGGCGGCGCCGGAGGGTCAAACCTCGGCCGCCGTACACATGGGGGAGCAGACCCCCATGGATACTGACGGCGGGGGCCATACCGAATTCCACACCCAGCCAAACACAGTTCCGGAGACCAATACGGCTTCGGAATTAGGCAAGCAGCCACCTTCAATAGAAGGGGGTGCGCCTATTCCGCCGGTGACCTCTGTCCACCCATAGGCGCCATATACTTTGTTGGAGGCGCTGCAAGGCGCTTCCATCGTTGAAGAACACCGCACCCTTATGGGCGCGGTGATTGAGAAGATTCAGTCTGCAAAAGTGGGCTGACCGAAGCCTGGACTAGCCTTCTAACAGGCTTTGAGGTAAGCAATGAAATTAAACATAAAAAGAATGTCACAATATAGATAGTAGCCCCTGATACACTGTTCGGTGTTCAAAAAGAAAAGCCGGACGGAGGATCAGATAAGTTTCACAGGAGACTAATTATAAAATGTCTATGTGAATAAGCAGGCGCCGTTGTTGGCTGCAACCTCCCATACTGCTGAGGTCTTCGGACTGAAGCAGAGTCTGGAGCGGGCTGAGAAAGAGCTTGGCCATGTAAAGAAGCAACTGGAGGATAACCAAGGTATGGAATAACCTTGTTTGTATTCAGTACAGATGGATAATTTATTTTGACTAAAAATGTCATGATATATATTAGGAGCGGCGACCGAGGTCGAGGCTCTCAAGAAGGCGCTAGCCGAGGCCGAGAACAAGACGGCCAAGGAGCAGGCCGCTCATGAAAAACACGGGGCCAGGGTCAGTGAGGTCCAACAAGAGCCCCAAGAAGCCATGAAGAAGTGCGAGTCCTTGGAACAGAGTATTGCGGATAAAGAATCCGAACTCACCAAGGCTCGTCAATCCGCACACGATGCCCGGGCTGAAGCCCAAGGCGCCCTCCAGGAAATCCAAGAGGCCAGAAAAATCACGGCGGGTAAGGCCTTTATTATGCAGGGCAAATATGTGTAGAAAAGATTCCTTTTACTGACCCGAATTCGGAGTTCTCCAGGGGTGTTTGTGGATCTGCCGTGCAGTGTGTCTGACGCCGCACAATTCTACTGAGCCGAAGAGGCGAGCTCTATGGAGAAGCTGTTTTGGTCACAATACCTTGCGCCAGAACATCCAGTGCCCTTTATCGATCAGCTGAAATAGGCGGTCGAGCTGCATAGGGTGGCCGAACTAGCCATGAAGGATTTAATAATCCGGCTATGGCCCGCCGAAGCCATTCCCAGCAGCTTCTTTAGACTCGTGAAGCGGCTAGTCAGTGCCTGCCCTCGGCTTGATGCCATCAAGCGGTCGGTGAGGGAGTCCTGGATAAGGGGGTATCCGGACAGCCGGACTATATACATCGTCCGGACTATAGAAGCGTCAAGATACAAGACTCGAGAGTTCGGCTTGTGTCCGGATGGGACTCTCCTTTGCGTGGAAGACAAGCTTGGCGAGCCGGATATTATGTTTCCTTCCTTGTATCCGACTCCATGTAAACCATGGCTCTCCGGTGTCTATATAAACCGGAGAGGATGGTCCTTAGAAGGCCGATCACAATTACAATCATACCATCATAGGCTAGCTCTTAGGGTTTAGCCTCTACGATCTCGTGGTAGATCTACTCTTGTACTATGCATATCTTCAATATTAATCAAGCAGGAAGTAGGTTTACCTCCATCGAGAGGGCCCGAACGATGGTAAACATTGTGTCCCTTGCTTCCTGTTACCATCAGCCTAAGACGCACAGATCGGGACCCCCAACCCGAGATCCGCCGGTTTTGACACCGACATTGGTGCTTTCATTGAGAGTTCCTCTGTGTCGTTGCTGCAAAGGCTCGATGGCTCGTCTTGTTGTCAAGGACGACATCACCTCTGGGGGAGCACTGGCTGTAGGTCAGACTCTCCGGCTTGGCAGCTTCATTATGACCGCCCCATCAGCCGTCGCGCCGACGATAGCCTCTCGGGTCATCACACATAACCTTCGCATCGATTCTGAGCTTGTCGAATAGATGGATCCAATAGAGCTCTCCTCTCTTAACGAGCTCTTGGACTGTATCACCGCTTTGGGAGTCGCTACTGACTACGACCGGATTGGGCTTAAACCCGACCAGAGGGACATTAGATCCCCGCCGGCCACCCACGAGATAGCGGTAGTGGAGGAACCACACGTGGGTTTCCCCTCAACTTTGAGGATGAATTATGTCTGGATCACCGAATTTAGTGAGCCAAACACCCACCAAAGGAAGACATGACCCAGGTCCCGGACTTAGAATCGGGCGTTGGGCCGAAGGGATTAGGTAATACTCCAGATCCCGAACTGTCAGGCTCGGTACTTCCCGTACCCCCGGGTGTCAGATCAGATCAGAATCCGGATTCAGCCAACGACGCCCAACCGTCTCTCCCGTATCAGGCAGGAGCCCCAAGAGATGGTACACCATTACTGGGCCAGATTTCTCCTTGCTCTTGATAAGGTCAAGGACTGCCACGAGGAGGACGTAGTCTCTCTTTTCTGCAGAAACTGCACGAACAAAGGACTCCTTAATGCTATAAGTCGATGTGACATAGTGCACTTTACGGACTTGGCAACCATAGTACAGAAGTACTGCGCGATGGAAAGTGCCTAGAAGACCCAAACAGAATTCTGGGACAGTACGGCCCTCACCAGAACCTTTGTCCGAACTAAACGGCCGAACTCTCATAAGTCGACCAACCCAATTCCCAAGAAACCAAAACCCGCCCGAGGGCGTGGAACCGTATTGGAGGAATGGCTCAACGGGCCATGTAAGCTTCATAGCACTCCGGATGCAACGCCGACCCATAGCGTTAGAGAATGTTGGATACTCCGGCAGGTAGCTAAGAGTGGCGAGGATATCCTCGAGAGCCATAAAGCAGAACCACATCCCGCCAAGGAACACAATACGGTACTAACAGTCTTTGATACCTTCGCCTCGAACAATAGGCGCAAGCGGGCTCATCGAAGCTCTGCTGAAATCTGCCATGTGGCAAAAGTAAATCCGTGGAATGACACTGATATAACCTTCAATGCCAGTGATGAACCCCAATTCCAGTCCATCCGGGCGCCGGCCGCTCTGGTCCTCAGCCCAATAGTGGACGGCTTTTGGCTCACTAAAGTACTCATGGACGGCGGAAGCGGATTGAACCTAATCTACAAAGAAACACACAAGAAGATGGAGATTGACAAGAGCCGCATTGAACAAAGCGGCACAACCTTCAGGGGAATTATCCCTAGTCGAGAGGCACAATGTGCGGGAAAAATCACACTCGATGTGGTATTCGGCACCCTAGAGAATTACAGGTCCCAAGAAATCACCTTCCAAGTGGCTCCTTTCAACAGCGGATACCACGCCCTTCTAGGGCGGGACGCGTTTGCAAGCTTTCAAGCCATACCCCATTACGGGTATATGAAGCTTAAAATGCCTGGACCCAATGGAATCATCACTCTAGCTAGTGATCCGGACGTCGCACTCCGCGCTGAAAACAAAACCGCAGCACTAGCCTTGGAAGCACTATCCGAAGCCCTAGCGGCGGAGGAATTAACAATGCTGCACGCCACCGTGGACAGGAATGACGTGATACTCGACAAGCGACCCAAGTCCACTTCATTTAAACCCGCAGATGAGATAGTCAAATTCCAAGTCCACCCAACAGACCCCATGAAGACAGCTTCCACGGGACACAGTTGAACCCCACTATGAACGCTGCACTGCGCGACTTCTTACACGAGAATTGGGATATCTTCTCTTGGCACCCATCGGACATGTCGGGCATCCCACGTGAATTGGCCGAACACAGCCTTAACATACTAAAGGGATACAAACCTGTTAAACAGACCCTAAGGCGATTTTCAGAGCCCAAACGGCAAGCCACGGGGGAGGAGCTAGCCAAGCTACTTGAGGCCGGATTTATCAGAGATATCAAACACCCAGATTGGCTGGCGAACTTGGTAATGGTACCAAAGAAGGACAAATCCTGGCGCCTGTGCGTCGACTTCAAAGACCTTAACAAGGCTTGCCCCAAGGATCCCTTTACCCTCCCTTGCATCGATCAAATCATCGATGCCACAGCTGGACACGACTCGCAGTGTTTCCTCGACGCATACTCTGGATACCATCAAATAAAGATGGCAGAGTCCGACCAAGTTGCAACAGCTTTCATAATGCCATATGGCCCTTTTTGCTTCAACACTATGCCTTTCGGGCTTAAGAATGCCGGAGCAACCTACCAACGCATGATCCAAACATGCTTGGAAAAGCAAATCGGAAAAACAGTGGAGGCATACGTGGACGACATAGTCATAAAAACAAGACATGTCGAAACCCTAATAGATGACTTGAGGCTTACGTTCGACAACCTACGAACATACGACATCAAGCTGAATCAGGAGAAATGCGTTTTCGGTGTCCCCTCCGGAAAACTGCTGGGCTTCATCGTTTCCAACAGAGGAATTGAAGCTAATCTGTCAAAAATCCGAGCTTTGTCGCAGTTGGCTATACCAACAGACCTCAAACACATCTAGAAACTAGCTGGATGTGTGGCTGCTTTGAGCCGCTTTATCTCCAGGTTAGGAGAAAAGGCATTGCCTCTTTACCGCCTTCTTCGGCGTACCGAACACTTCATGTGGACGGATGCAGCCGTGGCCGGACTCGATGAAATAAAGACCTTATTGGCCAATTATCCAGTCCTAACAGCGCCAAATATCGGCGAACCTATGCGGCTGTACATAGCTGCAACACATCAAGTTGTAAGCGCAGTAGTCGTCGTCGAAGGAGAGGTTGACGGATACAAATTCCTGCTATAGAAGCCGGTTTATTATGTATCCATGGTCCTCACCCCATGCAAATCCCGGTACCCACACTATCAAAAAATAGCATACGCGGTCTTCATGTCATCCCTAAAGCTACGACACTACTTTCAAGAGTGTTCGATTATGGTGGCCTCTTAAGTACCACTAAACGACATAATAAATAACCGCGATGCCATGGGCCGGATTTCCAAATGGGCCATTGAGCTCCTTCCGTTCGACATAACATACAAGCCTCGGCGG
This sequence comes from Triticum aestivum, assembly GCF_018294505.1. Classification (NCBI taxonomy): domain Eukaryota; kingdom Viridiplantae; phylum Streptophyta; class Magnoliopsida; order Poales; family Poaceae; genus Triticum; species Triticum aestivum. The sequence continues at coordinate 572,649,096 of NC_057807.1, read as the reverse complement.
GCTATCAGGTCGCAAGTATTAGCTGACTTCGTCGCCGAATGGACGGAAGCCGAACTCCCTAAAGAGTACGGCGTGTACTCTAACTGGATCATGCACTTTGACGGCTCTAAAATGCTGGCCGGATTGGGAGCAGGCGTAGTCCTGACCTCTCCCACCAGAGACACGGTCCAATACGTCCTCCAAATATTCTACACATACTCCAACAATGCAGCCGAATATGAGGCTCTGTTGCACGGTCTTCGGATGGCAATCTCTATGGGCATTCAACGCCTAGCAGTGCGCGGGGATTCAAACCTCGCAATATCACAAATAAATGGAGACTTTGATGCCAAGGATCCGAAAATGGCGGCCTATTGCAATGCCGTCCTTCAAATTTTAGCTCGGTTCGAGGGCCTCGAATTCCACCATGTGGTTCGAGAAAACAATCAAGCGGCAGACGTCCTTGCCCGCATCGGTGCTAAACGCGACCCTGTCCCACCTAACATATTCTTGGAAAGGCTATTCAAGCCATCCGTGGTATGGGAAGGGGAGTCCGGCAATACCAACACAGATCCGAATACATCCCCAGATTCTGAACTGTCAGATATAATCGGAGGCTCCAGCACCGAAATAACATCGTCATCCCGCGAAATAATGGCTGTTATTGCCCCGTGGACTGAGCCTTTCTTGGCCTACCTAAATAGGCAGGAGCTCCCCGAAGACCAAAATTAAGCACGCTGCATCGTTCGGCGTTCTAAAGCTTACAAAGTCCATGAAGGGGAACTCTATAAGAAAAGTGCCACCGGAGTGCTCCAAAGGTGCATCTCCGAAGAGGAAGGGCGGCAGCTCTTGGCTGAAATCCATGCCGGACTGGGCGGGCACCATGTCGTGGCTCGAGCACTAGTCAGCAAGGCCTTCCGTACAGGTTTCTATTGGCCGACGGCCCGAGAAGACGCACAAGACCTTGTCCAACACTGCGTCGGTTGCCAGCTCTTTGCCAATCAGAGTCATATGCCCCCTACCGCTCTCCAAATAATCCTCGTCACTTGGCCCTTCGCGGTCTGGGGGCTGGATATGGTTGGACCCCTTAAAGGGGGTAGCCACAAGAAAAAAATACTTATTGGTCATGGTAGATAAGTTCACCAAATACATAGAAGCCAAACCAGTGAAAACGTCCGAATCCGGACCAACGATAGACTTTATATCCGGGGTCGTACACCGATACGGTGTCCCCCACAGCATCATCACCGATATTGGCTCAAATCTTACAGCCGATGAAGTGAAAGCTTGGTGCGGCAAAATGGGCATTAAGCTTGACTATGCTTCTGTCTACCATCCTCAAACAAATGGTCAGGTCGAACGGGCAAATGGTCTCATCATGAGCGGCATCAAACCCAGACTAGTGCGATCCTTGACAGAGTCGGATGCTCATTGGGTCGAGGAGCTCGACTCCGTACTCTGGGGGCTGTGGACCACGCCGAATAGCACCACCGGATATACACCATTTTTTATGGTGTACGATGCGGAAGCAGTACTACCTTGCGACATAATACATGATTCGTCGTGCGTACGCATGTACGAAGAGAAGGAAGCCGACTTAGATCGGCAGGACAATTTGGATGCCCTGGAGGAGGAGCGCGATGTCGCTAAGGCCCGTTCCGCATTCTATCAGCAATAGGCTCGATGATACCAAAGCAGAGAAGTGCAGGTCCAAACTTATAATATTGGCGAACTCATTCTACGCTTACTGGAGAAGAAGAAGGATAAGCTCAAACCCAAGTGGGAAGGCCCCTTCATCATCGAAAAAGTTCTCACTGGAGGAGCGTACCGCTTATGTAATGCGTCTGATAACAGACTCGAGCCAAACCCATGGAACGCGACCAGATTCCGGATATTCTACGCCTAGCGCCGTACTCAGTGTTCGTCTCCTGCACCCTCATTTTTCAATTATGCTCCCCCTTTTCCTTTCTCGCTCTTTTTCTCTTCACACGAAGTTTTCAATACAGTGCGGATTTCCGGATTACTCCGGCCGCACTATGTGTATAAGTAATACCTGGGGCTTCCTATACAGAAGTTAAACATAACTTACTCTAAAGGGCTTTTTGCCCATCATACATGTATTTTCCATGTGTGCCTTTTATTCACCATTATATGCATCGATATGACTTAAGACGTGGCCAAGTTGGGTTGCCTGGCTCCTGTGTTTATGCCCTACGTTCCGTTAATTCGGCTAGGGCATAAGGGGAGCACCTCTGTGATTGTTACTGCCGGTTGAGCCGGATGTGTACCTCAGACTGGGTGAAGCCGAAAGCTAGTTTCCTTAAGAGAATATGCGGTCGGTGAATAAAAGATGTCTTCGTTTATTATAACATTAACCCCCACAAGTTTTGTATCCTGCACTTTGGTTCGCAGTCCGGACATGTGCTTTGACACATGCTTACCCAGGGAAAGGAACCCTTAACATAACTATTCTCCCTGGAAGATGTTTCTTACTATCCATGTAATATAACATAACTAGTTGGGTACTTGTCTGTTCAAGCACTTATGAGCCCTATGCCTTGTTTCCACGCATACTCCGGTTTTGTATAACCGAGCGGGTATTCGGACACACCCCGGACTTTAGGATCCTGGGGCTGAAGCGAAAAGGTCCGCCATGACAAATGATTTTAATCCGGCTAGGGGCTACTTATGTCCATTGAATTACACAGTCATTTGGACTGATTATATTCATCCTCTATACCATCCAACAGGCTATCTAGCTTACAATCCTGTTGCAAATACTTTGCGGCTAACGCCACCTAGTCATATACCAGACTCACGGGAATTTCTTGCCCATCTGGCCTGGCCAGTCCAACTTCGGACATATGGTTCGGGACCAACTTGGTGTAGCGCGTCTTCACCATAGCCCATGCTTCTCTTGAACCTTGCCGGCAGGCTGATATCTTCCACAAACGGAAGCGCCGCCGTGCTCCTTGAAGCATGTCAACAAGCCCCCCCCCATGCCATCTGGCGGGGAGCTTGCTGGCCACAGAGACCATGCAATGCCCTGCATCACCTGCCAAGCTCGCTCGTGCAGTTGTGAGAGGTCCTGCAGTAAGTCCCCTGCAGATGCGGGCATCTCCTCCTCAGGGCGACCCGTTAGCATTCCTACAAACACAACTTTTTCAATATACTTCCTTGTCGAACTATGCTACAGTTCGTCTAAGCACTTACCATACATGCCGCGGCGAAGCCTTTTGTTCTCCTTTACGGAGTCCGCCAGCTGCTCACGGACGTCTTTTAATTCTACGTCTAGCCGAACATTGGCATCTCAGAGAGCATTCTTCTCCTGCTTAACTTGCGTAAGAATGCGCTCGCCGGCCTTTAGTTGCCTCTGGAGATGGGACTCGTCATCCCTCCCGCCCTCCGGATTTACTCCGGGGTTGTCTACAAAACTTTTTGTTAAATTTGTCCTACACCCTAGTTGCCAACTGGTGCATTTTCATCCAATTGAGATAAATGCTACCATGCAAGGCCTTTTGGGATTCCTCTAGCTTGGCAACTGTGGCCCTCAGTTGGGTCTTGCACTCCTCTAGCTCCTGAGACAATTGCTCATTCTTATCTACAAGAACCTGCGCATAAATTGATACTTAAAACTGTTGTTTCAACCGTTTCAAGTCTCAAGGGCTACTACTATACATACTCAACAAACTTTCTTACCCATATATCTTTGGTATACTGGACTGTCGCCCGGGCGAGTCCGCTCTGAGCAGCTCGGATGTATGCGTCTCCTGAATTGAAGGCATTAAATGCCTCTTCGGAAAAGATGTTGTGGCGAAGCACGGCCCATCGACGCCGGTGATTCATGGCACTCTCTACTTCCGAATTTGTGGGAGAGAGCATATATGCGTCCTCTGTCGGAGGACTATGCGGCGTCGGCCCTACGTCCGCCTCCTCTCTCGAAGTTGGTCCTGGAGCCCGACTGGTGGAGGCGTGGTTGGCGGGATCCTCGGATATAGTCCGGATGCTCCTCTTGCTGCCAGGATGTAAAGGGCGCTGTCATGCTTCAAATAAACAATAACTATGTGACACGTTGTTTTCTTACCTCTGTAGAGGCGTGTCGACTCTAGTCGCCTTCCTCTTGAGCCTACTCAATCCGGACGCCTGTGGCTGACGGGTCCCTAGGGGCTCGGCCCTGCGCTCCGAACATCGCTTCTGCAAAAGCGCGATGTATCAGGGATAAGGCGTGACATCAGGAAAGAGTCCTCTTCGGAGGATCGAGTCTTCGGCTTGGTTTACACGCGACAAAGGTAACCGTCCGGGATAATCAGCGGTGATAGCCACTGGGGCACCGTCACGGCTCGCCCGATAAAATATCCCGTCGACAAGCTCCACAGACGCATCTGGGTCTTCTTCGAGTCCGGGATCTAGGGCCCTTTCGGGGTCCTCTGGCTGCGGGGAAGGGCTGGAGATTCCTTCCATGTCCCTCCTCAGTTCCTGCTCAGAAATATCGATGTGGGTAATTTTAGCAAGGAACGCTGCAGTAAGTGAAGCGAGAAAATAAATGACGACTTACCCAGTTTGGGGGATTGTACATGGAGAATCTGTCCCGCGGTTTGATATGGAGGAAGTCTTCCTCTTCTCCTTTGTACAGGTCAGACAGTATCCTTGCCAGAGCGGTGAGGGAGTCCGGACCCTTATGGCCATAGTGGGTGGCATCGTCTGTCCCGTTGTAGTGCCACATGGGATTGCTCCGATATTGAAGCGGTTGCACTCCCCGCATTATGCAAATCACCATGACCTCGACTATCGTCAGTCCGGATTTGGCCAGTAACTTTATCCTGCTCATCAGGAAATGTACTTCCTTGGAATCCTCCTCTTGGGGGCCTCGGGGGCGCCAGCTTAGACGTGCCCTCGGTGGGGTGTTACTGAACTTGGGGAGTCCTATCCGGACTGGATCCGGAAGGGGAGCGTCGTCAATATAGAACCACTCTGAAGCCCAGTTATCTGGTGCCTTGTTGGGAGTACTGGATAGGTATCCGGTCTCAGCGATACGCCATACTTTGGCCCTGCCCACTTGACATAGGGATTCTCCCTGGTTGCGGGGGACAAGGCAGAACAGCTTCTTCCACAATCCGAAATGAGCCTCGCAGCCTAGAAATAGCTCACGAAGGGCGACATACCCTGCTATATGTAGTATGGAGGTTGGGGTAAAGTTGTGCAACTGGAGGCCGTAGAACTCCAGAAGACCACGAAGGAATGGATGAATAGGAAACCCGACGCCGCTTAACAGATGCGGAATTAAGCATATTCGCTCCTCTGGAGACGGATTGGGGGATCTCTCCGCTTGTTCTCCGCCGTTATAGGTGGCTACTCCGGCTCGGATAGGGACCATGAACGCTGGCGGGAGGAGCCCTTGGGTTTGTAACTTTACCAAATGGATATGGGAAACTGAACACTCTCCCCAGTCCCCTGGCTTGGGGCAAGGGGAGTGAGCAGAAGAGCTGCGACGACCGGCCATGTTGGTATGGTTTTTTCTAGGCGCTCTGTTGGATGGTTGCTCGAGGAGGGAGAGTGAGGTTTGGATCTGGGAATCCCCGTCTCTTCAAATAGACGGCTAGCCCGAAGGACCGAGGGGGATGGGCAAATGCAAAAATGCCCCGACTCCTCGCATTCGCTCGACACGTGGAAATGGTCATTATTGAAACACTGAAGCCGAGGAGTACAACATTGATGAAGATGTCGGACACTGTTCGTCATGATGGGAACATTGGAGTATTTGGAGGAGGAACCCGCCTTGCAATGCCGAAAACAAGACTGTGCGCCGGACTCATCATCATTGAAGCCGGGTTCAGGGGCTACCGAGGGAGTCCTGGATAAGGGGGTATCCGGACAGCCGGACTATATACATCGTTCGGACTATAGAAGCATCAAGATACAAGACTCAAGACTTCGGCTCGTGTCCGGATGGGACTCTCCTTTGCGTGGAAGACAAGCTTGGCGATTCGGATATTATGTTTCCTTCCTTGTAACCGACTCCATGTAAACCCTAGCTCTCTGGTGTCTATATAAACCAGAGAGGATGGTCCTTAGAAGGCCGATCACAATTACAATCATACCATCATAGGCTAGCTCTTAGGGTTTTGCCTCTACGATCTCGTGGTAGATCTACTCTTGTACTACACATATCTTCAATATTAATCAAGCAGGAAGTAGGGTTTTGCCTCCATTGAGAGGGCCCGAACCTGGGTAAACATTGTGTCCCTTGCTTCCTGTTACCATCAGCCTAAGACGCACAGATCAGGACCCCCTACCCGAGATCCGCCGGTTTTGACACCGACTGTCGGTATGCATTGAAGGCGATCGAATGGCCTTTGCATGTGCCAAGGTGTACTGGGCAAAAATGGATGCCACGAAGCTGATGAACGAAGGACCGCCCGCGAGGAAGGAGCACCGCAAGCCTGAGATGTACTATGACAGTGTCTTGGAGGGATCTCGCATTGTGGTGGAGTAGTGTGCCAAGGATGTTATATTTCCATGAGTACATTCATTTTATACTGTGTTGTAATATGAAACAAGATTGTTATGTAATAGAATGCTTGTTATTTGAAATTTTACCTCCTGTGTGGCCGTTTTATGTTAAATCTGAGAGTTGGCCATTCGTCGGTTTCAGCCCCCACATAGGAAGTATGGGGGTGTTCGGGATAAATCTAAACACTCTTTACTCCAGATTTTGGTCCTTAAAGGAGGTGTTTAGCGCAACGAACCAGGCAATCGGACTATAAGGCTTTATCACTCTCACTTAGCCATAGGAGTTTGACAATAAAAATGCAGGCGCAACCCCTAGTGTTCAGAAGTCCGAACTAGGGTACTGTAAACACCTAATTGGATAAAAACAGATTCGTCGCACGATGCATTAGGTATCGTGCAATGCAAAAGAAATTGCTAAAGATTTTGTGACCTCTCGAACAGCCGACCAACTCTCGCCGCATCATGACAGTCAGTTTTCAGTTTTCTCTACTGAGGTGCTCGTCCGGAAAAACCGGGACACAATCGCAGTAGTTCTCCCTTTACTACCCTAGCCGATATAACGGAACGTAAGGTAGCAAGAACAGGAGACGGGCAACCCAACTATTGACCCAAGACATGATTCAGAGCCGATGCATATAATGCTATAAGTTCGGGGTGGTGAACAACCATAAAGGTGTTCAGACTTTCTTGCCATGTTATGGGGTACAATGAAGCCCCTGGCGAATTAAGGCGTACCAGAGTGTACGGTTGCAATGGACAAAAATAAAAAATCAAACAACAAGTTAATGTCATATAAATAGAGCCGCAAATTGTTTTCATTGTAATTTAATAATACATCGAAGCGCATGTGTACAAGTAGTGCGATAAACAATATGACTTCTTAACCTGCTGAGGCCACGGGATCTACGTGCGGGTCCGGAGAAAGATAGAGTGGTCATCAAGAATAATATCTAGAGATTCCCTCGCGCATTCGAGCTACTTCCCTCCTTGGCATATCCGTCCTTTGATAGGTCCGACAATCAGATCGCCAGTAACGGCCTAGAAAAAAGTAACCTGAAAAGAAAAAGAAACAATAAAATAATGTGTGTCCAGGGGCAGTTGAGACGCATTATGGAACACAACCTAGCTGTGCCTCCATCTATCCCCATGGTATTTTGAGTGCATAGTTATGTACGCGCGGTACGAAGGCCGCTGTTTGGTCGTGGTTGGGACGGAGGCCAAATTGCTAGTCAAGCTCTTGACGAGCTAGACTGTCCTGCTGCATGGTAGTTCAGACTCATTTGACAGTATCCGGGAGCTTAGCCGCCAAATTAAGGTTCAACCTCAAGAGGCCGCTCTGTGCTTCTGCTTCGAGGGCAGTGGTGTGCTCCTTAATACGGAGGGAGCGTTCCGTGTTCCCATTGACTGTTATGATACCGTGTGGACCGGGCATCTTGAGCTTGAGATAAGCATAGTGTGGCACCGCATTGAATCGAGCAAATGCGGTTCGTTCGAGCAGTGCGTGATAGCCACTTTGGAAAGGGACGATATCGAAGATTAACTCTTCGCTTCGGAAGTTATCCGGGGATCCGAAGACCACTTCCAGTGTGATTGAGCCCGTACAGCAGGCCTCTACGCCTGGGATGACACCTTTAAAGGTGGTTTTTGTGGGTTTGATTCTTGAGGGATCAATACCCATTTTGCGCATTGTATCCTGATAAAGCAGGTTCAGGCTGCTGCCACCATCCATTAGGACTCGTGTGAGATGAAACCCATCGATGATTGGGTCGAGGACCAATGCGGCTGAACCGCCATGACGGATACTGGTCGGATGGTCTCTACGATCAAAAGTGATCGGGCAGGACGACCATGGGTTAAATTTTGGGGATATGGGAAGCGTTTATCATGTTCACTGTTTTGACTTGGGGGGGGGGGGCAACTTCTTCTGACCCCCTGTGTTCGGTGGCCGGGGCTCCTCATCGTCATCCTTGCTTTGCGGCTCCTTGTCCTTGTGTTCGACATTTAATTTGCCGACCTATTTGAACACCCAACGTTCTCTGTTAGTATGGTTGGATGGTTTATCAGGAGCGCCGTGGATTTGGCATGGACGATCGAGTATGCGGTCCAAATTGGACTGGCTCGGATTGTTTCTTTTATATGGGTTCTTCCGCTGACCGGACTTGGAGCCACTGAATTCGGCGTTGACTGCCGTGTCTTCGGTGTTGTCACCGTTGTTTCGACGCTTGTGTCTACTGCGTCGGGGCTTGTCGTTTCTCTCCCTAGCTTCAGAAGTGTTAGGTTTACTTGAGTTGTTGTTGCTACGAGCTAGCCAGCTATCTTCGCCCGCACAAAAGCAGGTCATAAGCGTTGTAAGGGCTGCCATGGACTTCGGCTTTCTTGGCCGAGGTGTCGGGCGAGCCATTCGTCACGGATGTTGTGTTTGAAGTCCGCTAGGATTTCGACATCTAGACAATCGATGATCTGGTTGTTTTTAGTTAAGAACCTAGTCCAGAATTTCCTGACTGACTCTCCGGGTTGTTGGATTATGTGACTTAGGTCGTCGTCATCTGGAGGTCGGACATAGGTACCTTAGAAGTTGTCAAGGAAGGCATCTTCCAGGTTCTCCCAACTGCCGATGGAGTTTTCGGGAAGACTGTTCAACCAGTGCCGAGCTAGTCCCTTGAGTTTTAGCGGGAGGTACTTGATGGCATGGAGATCATCACCACGGGCCATATGAATATGGAAAAGAAAGTCCTCAATCCATACCGCAGGATCTGTTGTCCCATCATATGATTCAATGTTTACGGGTTTAAACCCTTCTGGGAATTCATGTTCCATTACTTCATCAGTGAAGCATAGGGGGTGTGTGGCGCCTCTATGTCGGGCTACGTCGAGACGCAGCTCGGGTGGAGCTGGTTTTCTGGTATTCGGACTGGACAGGGTTGTATTTTGTTACGTCCGATAAGGTGGCCATCGTTGTGCATTGGGGCGCGCCCTCGCGATCCATAGGTTGATCTGGTCTGGCCTGCTCTGTCTTCTAAGTCATGCCGCGGATCATGTGTGTATCCCCGAGCTGTTGTGTTTCTATTGTTTCTACAAGGTAGTGCGGGCTGGTGTTCAAACTGACTTGCCGCTTTATCCCGACCGCGCGGTGGTCGGTCAGCCGCATTATGCGCTGGTAGTGCGGGCTCCAGCGCCTCGTCATCGAATTGAGATAGCAATTTGCGCTTAAGGTAACTTTTGGTTGGGCACTCGAGGCCATATTCCTTGGCTGCCAGGACCTCAGTCCATCTACCGGTGAGCAGATCTTGATCAGCTTGAAGTTGCTTCTTCTTCTTCTTCTTCTTCTTCTTCTTCTTCTTCTTCTTCTTCTTCTTCTTCTTCTTCTTCTTCTTCTTCTTCTTCTTCTTCTTCTTCTTCTTCTTCTTCTTCTTCTTCTTCTTCTTCTTCTTCTTCTTCTTCTTCTTCTTCTTCTTCTTCTTCTTCTTCTTCTTCTTCTTCAGGCTCTTTGCAGTGGCTATTAGCCGGCGCTTAAAACGCTCCTACTCCACGGGATCCTCAGGCATGATAAATTCTTTGTCGCCGAGGCTCACCTCGTCCCCGGAGAGAGGCATGTAATTACTGTCCTCCGAGTCTTCATTCATGGCCTGTTCATCAGGGCTGGCTAGCCCGTCTTCCCGTTAGGCCTGTTCGGAAGTTGGCTCAACGGGGTCTTCATTGTCTTTGGCATCATCCGGAGTATTATTTTCTCCTGTGCCGGCATCAATGTTTTTTCCATGGCGTGATTTAGAGCGGCACCGCTGACGCCGACGCTTTGGCTACTTCTCAGGAGGCTTATCCTCGACTGAACCCTTTTTGTCAGCGCCATTGTTTTCCTTGGGTGTATCCACCATATATACGTCATACGAGGAGGTGGCCGTCCAGCGCCCTGTGCGCGGTGGCTCTTGCATATGCTCCTCTCTGACATCGTCGTCCATACCGTCGATGTCTTCGGAGTCATAAGCAAGCATGTCGGTTAAATTTTCGACAGTGGCTATGAAGTGGTTGGTGGGTGGGGATTGGAATTCTCCGCTCTCAGCTTCCAATTCGAACCGGATATAGTTCGGCTGAGAATCCCTAGATAAGGCAAGGGACCTTAATGAGTTTAGCACATCGCCTAGAGGTGAGTGCCGGAAGATATCCGCGGAGCTAAACTAAATGATCGGCGCATGATCGATAGGCGTGGATGTACGCGGTTCAGAACCTATGGCCGGAGACGAGTCCGAGGTTTCGATGACACATGCCTCGTTCGAGGTCGGATCTGTGTCCGGCTCTAGCGCCACTGAGTCTGCGGTTTCCGTGGCGGGGTTGAGCTTCCTGTCCTCGGATGGCGCAATCTGCTCCAGATCTAGGGCCAGAGCAGTCACATGCGCCATCTTCTGAGCACGGACCAATGACAAATTTATGTCATGTTCATCGTGGCGGCAGGGTGCGGCTGTCATGGGCTTGAATGCGTAGAAGATCAAGTCTCCGCGGATGTCGGTGGTATAGTTCAAGTTTCCAAACCTGACCTGATGGCCAGGGGCTTAGCTGTCGATCTGCTCCAGATGGCCAAGCGAGTTGGCCCGCAGTGCGAAGCCGCCGAATACGAAGATCCGTCCAGGGAGGAAAACCTCACCCTGGACTGCATTGGCATGGATGATTGATGGAGCCATCAAAACCTTCTGGTGACGATGCATCGGAACTCTCAATGAAAGCACCAATGTTGGTGTCAAAACTGGCGGATCTCGGGTAGGGGGTCCCAAACTGTGTATCTAAGGTCGATGGTAACAGGAGTCGGGGGACATGATGTTTACCCAAGTTCGGGCCCTCCCTATCGAGGTAATACCCTACTTCCTGCTATATTGATCTTGATGATATGAGTATTACAAGAGTTGATCTACCACGAGATCGTAATGGCTAAACCCTAGAATTCTAGCCTATGAGGATTGTGATTGAGTATGTCTATCTGTCCCTACGGACTAAGCCCTCCTGTTTATATAGACACCAGAGGGGACTAGGGTTGTACAAAGTCGGTTACAGAGAAAGGAATCTACATATCCGATCGCCAAGCTTGCCTTCGACGCCAATGAGAGTCCCATCCGGACACGGAAGAGAATCTTCAGTCTTGTATCTTCATAGCCCAACAGTCCGGCCCATGTCAATAGTCCGACCGTCCGAGGACCCCTTAATCTAGGACTCCCTCAACCACCACTCAAACGATGTTGTTGGCGAAGAAATTAACTTCATCATCCTCTCGGTCACCACCACCAACATCAACACCATCATCCTCTCAGCAACCACCACCAACATCATCGCCTCGACCACCTCCCCTATAGCGACCACGATCCTAATGGACTGAAGTCTCTGTGCTTAAGTGTCATCCCTGGATCGGTAATGCTGACACACACAGTACTCGAGGAATTATAGCAGAGTTCAATCACACACTTATTACATTGAGGTCCTCATAAAGAGTATGATTACACAAATAATACGGTTGAAGAACATCTAAACTAAATAACTGCGGAACTTCAAAGGTAAATGAGTCCATAAACTCCAACGGCATAGCCGAGTGCATGATAACGACCTATCGCACCTTATCCGTCATCTGAGTAGTCTGCAACATGAGACGTTGCAGCCGTGTAGGTCAGCACACTGAATATGCTGGCAGAGTTACACTGTAAAGCAATGAATGCAAGAACTATATCTACATGCAATATTTGGCTGGTGGAGGCTCTAAGTTTATGATTTTGCATAAAGCTGGTTTTCCCCTACAACAAAGGAATAAATTTATTTACTACTCTCAAGTTGTTCCAATATTTGAGAAGGTTCCTCCAACTCAAATCCCAATTAAACAAGTATCATCATTAAACCCAATTCAATTAATTTTAAGAGTGATGAGATCAACAATAATATCCAATTCCAGCTACTCAAGATGTCCATAACCGGGGACACGGCTAACCATGATTAGTTTATACACTCTGCAGAGGTTGCGCACTTCTCCCCACAAGACTTGACTGCATCCATGATCGGAAGATAAAGACACAATCTTTCTAAAGCATTAACTCTCTACTCCGGGCAGACCGGTACACCTACTTTCCCCTACATCTGCTAGTCCACCTCTTCGAGAGGTCATACAACTTACTCAACTATGCCAGAGCCCATAATGGCTTGTGGTTGCACACGGAAGTTTCTAGGCATGAAATATGATATGATCCCTTTGAGCCTTGGTTGTGAACCGAGGAAAAGTCACCCGGGTACTTCGGGATTCCCAAACGGACAAACACTAGATTCTCCAAGTGCCCCAACCAATCCACCCAGATGTGTATTAAAGTTGCCACCTTAATGTTATCATAGATTAATAACTCTCATAACTTCCATGTGTATCATGATCCAATCCCCGTCTACAAGCATGGCTAAGCAATAATAGAGCATAATGTATATTTCCGGGGTGATCAAAAGATATTAGGTTCCCACCTCAAGTACTACAACCAAGCCACATGTTCCCAATCCTACTCATGCAAATATTTCAGGGAAAAACTAATGCATAGTAAAACTGGGTATAGAAGAGTATGATCAAAGTGTAACTTGCCTTGCTGACGATCTGCAAACTCTAGAGATTTGTAGTAACAAGCTTCACACTCAGGGTAATCTAGCATAGACAAACAGTAACATACATAAGCTTCCATGTAGTAACAAGCTTCACACTCAAATGAAACAAAGAGAAATCGAGAAAAGATCCAAATCAGACCCGAAACAAGAAAATGACTAAACTAAAAAGAAAACAAAACCTAACAACATTATTTTCATGTGGATTAGATCTTAATAGTAGGTACATGTTCAATTTACGAAACTCAAGATACAAACGAAACAAGATCGAATACTAATCTAAACTAAACTCAAATTTTAAATTGTCAAAATCATGTTCAAGTTGGTTTACTAGAAAGAGGGGATCGCAATGAAGATTTAGGCATTGGTTTCATCTAATGATGATAAACGAGCAAAAAGTTACGCTAGTTTTAAGATTAGGGGCTAAATCGCGAGAAAACTATTCGTAGATAGGTCCCTGGCCAAAAATAAAACTAAAAAGAAAAATCTACAAAATGAACGTTCGCTAACAGTACCTAACGAACGAATTCGTTCATTATAAGAAATTAACAGGTGAACGTTCGTCAAATAACAAACTAAAGACTAAAACCGATCTACTGAATAAAAACGAAAACAAAACCGGCAAACCGGGTAGTTTTTACCGGCTAACCGGAGTCGACGGGCGGCTGCGAAATCTGGTGAGGCGGGGCGGCGACTGCGGCGGCGAGGCAAGGCAGCGGCGGCGGCGGCTTCGCGCGGGGCGACAGCGACGCGAGGCGGTGGTGGCAGCGCGACAGCGG